>NC_056033.1:33813916-34125267 GCF_004379255.2 Salvia splendens | reverse complement strand
CAAAAGCAAATCATAAAAGCCGATGCTTATGTAGCAGGTTAGTGGGCATGGACTTGCCAGTCTTTCTCTTTTCTCTTTTCTCTTTTTCCATCTTGAGGGATAAACTCCATAAAAACTTTTGTGATTGCAGCTTGTGATGTCCCCGGAATTAAAAGATTGCTTCCCCAAAGCTGGAGGGACTCGGAATTCTTTGACAATATTTATAAACTTGTGGGAGTACCCGTTGTCACTGTGCAACTGCGATATAATGGCTGGGTTACGGAGCTAAAGGACTTGGAACGTTCAAGGTGAGCAGTAGCTACTTCTACAACATTCATAGTTTCTTTTCTTCAAACAGCATCTATTTTTCTGTCAATTTGATTTAACGGTTAGGTGGTCAGGCAATTGAGGGAAGCTGCAGGCCTGGACAACCTACTTTACACTCCGGATGCAGATTTTTCATGTTTTTCTGACCTTGCACTGTCGTCACCAGCAGATTATTACCTTGAGGGCCAAGGGTCATTGCTTCAGTAAGAAAATGCTGTTTATCTTTGCTTCTTTGAGCACAGGAATAATGTAAACAAGTTAATCTTTTTCTTATGGTTTCTGCCTGGTCAATACGTTTGTGTCTGTTAATAGGTGTGTACTTACTCCTGGAGACCCTTACATGTCTCTACCGAACAACGAAATCATAGAGAGAGTATCAAAGCAGGTAAAGCCTTACTTCCACTCTCAGCTCAACTGAGAAACACTTCTAGATGACTAGATGAAACCTTTGACTATTGAGAGGAAAAAAGCTATAAATGATTTTAGCCTCTAGTAATGATTTTCACTTCCAAATAAAAAATCACATATTTGATGAGTTGATTTGCAGTATACTGGAAACCTCTGATTCTACTTAGAGGCTTGTTAGCCTACAATGTCTTTTATGCTTTATGACATATCCCATTTGTTTCTAAAAGCTTTAATTATACTTTTTTGGTTAGCCACCACCTATATTTGTTATCATGTTGGCCCTGCTGATAATTACTTCTTGACATCAGGTTTTGGACCTGTTCCCATCTGCCCAAGGTCTGGAGGTCACCTGGTCGTCCGTTGTGAAAATTGCACAGTCCTTGTATCGAGAAGGCCCCGGTAAAGATCCGTTCAGACCTGACCAGAAGACGCCCATCAAGAACTTCTTCCTGGCTGGCTCCTACACTAAACAGGTCGGCGTCTTTCGCTGCGTATTGATGGAATTTACAATTCGTTTTTAGTATTTGGCATTTTCAAGCTAGTTCATGAAATGAGGTTGCTCATGAGCTAACTAGTGAACAAGCTCGGATGAACTGTATTAAGTCTAGATCTGAGTAGCTTGCCTCATCTACAATCCCAAATGTTATGATCTCATAGTGGCATTTTGGGTCTAACAGGATTACATTGATAGCATGGAAGGAGCGACACTGTCTGGTAGGCAAGCGTCTGCCTACATATGCGACGCGGGAGAGGTGCTGGTTGTGCTACGGAAGGCTCTTGACGCCACTGAATTCGAAGAAACTGCGACATCGGATGAGCTAACATTTGTCTGAATTCCATTAACTCCCACAAAAAATGAGCTGTGAGTTGCAAATACAGAACTATCTGGCTAATAGAGTATACACCAAAAATTAAACTACTTTATTATTTATTGTGGGGAATTGAGGTAGAAGAAGGCAAGGTTGTACAATGTTGTAGCAGATTAAAAACTGACATTGGGCAACTCCCACCTAGTCTGCCTTAACAACTCATTGTAATTCAATATAGACTAAAGTTTCAAAATGATCCTTAAGATATGACGTTTTTTTTATTTTGGTCTAAAACATTATCTTTTGAATTATTATGTCCCTCACATTTGAAATCGGACCACATTTAGTCCAAAATTGACGGAATAGTTAAAATGTAACGGTCAACGGAATTTAAATCAATTTTGACCAGATTAAGATTTATAACTATGTTTTATTATGGGCTAATACCTAATTAACCTAAAACTTAAAAATGTAAAATGTAAAATAAGTTAAAATATAAAACCTGCAAATAAAAAATAAAATAAAAATGTTCGACTGAAATGCGAAGCGACGCAACCTTCATCCATACTTCGAACAAACTCTTCCCTTAACTCTTCACAAAATTCGAATAGATTAGGGTTCTTTCTGCCCATAAATTCCAATCGACACTTGAAACCCTAGATTTCGCCAGCGATTCAACCTGTTTCTCACCGACGATTCCAAAGTAGTTCGCAATGAGTTGGTACGTGTATGACTCCTATCACCGTTGCCTCGGCGATCCTCGTGATAACAAATACACGTTTGAGAGGAGGAGGAAGGCGTTGCACAGTCAACCAACGCCGAGTGAAAATCGAGAAGGTATTACTTCATGTTTAATCTCGTTTCGAAAGTGGTCCCAAATTTGTGTCAATTTGTCCTCTATTTGTCTCAATTTTGTCTTATTAGGAATTGATTTGTCTCGATTTTCACTTATTACGTGATTAGGGTTTTGTCTCGATTAGGATTTTCACGCTGGGTGTGCTGAGCATATGGGTGTGGTGTACTGAGTGTGCTGAGCATGTGGGTATGTGTGTATATTCTTTTATGTGTGTTGGTGGGGACCAAGGTTGGTGATGTGTGTTTTGCTTCAAATTTCAAATGCTTATGGTCTGGTGTTGGGGAACAATCTTGGTAGTGGGGACCACACTTGTTAATATAAATATTTGATTGTTTAAAGTAGATGTTTTGGACTGATTGATATGATTCTCATTTTCTTTTTATTGAAGATGGTACCTTCACAACAAAAGTGCATTATTCTGGATATATGGATGAAAGTCGTGAAAGTCGTGGAAAACAATACGTGGATGAGATGACTGAGTACATGCACAGATGTGACCCAGACAAATGGTCGAAACTTGAAGTAGATGACTTTGTTAAGAAGAAGTTTGGTCTAGATGTAAGTGTGTTGGAGTACTTTTACTTGAAGATTGGGATGAATTTAAAAGAAGGCTTGGTCCGCTTATTTGACAATAAATCCTCCATGGATATGGCTGAAATTAGAGTAAAAGCAGGGATAGTTGACCTCTATGTTGTGGAAACAACTGGGGTAGTGGTCAGTCAAGTAACTCAAGACCATGGAGATGATGGAAAGTCCACTGACAATGGAAATGAAACGCTAGATGCGGCTGCTAAGGGGAAGAGTGTGGTTGATGTAGATGAGGAGGACAATGTGGAGGTGCCTCCATATGTTGATAGTGACTACGACCTTACACAAGACCATGGAGAGGCTAATGTTGATGATGGAAAGTCCACTGACAAGGGAAATGAAAGGCTAAATGCGACTGTTAAGGGGAAGAGCAAGGTTGATGTTGCTGAGGAGGTCAATGTGGAGGTGCCTCCATTTGTTGATAGTGACTACGACCTTAGTGATAAGGATGAAGATAATATTATGGCTGCCCAAGTGGAATGGTAGAAAATGGTCGTGGATGTAATGTCAAGGCACCATACCGATGATACTAGTGACAGTGATCAACTTCCTAGTGACTCTCCAAGTTCGGGATCCGAAGATGAAGAAGAGCAAGGGAAATGAATTGTATGTTGATACTTGTTATATCCCAATCTTAAAATTTCATTCTGAATTGCTAACTTCATTTTGAACATACTTGTTATATCCCAATCTTTAAATTCATTCTGCATTGAGATACTAATTGCAAGAGATGCCTCGTTGTATTCTGAAAAGATAATGATAAGGTTTCTTGTGAGGGAATCCTTCTATGTGCCCAAGAAATACCTAAAATAGTGTTTGATTTCAATTTTTAGTTTCTAAAGATAAAGATAAAGAGCCTAGACTCAAAATGGATTTGGATGGAGAGAAAATGGATGAGAAGAAAGTGTAATGAAAGAGGAATCCTCTTTGGGGACCTATGACCTCCCACAAGAAGATGTGTGCAACCCTAGGCTACTTTCACCCAAAGAAAATACTCCATTGGCTCCACATTCATGACTACACCACCATAAATGCATACCTATACTTGATCTAGTCTAATGAACATAAACCAAGCAACCTACATGTAGGAATTTGGATAAAAATCTCACAAGGGAGATGCTCTCAAAGGAGTATTCAAAATATCATTCATCAAAGTTTGCAAATAAATGTCTCACAAATGGTATTTATAGCTAGGGTTAGAAACCCAAGAAAATGGCCCAAAATAAGTGAAAATCGTCTAAAACAGTAAAATCACCCGGTCGGGTGTTTTCGCGAAGTTAATTCACCCGGAGGGTGAACCTCCTGCCTCCTGGACTCCAATTGTGCTCAGCATGAAAACACCCGGTCGGGTGTTTTGCACCTCACAATCACCCGGTCGGGTGTTTTCTCTGGACTCGCTATCTCTTCTACGCGGCTTTTGTAAATCGGCCATAACTCTCTCCACCGGACTCCGATCGAGGCGTGCAATATACTCACGCGACCCTCTTTCGAAGATGAACACATTGGTGGCCTTTGAAGATCGTTTAGGGTTTAGACGTCATTTCAATAGGTCGAGTACCCTTGGAATCCCGTTGCGGCTGAAATGTTTGATGCACGGCTCCCATGATCGTATCAGATAATCACCAGATTGAAAACATTTTTTGCACTCTTATGCAGCATATTTATATAAGATTACACTGCCAATTTGGTCCTTAACATTTTGATAACATTTTTTGCAATCTTCAATCATACAACTCCTCACCCCAGATTTAGTCCTTGACATATTTTGGTCCATCTAAAATGCTTAGATTTGGTACTTAACATTTTTTGCACTCTTAGAGCATACAACTCCTCACCCAAGAGCACCAAACCCAGCCTATAAGCCCCTAAATGCACCTCCTCACCCGAGAGCACCAAACTATGCGATACTCATATTTTGAAAACAATGTATATGTAATTCATGGCAACTATAAAATCATGATATGAAGGTGTAGATCAGTCCATGCCACTGAAAGTCCAGTAACGGCCAACAAGAATATATGCATAGAGTTGCAGATATATTTGCCCTTCAAACACCAAGAAACACAATTTCGGAGTGCAATTCATACCATTCTGGAGTACAACATACACCAAGAAACGAAATTTGATTCAGATTCCAGATTTGATTTACCATTGGAAACGGAATTTCATTACTTGAACCCTAATATACAAACAAACACCACAACAAATAAACAAAATCCATACATCACAACACTACGTAATTTCTCTATTGCCCTATTATTCTCCTCGATTGATGACAAAATCAAACTAAAACTCTCACTTTCGGTCTCCGGCAGCAGCATTGCAGATGTCACGGCGTCGTCTTCGTCGATTGGCTCACACCACTTGAAAAAACGGCAATCTTTTCTCTCACAAACAAAGTATAGCTTCCCCCTTGTTGGTTTTCCATGGGTGTTGACGATTCTCAGCGAAGCTCGATTCTTGCAATGGCAAAATTTGTACCGGAATCAGAGGTCACGTCCACCGCCACTCTCACCGGTCTCTTTGTTGTGGTTCGAACGGTCCATGGTTGGGGAGTTGGGGTTACTTGATGTTCTTCCGAGAACTAGGGTTTCTCGCGTTTATCTGCCTTCCTCAGACGAAGAAGATGAATGGAAATGAGAGAGAGAGAATTAAAATTAGTTTTATATTTATTTTATTAAATATAATTTTGAACCAAATTTGGGTTTATTTCAAAAAGGAAAAAATCGAATTTTTATAAAACTTAATCGGGTCAAAATTGATTAAAATTGCGTTGACTGTTACATTCCGTTACATTTTAACTATTCCGTCAATTTTGGACTAAATGTGGTCCGATTTCAAATGTGAGAGACCAAATAATTCAAAAGATAATATTTTAGATCAAAATCAAAAAACGTCATATGTTAAGGACCATTTTGAGACTTTAGTCTTCCATATATATACAGTCTTCTTTGTCATTTATTTGTTCATGTCATGTCTTCTTTCCAATTGGGGTTTTCTGAAAATGAATTTTAACAATAGAGTTAGTTAGGACTCCCTCTATTTAAAATAATAATATTTGTAACATGAAAATAAAAAGGACCAATAGTTCAAAAATTACTTTAGTGAATAAAAAATATAATAAGTGCTTATTCTGATTATTAATATCAGACATTAAGAACCAAATGAAATTTATCGAAAAACAATTGTTGGTAGATTTAATTTATAAATGTACAAACTATCGATTTTTATTTCCAAGTGGAGTAGTAAACTCGGTACTTCTTTGAATTCACCGATAAGAAGAAAAAGGAAAATGAAAAAGAGAAAATAAAGTAAATAGAAAGAGAAAAGTGTTGTGGCGCGCTTCTCCCACGATCCATCCAATCACTAGGCCATGCGAATCGATCACCCAGCTGTGTTGCACTTGCACGTATCATAAGAACATCAGCCGTGGCGGACGTCACCGCGGAATTCCCACCGGCGTGCGGGAATTCCGTGGCGGACGTCCGCCATTATGCGTGGCATGCACGGATACGGAATTCCGTCAAGGAATTCGCAGTTCTGCGGCGTTCCGCGGACTTCCGAGGGGAATTCCGTGCGGACGTCCGCCATTGCGTTGACTCCCAAGGACGTCCGCGCGGAATTCCCGTTTATTGAATTAAATGTTTTTTTAATTTCTATAAATACATCCCGTTGAACTTCATTTCATTTGCACCACTTGTATTAACATGTTTCTCTCTCTATATTTTTTTATATATCCGTAATGGCCGATAGTGGTAGTGGTAGTGGTAGTGGTAGTGGTGGTGATGGGCATTATGAACACATGATGCGACTGATTCACGCACGTGTGCGGGAGGCCGCAGAGAGGGAGGAACAAGCGGCCTCGGCGCCTGCGGTGCCTCGACCCATCCATCGTCGCACTATAGTACCCCGAGACCACCTCGTTGCCCACCATAGGTTGTACGCGGATTACTTTGCACCGGAGCCACGGTTTGGGGAGAACCTATTCCGGCGACGGTTTAGGATGCATCGTCCGCTCTTTCTGCGTATCGTGGGCGCTTTGGAGCGTCGATACGGTATTTCAGGGTGCGGGAGGATGCGGCTGGTAAACCCGGCCACACGCCGATTCAGAAGTGCACTTCCGCAATCAGGCAGCTGGCATACGGAGGCGTGGCCGATATGTTCGACGAGTACCTCCACATCGGCGAGACGACTGCCCGAGAGTGCCTGAAGTATTTTTGTCAAGGCGTTAGGGAGATATTCGGGGATAGGTATCTTCGGAAGCCTACCCCCGAAGATTGCCAGGCTTTGCTGGATATGCACGGGAATCAACACGGGTTTCCGGGGATGTTAGGCAACATAGATTGTATGTATGCACTAGGAATGGAAGAACTGCCCCGCTGCTTGGAAAATGATGTACACTACTAGTTTCAAGGCCAAGAATCTCACGATGATCCTTGAGGCGGTAGCTGACTACCGGGTGTGGATTTGACAATTTTATTTTAGAGTAGCCGGGTCGAACAACGACATCGACGTCCTCCAGTCGTCGCCCATTTTCAACGACCAGTGCATGGGCGTCGGTCCGGCCGTCAACTTCGTCGCCAACGGCAACCAGCACAACATGAGCTATTATTTGGCGGATGAGATATACCCTATGTAGCCCGTCTTTGTGAAGACGATCAGATGCCCAGCAGATGAAAATAAGATATATTTTGCGGGTTGCTAGGAGGTAGCGCGCAAGGATGTTGAGCGGGCATTTGGTGTGCTCCAGGCTCGATGGGCGGCATTGAAGGGTCGTCCAACACGACTGTGGTATGTTGACAGCATCACCGACATCATGTACGCATGTATTATCATGCACAACATGATTGTCGAAGATGAAAGTCCAGCACTGACTGATTAGGCCAATGATGATGTTGATGCTGCAGGTCCAAGCCACGGCGTGGCCACTAGCAATGTACGCATGGGGATACCCCATGACGAAGTCGATCGAGTCTGTGCATTTGCCGACATGCACCAAAAACAAGCCCATGTTCGACTCCAGAACGATATTATTGAAAAAGTATGGCAGCAGAGGGGTCGTCGTTGATGTAGTTTTAAATTATTGAAATGTATTTTTATTTAATTTGGTGAAATGTACTTTTCTTTTTTTAATGGAATTTTTTCCCTATTTGTGTCGAAATTTTAATTCCGTTAATTGTTTAATTTCGGAAATTGTTTAATTTGTGAATTTGTGAATTTTTTATTGTGGGAAGTCCGTCGGGAATTCCGCCACTGTGCAGTGGGAAGTCCGTACGACGTGGCAGTGCAGTGGGAAGTCCGTATGACGTGGCAGTGCAGTGGGAAGTCCGTATGACGTGATAGGAGGCGTTTTTGGGAATTCTTCCGGGAGCTCCGCGCCACTGCTAATGCTCTAAAGGCTACTATTATTATTGCAAAAGCAAACCACAAAACTAGGGATGGGTCGATACGAGATATCATATCGAAAACGTTGTATCGTATTGAAAATATCGATATGAAAGAATTTCATATCGTTATCGTATCGTGTGTTTCGATATATCGAACTTTCGATATGGATAATATCAATATCGTTATCGTATCGATATTTCGATATATCGTACCGAAATTCGATATATCGATATATCGAATTTCGGTATGATATATCGAAATATCGATATCGTATCGAATACCTGTCTATCGAAAGTTATAATTTCAAAACTTAAAATTCACACAAAAATTAATAAAACTTCAACACAATAAAATTAATAGTGTTCTTATCTCCATAATCAAAATACAACACAACCAAGTACAATTAAATGGATTTATATATTTATAATTTTAAATTTTAATATGTATTGAATTTCAATATGTTTCGATATATACGATATATATCGTATATTCGATATAAAAAGATATATCGAAAATATCGATATATATCGTATATTCAATATAAAACGATATATCGCGATATAAGGAAATTCATATCGTTATCGTATCGAAAACTTATGATACGGTATCGTATCGTATCGAAAATTACGATATATCGAAAATTCGATAATTTTTCGATATTTTTAATACGATACGAGCGATATATCATTTTTTCGATATTTTTCTCCAGCCCTACCCAAAGCACGTAAAGTCAACTCAGAAAAATTGAAAAAGTAGACACTAAGTCAACACAAGTTACATGGAGTATAATAAACTCTCCGTCTTTCACAATATTCCTCCGCCCTCACATTCACATCACAGACTCTCGCCATCCTCTTCTTCACCACTACTGCGGTCTCCGCCGCTACATCTCCATCAAATTCTCCGCATTACCATTCAATTAGATTTGTAAATAGCACAGGAACGCCATGATCTTGCCCTTGTTTTTCAAGCAGCGCAGCAGAAGCCGCCTCCATCTCGACTCGCATGCTGGTCTTTCTTCTATTTTTAACTGTACATTTTCCGTTGTGATGCTCGCCAGATCCGATCTTCAATATATGATGTGGCGGTGCAGGTATTACACGACTCCGCTGTGGATCGGAACGCCGCCGCCGCAGCAGTTCGCTCTCATACTTGACACTGGCAGTTCTGTTACTTATGTTCCTTGCTCAGGGCCGTCCCAACAAAATCAGAGGCCCTGTGCAAAAATCTAAAATGAGGCCTACCACTATAGAAAAAAAGACAATGCATTTTAAAGCTATATGATAATTAAATAAAAAAAGACAATGCATTTTAAAGAAATATACTATAAAAAAAACAAATTGATGCGTTTGCGCTGCTCCCAATCGCAATGGCCGACGATGGCAGGCGCTGCAGAAGCGATCAACGATGGCTCTGGTGAGCTGGTCCCTGTTGCGGCGTTTGTCGATGAGAAACACCGAACACGAACGAGCGGCTCTCAGGTCTACGATAGGGAAAAGAAACCGATCAGAATTGGAGTCACGGTGCTAGAAAAAGGCCTGGGCGTTGCTATACAAGAGAAATAGCTTTGTTGAGCTGAAAAAATAGGAATACATGTATATGGGCTGAAATATTTCAGAGGCCCCTGAAAATTGGGGGCCCTGTGCAGTCGCACAGGCCGCACCGGCCAAGGGACGGGCCTGTCCTTGCTCGACTTGTCAACACTCTGGAAACCATCAGCTTACCACTCTCCTCCCATTCTAATTTATTTTGATTGTAAAGTATTGCGGCTGGATCTCGTAATTATTTTTTTGTGAATGAATAACATAATTTAAAATATTGTCTTATTTAGTTAGTTATAACAAAAATTAAGCCCTACTATTTATTTGTACTATATAACTTTTAAGTTTTGGTAGGACATCCCCTTCACAATCCGCTCTTCCCATCGCCCTTTCCACTAGGACTTCTCGCAATTAAAAAATCACAAATTCACAAATAAAGCAATTTATGTTTACGGAAATAAAATTTCAACACGAATACGAACGGGAAAAATTAACAACTTCATTTAAAAAAAACATACATGATTTGAAAAAAAAATTACATAGTAATAAAACAAAAAAAAGTACTAACATCAACGTCAACCCTTCCGCGTCCAAACCTCTTCGATAATATCGTTCTGAAGTCGAACATGGGCATATGTTTGCCGCATGTCGGCAAATGCACGCATCCGCTCGACCTCTCCATGAGGTACCCCCATATTCACATTCGCGGTGGCCACGCCGTGACTTGGACTTGCACCCGTATCATCTTCATTGGTCCACTGAGTCAGTTCCGCAGCTTCATTTTCGACAATCATGTTGTGCATTATGATACATGCGTACATGACATCGCCGATGTTGGGAATATACCATTGCCGTGCAGGACCCTTGACTACCGCCCATCGACTCTGGAGCACACCAAATGCCCGCTCCACATCCTTGCGCGCTGCTTCCTGACGGCTCGCAAAGTATGACTTCTTTTGTCCGAGCGGATGCTTGATTGTCTTCACAAAGACGGGCCAGTTTGGGTATATCCCATCCGCCAAATAGTATCCCATATTGTGCAAGTTGTCGTTGGCGACGAAACTGATGGCGGGACCAACGCCATTGCACTGAGCATTGAACAGGGGCGACGACTGGAGAACGTTGATGTCGTTGTTCGACCCGGCGACTCCAAAATAAGCATGTCATATCCACAGCCGGTAGTCAGCTACAGCTTCAAGGATCATCGTGGGATGCTTGGCTTTGAAGCCAGTAGTGTACATCCCCTTCCAGGCGGCGGGGCAGTTCTTCCACTCCCAACGCATACAATCTATGCTGCCCAACATCCCAGGGAACCCGTGCACCGACCCATGCATATCTATCAGACTCTGGCAGTCTTCGGGGCTCGGACTCCGAAGATACCGCTCACCGAATATCGCTCTCACGCCCGCGCAAAAATTCTGCAGACACTCGACGGTTGTCGACTCGCCAATGTGGAGGTACTCGTCGAACATGTCGGCCGCGCCTCCGTACGCCAGTTGTCTGATTGCGACAGTGCACTTTTGTAAGGGCGTGAGTCCGGGTTTGCCAGCTGCATCCTCCCTGATCCTAAAATACAGGTATCTTTTCTCTAAAGCACCCACGATATGCATAAACAACGGACGATGCATCCTAAAACGTCGCCGGAATAAGGCATCCCCAAAACGCGGCTGCGGAGCGAAGTAGTCCTGATACAACCGAATATGTGCAGCAATGTGGTCACGGGGTATTATAATCCGACGACGGATCGGCTGATGTACCGCCGCCGCTCCCTCTAGTGTAGCAGCCTATCTATCGCACCTTCCACAGCGACCTCCAATTCTTCCTCGCTATCACTGTCACTAGCCATTGTAGATATACTTGAAAATAGAGATGTAGAGAGAGAAACTTGTTAACACAAGTGGTGCGAATGAAATGAAGTTCAACTCGTCATATATATAGAGTTTTAAAAAAAATTAATATACCGGACGTCCGACCCGGACGTCCGACCCACGCCACAATGGCGAACGTCCGCCCGCCCGTCGCCGCAACGTCCGAGGACATCCGACGTCCTTACGGGACGTCCGTATCCGAGTTGAAACGCCACAATGGCAGACGTCCCGGTCGCCCGTCGCGGATGTCCGACTGGACGTCCGCCATTGGAGATGCTCTTACTATTTCAATAATTTTGCATTACGTGGATAATTTTTTTTTTAAGTAAGAGTATAAAATGTTGCTAAATGAGAAAGGGGAAAAATGTCAAATAAATTACTCTAATAAATGGTGAAAATTGAAAAATTAAATTATTAAAATTAAAATTTTTGCAATTATCCATCCCATTCGCCTAGTTTTCTACTACTCCATGAGTTCTTTCTATTTTTGTTCTAGGCCACTAATAGAATTTCATTTTAATGAAGGAGTTTAGTTTTATTCCGACTTAGGGAGTGACGCATAACCATCATGCGTCTTTATTAATAAGACGCACAACTATCATGCGTCTTTACGTAATGACGCACAACCATTATGTGTCTTTAAAGACGCACAACCATTATGCGTCTTAGTGTAATGACGCATAACCATTATGCGTCTTTCAGTCGGGTTTTATCAGAACGCAGAAGGCAGAAGCAGCGCACAGAATACACTTTCAATTCCTCTCTCGGGTGTAGGCGATTTCCGGCGATTTCGATTGATTTCCAACGTTATCTCCATAAGTTCCGGTAATTGTTCTTCAATTTAGCTACATTCATCATTATTAATGTTTATTTTGCTTTCATTTGTTAGTTTTACCCAATTTATTAAATTATGGCTTGTAGGAAAAATGTCAATAATTGTTATTTTTTTAAATTTTTTTGATGTAGAAATCATGCAAGTATTTGTGAGTTTGTATTGAGGTGGTAGAGTAGTTCAACTACCACATATGGGTATTGGTTATGAACCACCTCGTGCGAGGAGCTCCATCATATTAAATTCATGTGTTTTCTATTCTGAATTGGTAGCCATGATATGTGATGCGATGAGAATAGATATGAACCAACACATAATAGAATTATTATGGAGACAATGTATAGTCTTTGCTTCCGGTATGAGTTATACATGTTCTGTGATTTGCAATGATGAAAGTGTGATGTTTATGTTCAACAATGCTCAAAATTCAAGTGGGTGTATTGAATTATTTGTTGAGTATTCACCTGTGAGGAGTTTAGAAATCTCACCAGTTGTTGATTATGGTATTGGATCATCTGCGAGGGTTGAACAAATGAGCTTTGACCGTGATATTGGATCATCTGCGAGGGTGGAGCATATGAGCTTTTATCATAGTATGAATGAGCAGAGAGATGTTGTAGATGTTGCTGATGTTGGTGTTGGATTGAATGATGAGGTAGATGTTGCAGATGATCTTGATGAGCCAACGCCACTATGTGAGACAGAGCCAGACCCCGATCTTAGTGATGGTGATGGTGCTGATGATGTTGATGGTAGTTCTGATGATGAGATAGTAGCATGTAAACCTGTTATGCAAGGTGAACAACCACTTCCGGAATACAATCCTAGGGGGTTTAGATTCTTTCGCCAGAAATAGCTGGGATTCGTCGGATGAAGTCGACTCTACGAATTTTGCCTGCTTGTTCGCTGCTTCTGCTCTGTGCGAAGCCTTCTGCCTGTTTTAAAACTCGAGTCGAAGACGCATAACCCTTATGCGTCATTCTACAAAGACGCATATGCGTTGTGCGTCATTTAAAAATGCAAAATATTTGTGCGTCTGATGTGTAATTTTCGAGCTTTTATATCAATGAATTAATAACACACAAGTAAATTAAATAGCTCTAAAATTACAACTTTTCTGCAAGAGTACAGATGCAGTTGTAGTAAAAGAGTGTCGATCCATAGGGAGGCGTATGATTATTTAACAAGATTTTACAAGATTAATAAACTAAATTTAGAAACTAAAATACGGAAATAGGGAAACTCAAGAGATAAAGAACATTGCTCCTAACAACAGTCGGATGAATCACTATTGTATTGATTCTATATTCAAGTTCATAAGCTATTGAGAACGATGTATCAATTTTACACTCTAAAAGTACTGAACATACTTAAAGAATTATAGTACTAGTGCTAGCTTAACACATAGCCACAAGTACCTACTCATTAGACTAATATTCCTGCGGAAGCGCGGTAAATACTAGACTAACTTCTCAAGCCAACAAATATTATGGTTAGCTGAACACTTAACACATAAACATCTTCTCATCAAACTAAACTCCCACGGATGCGTAGTAAGTATTAATTCAACTTCGAAGACTTTTTTACATCAATATTCACTTATGCATTCATCTCTGAACAAGGTTAAATTCACAAGTTTTTCATCTAAGTTTTCATCCAATTTCCAAGTTAAAGAGACATTAGAAAGAGGCAATTAATATACTGCATTTGATGCATCAAAACGTAGCATATATAAAATCCGAACCATAGACGAAAACCAAAGCAAATGATTAAATATATAATCTCTACAATAAATTCATCCTACTAATATTAGGAGCAATGAAGAAAAATTAGCCACACATGCTAATGAAGAAAAAACCGTAAGATTAATGGTGTTCTCCTATAGCCGGCGGTAATCCGTCTCCGAGATGATGAAGATTGGATGTGGGATCCTCTTCTTCCCCTCTTTTCTTCTTTCAAAACTCTCGCTGACTCTCTCAATTTTCTACCCACCAAAAACACGTCCCCCAATCTCCCTCAATTTTCCCTTTTTAATCTTCCCCAAGTGGTACCCACATAACTGCCTTTTCTCTCTCCTTTTCCATGCATGAAACTGCCCGAGAAACTGCTGATTTGTAGTTGGAATGTAATTTTACAACTGAAAATATCACCCGGCCGGGTGGAAGAAATTCGACCCTTCCTGGACTCGCGCTGCCTTGTTCTGAATCGCACCCGGCCGGGTGGATTTTTGCACCACAATTTCACCCGACCGGGTGATAAGTTCTGGAGACAGCTTTTCACATCCTACTCCGATAAAAACACGAATTGATGAGTTATACTTTACATAAACATGTGTAATATAAAGGGGAAAACATAGAAAATATGCTTCGCATCAGCGTCATTACAGAAAGACGCATAAGCTTTGTGCGTCATTACCCGAAGACGCATAAGAGTTGTGCGTTTCATTAATAACGACGCATAACAGTTATGCGTCACTCCCTGAGTCGGAATACAACTAAAACCCTTCATTAAAATGGAATTCTATTAACATGCATTACCAAAAATAGAATTTTTCCACTACTCCATAGAAAATATAATATGAATGATTTCAAACGCTTAGAATAGAAGGTTATCTCTATTTTCGACATGTATCCCATACGGCATACGTGGACCTTCATCCTCATTCTCCGTTTCCACAACCAATCCACCGCCGATTATGCATCAATTCAGAAAGCCGCAGCAGTGGCGCTTTAGACCATCCGCAATGGGCGGACGATGGCACGCCCGATGGCGCGCATCGTCCGCGCCATTCATCGTCCGCCCCCACTGTGGGTGTGTGGCATATGCCGCGGACGATAGTCATCGTCCGCGCCATCGTCCGCTCCATTGCGGACATCGCGGACGATGGTCGCGGACGATGGCCATCGTCCGCGACATCGTCCGCCCCATTGTGAAGGCCGCGGACGATGGCACGCGGTTTCGTTTTTTTATAAATAGCGTTCATTTGTAATATTTCATTTCACACGATTTCATCTTCGAAACTTACATTTACATAATTACTACGAAATGGATTCAAGCCCCAATAGCCCTACGTTTAGAGGAGAGGCGCATTGGCCGGGTACAGAACCCGGCGATTATCGTTCGTTCGGCGACAACACCCATTACGATCCCGATTTCAGTACGGAATCGTATGGGTTGTCTGATATGGAGCCGTCGCCGCACCGCCCAACCGCATCGGCCGATCCCGCCCCCGCAGCGACCGGTGCCGCCAAGGGGAAGGCGAAGCGGAACCGGCAGCGGGCGCAGAAGTTGCCGCCTCCCGGTGACTGCGATGAGTACGCCCCAGGCCGTACGAACTACACCGGCGACGAAACTCTCACTTTGGCCCGGTGTTGGGTAGATATATCGGAAGATCCGATATTCGCCAACAACCAGAGACAGACCGCGTACTGGGAGCGCATCGCGGACCTCTACAATTCGGTCAAGCCGCCGACAGCGTACAAGCGCAAGCGTGAGCAACTCCGCAAGCACTGAGATCAAATCAAGAAACAAGTGAACTTGTACTCGGCGGAGTTCGAGAAGTGCGCGCGATCAGGGGAGCGGCGAGAGCGTGCACGACGTGCGCTCTAAAGCGATGTTGTCGTACCGGTCGATGTTCGGCGAGTTCAAGCACGAGGCCATCTGGGCGCTCTTGTGGGAGAAGCAGAAGTTCCAAGGTGGAATTCTGCACACTGGTGCGCCGAAGAGGACGAAGTGCACCGACCCCGAACAAGCTGGGTATCTCCGTGCATTACTCGATGAGTTGCGTAGGAAGTTGGGAATTGGCCCGACTTAGTTTTTTTCTTTTTTTAGTTGAATGGTGTAATATTTTTTTTATTAAAACTTCGCCGCTTGTTATTTAGTCGTTTTTTTTTACTCGTTACGTGTTATTTGAAAACAGTTAAATTAATTAAACAAAACAACAAAATGATGATGTGGCGCGTCATAGGGCGCGCCTTAGGGCGCCCCACTGCAGGTGGAGAAGGAGGAGGATAAAAATGCTGACATGGCGCGCCTTAGGGCGCCCCAGTGCTGATGGTCTTAGAAAGAACAAAATGACTTAGATTACAAGGGTTATAAAATGACTAAATTATCTTTACTGGCTTGGCTGGTTTTGATAGAAATTATGATTACCTCATAGTAAAAGAAAAGGATATGTGCATCAGATTAGTGAGAACGGTATTTTGTTTATCATTGATTTCTCACTATCGTAGCCCTCGAGATCCACTTCTGAATTGTATTATGCTCCCGTCAAATTAGACAAAATGGATATAGGGAAAGATGAGTAGCCAGCTTGAAAGAGGAAGGGGGGAAATATCATTGCTTCACTAATGTGAGGAGCATATACATCCATCTGTCTCAAGTATTTCTATTGATCTTTAACTTTAATGCATTTTTTCTTGTGTGTTTTCACTATTTTCTTCTCTCTCATTCAGTATTACTTAATGATTCAGCAGTGCATACCCATGATCCATAGATTCCATACTATATTTTGGTCACTGCATGTATGCCTGTTTATTATAGTGCTTACATTTGCCTAACCCAAGTTGTAATCTACATTACGCCATTCTTTTACTTAATTTTATCGAGATCTCTTTCTCTTTCTTTTAATAGAATCCAAGGTTCCAACCGGAAGGGTCAAGAACCTATAAACCTCTTAAGTGCAACACTGATTGCACATGTGATAGTGATAGAGAACAATGTATTTATCAACGGCAATATGCTGAAATGAGTACTACCAGTGGGGTCTTGGGAGTATTGGCAATCAAAGTGATCTACAACCGCAACGAGCTACTTTTGGATGTGAGAATATGGAAACAGGGGATCTTTACAGCCAACATGCTGATGGGATAATGGGTTTAGGTTGTGGAGATCTTAGTATCGTGGATCAACTTGTTGAGAAAGGTGTAATCAGTGATTCATTTTGGTTGTGCTATGGTGGAATGGATGTCGGTGGGGGTTCAATGGTTCTTGGAGGAATTTCCTCCCCTGAGGAGATGGCTTTTACCCATTCAGACCCTGTTCGCTGGTATGTTTAAAGACTTTGAGGTATTACAACTGAGTGTTAGGCTCTATCCTAACAAGTACACTTGATACATCTCACACATTTACTCTAGTTTCGGGATGGCAACAGTCCATATTACAATATCGAGCTGAATGAGATTCACATTGCTGGGAAAAAGCTGCCCCTGAATCCCAAGGTTTTTTGATGGCAAACATGGAACAGTTCTGGATATGTGGTCTTAACCTGCACAATTGAAGGATATATATATATATATATATGGGGTTGTTATCAATTGAGATTTTTTAGCCTAATTGAGAATTGAGATGCATTATAAGCCACTCATTTTTATTAAATGAGTGGTCCAGAATTTGCCACATGGAAAATATTTTTATATTAATTAATTGTGAAAGGGCATATTTGTAATTTCATCATATATTTTATTTAATAAATATTTTTTTATTTTTTTAAAAAAAATTATTTTTTTTCGATTATTTTTATTTATTTTATTTTTTTTTTGTCAACTACATATACAATTCATGTCAACTACACACATGTAATGTCAACTACATATACAATTCATGTCAACTACACACATATAATGTCAACTACATATACAATTCATGTCAACTACACATATATAATGTCAATTATAAGCTGTTGACATTTGATGTGCAGAGCTATTGACATTTGATGTGCAGACTACACATCGTAGTTGACATAATGTCTCAGTAGTTGACATCGCGCGAAAATTTAAAAAAAAATTAAAAAAAAATTAAAAAAATTAAAAAAATTTAAAAAATTAAATTTTTTTAGTTGTTGACATTTTAATACGAGTTGTTGACATTTGATATTCTGGCTATTGAAATGAAATGACGATAATACCCCTTAGTTGACATAATCTACTTGCAGTTGACATTTCAAAATGAGTGGCTGAAAATGCATCTCAATTCTCAATTAAGCTAAAAAATCTTAACCTAACAAGACCCTATATATATAGGTATGTATTACCTCTTTTTGTGGCAGGTATAATTGTCAGAAATACACTTGTAACATATGACCGTGAACATGAAAAAGTTGGTTTCTGGAAAACCAATTGCTCCGAGTTATGGGAGAGACTTCACTTGTCGCCTGCCTCACCACCTCTTCCTTCAGACACAGATGAGGTGAACTCAACCACAGGCATAGCTCCTAATCTTGCGCCAACTGGACCCCATCAACCCCAAGCTCCTGGTTTGATATGTTACTTTTGTTGCTTGTATGTTTATGGGAGCCAAATCAGAAAGGTTTATAACTTAACTGTTGGTATCCTTTAATACACAGGGGAAGTTAAGATTGGCCTGGTAAAATTCTCCATGCTGTTGACCATCAACTACACAGAGCTGAAGCCTCACATCGCAGAACTCGCTCAGTTCATTGCAAAGGATTTAGATGTTAAGCCTTCTCAGGTAGATCAATACACATTGCTGATTTTTTAAGAATTCAATATGGATATTATTACTGAGTTTGATTTTCTAATTTCTTTTTTTAAATGGATTTTTGTGGTACTACTGTATCCTTTGCATTTGTACCCAGCTACATTTACATTGGGACTTACATTTGTGATGGGTTGCACACAGGTTAAATTGACAAACTACTCTTCTGGGGGAATGAGACACTATTAAGATGGGCTATTTTGCCTGCACATTATGATGATTATATCTCTAATGCTACAGCTACGGTAAAAAAAAATTGTACTGGAGAAGATTTCCATCATTTTGGTTATGAGGTGGTAGCATTGTTTAGATTAACATTTTTTCTGTTCTTTTGCTAGAAAATTGTATCCAGGTTGAGTGGAAATCAGTTGCATCTCCCTGATAGTTTTGGAAGCTACAAATTGTCTGAATGGAGCTTGGAGCCGCCACCTGAGAGGTAAATTGAAGTATTCTTTTTTATGTGTTTTCCTTTAATGCAAGACATGGTGATTCTTTTTTTCTGAGGATTGACCTTTCTATAAATTGTGAAGGAGGCATTCTTTTTGAATTGGTGGATGATGACATTTTCCTATTCACGTCCTGAAACGTAATTTCATTCTCTTAGACCATCCACAATAGGCGCCCAGCGACCGCCCAGCCGAGCGCCGGCGCTGGGCGGTTCGCTGGGCGGTCTATTGCAGCCGCCCAGCGGCTGAGTGGAGAGAGAAACCGCGCAGCGCTGGGCGGTGGCGTGGCGCTCGGCGGTCGGCTGGGCGGTCCGTTCGGCGCTATTGCAGCTCCCGGATCGCCCAGCGCACCGCCCAGCGCGAAATTTAATTTTTTTTTTTTTCCGAAACACTATATATACGCGCTTTGCTCGGCATTTTCATTCGCACCACTTGTTTTAACGAGTACTCTCTCTATCTTAATTTCTGTTCAAGATCAACAACGCAAAATGAGTAACGCTGGTGGTAGTAGTGGTGGTAACGGAGGGGATGCTGAGGAGTACGAACGTCGTATGGCCGAGGCGTTGGACGCCTATACGACCAACGCGATAAACCAATGGATGGAAAGTGCCTTGCAGCCGGCGATACCTCGACCTCCCCCCGTGGTCCACCGCCGCAGTGTGATTGATCGGGATCACGTAGCTGCACATCAGCGCCTATACGAAGACTACTTCGCACAGGAGCCTCGGTTCACCGCCAACCTTTTCAGGCGTCGTTTTAGGATGACCAGGGACCTGTTTATGCGTATTGTCAACGCTTTGGAGCAACGATATATGTATTTCCGCTTCAGGCACGATGCGTCTGGCAGACCCGGCCACACACCTATTCAAAAGTGCACTGCGGCAATCCGGCAGTTGGCCTACGGAGGCGCGGCAGACATGTGGGACGAGTATCTCCACATCGGTGAGACGACTGCCCTGCAATGTCTGAAGAATTTCTGTCTGGGAGTGATAGAAGTATTCGGTGATCAGTATCTGCGAAAGCCTACCCCCGAAGACTGCCAAGATCTGTTGCGGATGCACGGGAGTCAGCATGGGTTCCCGGGTATGTTAGGCAGCATTGATTGTATGCATTGGGAGTGGAAGAACTGTCCCACAGCCTGGAAGGGGTTCTACACGTCCGGCTACAAGGGAAAGAATCCCACGATGATCCTGGAGGCCGTAGCTGATTACCGGCTTTGGATTTGGCACGCGTATTTTGGGATAGCTGGTTCGAACAACGACCTCAACGTCCTCAACTCGTCGCCACTTTTCAACGAGTAGTGTCAGGGCGTCGGTCCGGCCATCAGTTTTGTCGCCAACGGCAGCCAACATGATATGGGCTACTACTTGGCGGATGGGATATACCCTAGGTGGCCCGTCTTTGTGAAGACGATCCGATGCCCAGGAGATGAGAAGAAGGCCTACTTTGCGGCACGGCAGGAGTCGGCGCGCAAGGACGTGGAGCGCGCATTTGGTGTGCTCCAGTCTCGATGGGGGGCAATTAAGGGTCCAACGCATATGTGGGATGTCCAATGCATTGCTGACATCATGTACGCATGTATTATCATGCACAACATGATTGTCGAAGATGAAGGTGGCGAACTGACCAATTGGGTCAACGACGAAAATGAAGCCGGTCCAAGCCACGGCGTGGCCGCCCCCAACGTACGGAGTGGGGTACCTAACGATGAAGCCGGCCTCTTACAAGCACATGCCGACATGCGCCAAACGGTGGCTCATATTCGACTCCAAAAGGATTTAATTGAAGAGTTATGGGCACGGAGGATTGACCGCCGTTAGTTTTTTTTAATTATGTAATTTTTTTTAATTAATGTACTTTTTAAATTTTATTAATATTTGTGAATTTTCTCGTTTTTGTGTCGTAAATTAAATTTCGCATATTGTGTGATTGTTAATTATTTCATTTTGTATATATTTGTTAATAGTGATGTGGATATTATGTGGCTGGGCTATGGCTAGGCTATTGCTGGGCTATTTGCTTGTTTTGATGATGTGGCAGGAGGATTTTTAGTGCTGCTGATGTGGCAGTGGCTGGGCTATTGCTGGGCTATTCCTATTGTGGATGGTCTTAGATCTACGCTTTCAAGTTTATTTGCATGTAGTTTAGATTTTATCTGATTCTTTGATGGGACTGTTATGTAAATAGTTATAAAAGCGGTATCTTTCATTTTTTTGCCTACTTTGTTTTCATCATGTGAGACTGAGAAATTGCACAACTTAATGAGTTTAGGACATAGCATTTGATTGTAATTGGAATGCTGGCATCTGGGGGATGGTTTATCTGGAGGAGGAACCGGAACCTGGCCGAAGTCCCATACAAGCCTGTTGATTTGGTTGTAGCAGAGCAGGAACTCCAGCCGTTGCAGAACTAGAGAAGTGAATTTTGGTTTGATACTCAGCTTGTGCTCGACTTGTACCTCTGATTCGTTTTGCTCTGGTAGCAACGGGATTCATTTTAAGGGGAAATTGTAGATTAGAAATTTAAGGCGGTGGAACCCTTGCGATGAGCATGCAATTCATTCTATGGCCACATCTGTGTATAGCAGAATATCATCTCAGCAACCTCTGCCTTTAAGGTGAATTCTTGTTTTTATAAATATAGAATAGAATGTGTAGTCACATGAACATTTTTATACAGGATCATAACATCAATGAATAAGTACTGTCAAAAAGCATTTCTTGTGCATGTCTTTTGATTAAATGTCGAGTTCCTTAGAACAGCTTCGAAGTTCGAGATGAGTGAGTAACTGAGCCTTCTGATTCCAACCACAGAGCATTCGAATTCAAAAACACTCAAAACATGATTATATTTATTTTTTATACGATTTAAACACAAATCAAGATAGATGAATAAGACGAAGAGATGTAAGTTCTCTACTAGAATCAGAATTCACGTCAATTCTCATATTAAGTTCGCCTGAGATTATTACGCATCTGTCCAACAATTCAAAGCAATAGGCTTTACAAAACCTAAGTCTAGGAAGAAGGCACAGCAGATTGCAATAACCATTTTTCTGATAACAATTGCGTAAATAAGACAGCTTCAGTCATGCATGAGTAACAGAAAGATAGAGTTGGTGGTGTACAAGTACGATTTACAACTGCAAGAAAGAAAAGAAGTTTCAACACAAGCATCAGCCAACAACTCCGGCACCATTTCAATGGACTATCATGCCTTTATTCTGATAACAAAAGAACCTGCACGAAGAGAACACGTAGGTATTAAAAATGGTAGATATGTCATGCACGACTTGGTTTGGCCTCAGAAATAAAATCTCTCATTTATAAGTTGGTAAAACGAAAAAAGAATACAGTTTAGCTTTCTCAAAAAGCAAGTGCAACAGTAGTCCGGGAGATCAGGGACATAACTATGTTAGTTATGACCAGTTAAAGTGTGGTTCTTCAAAAGAACTGCAAGAAAGAAAAGAAGGAAATGACCACGAGGCAAAACGGATTGCACTTCAAATTAAGGACTTACTAGATGAGGATTGATCAAGAACTATGGAGGAGGAATAAATCAGATGTAACTTAAGACCTAGTAGTCCTGGATATATCTTGGACAGCATGCAATTCAAAATGTTTTTTGTGTTCTGATTAGAAAATAATACTCTGCACAAGAAGTGCAGCATAGTCAGCATTCTGCAAGGATATAGAAGAAAAGAGATTTTGACTCAACCAAAGCAACGGCATTAGGATTATAAAGGCTAGGCAAAGGGCTGACGGTGCATCACAGTGTAAGGGCTTGACAATGTGCATCGCGTTAAGGAAGAGTGAAACACAAAACCTTTCATGACTCTTTTGGAATGTAGTGCAAAATTATTGTTATAAGTAAAGGAAAAGATGAACATTCATGTAATTATTAACTTATTCCCTCTATATATAGCTCCAAGTATTGAATATAATTAAGGAAATAAGCTCACATGCTGGGAGGTTGGATATATCTGCAGAAACTGCACATTCAATTCCCAAGTTTGAAAGTGCTCCTCGGATGATTCCACAAGGAAAGTATAGGTGCATTCCAGTAGCCTGAGCTGATTTGTTTTCCGCCATTGCTGAAGGATCTTGAATATTGCCAGATGCTTGAACTGATGGGTCAACAGACATATGTGCTAGCCATCGAAATCGATTATCTTGCAATACAAAAGTACCCTGCAAGAAAAGTTATGGTTGAAGTCATAACATTTTGAATTGAAGTAATATGAAGCTATGTTCAAATTCTGGTACCTACTCTATGATTTGTCTTTAAGTTATCTATCTGTTTCTTGAAGAGTTCGGACCAAAAGTCCTTGCAGATAAACTTGATGGCGTCTAGGTTATCGGTGAACCTTGGTCGATCCATTGTGTACCTGAGAGGGATACATGACAAGCAGAGGACGAAATGTATGAAGTGATAAACATTCTGCTTCAGGTAAAAAGGTAATTTCTGAAAAAGAACTTTGTTTGTACTGAATTTAAAAGAACCCTACCACAGAAATGCATAACGGGATAAAGGTAATTAATGATTAATACACAGCTTGTGAAGTAATAAATTATCATGTAGTATTAGCTTTTCAACCTCAAGTAGTAAGATGCATGACAGGCAAGAAAAAATCATATGTTGTGGAAAATGCTTGAGTCATTTCCCTATATCTGTTAAACCCCCAACATTCCCTATCTATACATCAACATCAATCCTATTGCAATGTTCAGATGCTGCGGAATAGTCATGTATACATCTTTGGCTTAATAGCCATGAAATCACAATCCAAGTTCAATCTTTCAGTTTCATTGTTTCACATTGTTCCCTTATTAGAAATCCTTGTATGGTATTCATCTTGTATAAGACAAATGGCATTCAAACATAATTAGTCATCAGACAATACTATAAGGGATATAATTTCTGTTGGCCACTAATTAACGTCGATGTACAAGGATGAAATATCGTAAACAAGGTTCAGATGGTGTTCAAGTCAATTAACTAATTCGAACAATATTGTCACAGCAAGCAGAATTTCTAATCCGAATATATTCCTCATTTCCATTATATGCATGACCATGTCACAACAAAGATTGATATGCTAAATTTACTCATACAATTCAAATGAGATTGTCCTATTCCTAACTTGATCAGGCTCAATTGGTTATTTCGATATGTTTAAGCAAATTTGACATGAATGACGCATTGAAATTATAAACTAGGGTTATATCTTAGTGGGGAGACATTATCAAGAGAGACTAGAAATCGAAATCGAAATCGATATCAATTAAACACATTTGTGGAATCTGACAATCGAATACAGAAAGTATATTAACTAACCTTTCACTTAATTGGTGACCGACCTGAAAGCCGATGGCTTCGATCCTCCGCGCTGCGAGCTCGGGTTTGTTGGCGTAGAAGCCTGAGCAATACGATAGCACTATCTCTGCAAGCAAACTCTCCACACAACTTTCCGATACTTCTCTCACCATTGCGTATCTGACTCTTGGGAGATCGAAAATCAAATCGACCTTAGGCTTCGATTATAAAATGTGAACATATGTTCTATTTTGGAACCTAAATCCTGTTTTTCTTAAATTTTTCCCCTCCAAATAATGGAATCTTTGTTGATTTTTTCTTGCAAAAATTACTAATAATTAAGGCACTTGGGATATAGTACTCTCTCCTTCCCCAAAAAATATGCACTTTGGTTCAGCACATGTTTTAATATAAAATTAGTAAAATAAAAGAGAGAAAAAAATAATTAAAGTATTGTTAATGGAGAAATGGTTCCACGTCATTAGAGATACTAGACTATCCAAAATTAGAAAATGCATAATCTTGTGGGACGGATTAAAAAAAAGTGCATATTTTTATGGGATGGAGATAGTAACATTTAATAGGTAATCACTCATATTTTTCCTGCAAAAATGATTAATTATCTGTATTATTATTATCTCTCAACTTCAATTTATTAAATACCATTTTCTTAATATAAGTGCTTAATAAAGTGTCTCGCTTGTGATAGATGGAGAAATATAATCACAATATCACTGTGTAAAAATCATGGATTAAATATGCCCGGTCAATGGATTTTGACCAAATAATAAATGTGACAAGACATTTAATTTTGTGAAATTAAATGACATAGCGTCGATCTACATTTTACGTAGATAAATGTAGTATATTCACTTTCTCAAATCCGATTTCCGGTGAGTGAGAAATAGTGGATTAAAGTTGGGCATAATTAGCTTTTAATTAAAGCTTGGTGTTGGAGCTTAGGAAATAATTAACTAGTGTTAATTATCCCACATTGGAGGATTAACACATCTTTTAATGTGTATAAATTAAGTGACTTTATGTTACTTAATAATTATAGTGGACCAAGATGGGTGAAAGAGCCCACACGCGCGCACACGCGCGCGCCGCCGCCGCCGCCCGCCCGTGCCCGTGCTCGTGGTCGTGGTTGCGGGCCTCGGGCCCGAGCCTGATCCCGATCCCGATCTCGGACTTGGATCTTGGATCTTGGTCTTTGGGTGGTCTTTGGGCTTGGTGCTTGGCCCAAACTAATCTTTTTAGACCACCGCCGAGTTAGCAGTCCAAGTGGCTTGACACGTCGTCAAGCGAGGCACAGTCACGGCTGCCACATAAGAAATCCACACGCTCCACACGCGAAAGGCACACTCCTGCCACACGCTCGTAACCGCCGGCGGTTACGAATCTGCCATGATGAGCCTTCATGGCTTGGTTGACCCTGCATGGTGGCTTGGCCTATAAATAGGCTAGCCATTCCACTGCATTAGTATAACATTATTCACAAGCATTCTCAGCATCATAAGCTATCTCCCTCTCTGCATTGTTTTTATGTCGAAAGCTTTGCCCTCTCCTCCATCCCGTTCGCCGGAGCTCTGCTGATTGCGGTGCTGCATCAAAAGAGACGTAGTCGTTTTACCTTTGGGGACGGCACGCCAAACCGAGAGCACTACCGGGACGTATCTCGTCTTGCGGGAAGAGGCCTCCTCGACTCGGCTATCATACCATACTGGTTTAGTTGCTTCATTTTTAAGTTGTAATTTCAGTTCAGTTCTTCCTTCTGTATTCCTTCTTTTGGGTTGTATTACGCCCGGATTTGCTATCTTGTAATCCAGAAACCAACAATCGCAAGACGAGATATAACTTGCCTTTGAAGGAATTTGGACTCTAAACTGAACCTAAAAACTTTCGAAACACTTAATACCTTTGCTGGAAATGTCGACTGATTCCAACACCGCCGCTACCACCTCCGCCGCTGCCATTCCCTCCACCATGGCGACCACTGGACCGGTCAACACTTCATCGATTCCGTCGATGATGCCAACCCCTGGGTTCTATCCATCTTCATCAACAACCCCACCCATGGGCTCACTGGCGGATCCACCTCGAGTGGAACAGTTGGTTCCACTTTTAGTGGTTCCTTCGGATCCTTTAATGGATCGAGTGCTGGGGCCTTCGGGTCTCACACGGGTGCTGGCTCCTTCTGGACCAACACGGGTATTGGCTCCTCCGGGACCAATATGAACATGACGGGCTCTATGCCCGACATGACCATGGCGGGCTCTATGCCCAACATGAATGGTGGGGGCTCTATGCCCAACCATGTTGTTGGCTCCTTCGGGGGCAACGGAATTGGTTCCTTCCATGGACCAAGTTCGGCACCTTTGGCACCAAGAATGATGCCACCTGCCGAGAAACCACCCAAGTTTGGAGGATCTGACTTCAAGAGGTGGTACCAAAAGATGTTGTTCTATTTGACAACATTGGGCGTCGCCAACTTTCTCACTGAAAACGAGCCGCCCGCGCCAAGCGACCAAGAGACTAGGCTCGAAGTCATGGCGGACTATGAAGCTTGGAGAAAAGGGGATTATCTATGTAAAAATTTTATTTTAAGTGCATTAGATGATAGCCTCTACAATGTATACTCCAATGTAACCACATCTAAACAAATGTGGGAAAACCTAGAAAAGAAGTATAGCATAGATAATGCTGCAGGGACGGAACAAGTTGTAACTTCCAAATTTATGGACTACAAGATGGTCGATTCTCGACCCGTCATGGAGCAAGTCCAAGAGCTCCAAGTGATCATCCACTCATTAGTGGCTGAAGGGATGACCTTGCCCGACAAATTCGTAAGGTGCACGATCATTGACAAGCTCCCTCCTAGTTGGACGGACTTCAAGAGTTATCTCAAGCACAAGCGAAAGCAGATGACCCTTGAAGATTTGATCGTGAAATTGCGCATTGAGGCTGATGTGCGCAAAAGCGACCAAAAGGCTAAGGGCTTCACCCCACTTGAAGCCAAAGCCAATCTGTTGGAGCGGGGCGGTCCCTCCAACAAACGCCCTCGCCCCAACCGTCCAAGCGACAAAGAGAAGGGAAAGCAGCCTTCAAAGAAGTTTGAAGGCGACTGCTACAAATGTGACAAACAAGGCCACTTTGCTAAAGACTGCCGCAGCAAGAAGAAGAAGCCGGCTGCCCACGTCGTTGAGAAGGAGTTCAAGGACTGGGATGAAAACGACCTCATTGTTGTGGTCACCGAAGAGGTTAACCTTGTGGATAACAAGGGTGGCTGGTACATCGACACCGGCGCTACTGCTCATGTCTGCTCAGATAGGAGCAAGTTTGCCTCCTACACTGCTGCTGAAGGGAGGAAGATCAACATGGGGAATCAAGCATCGTCCGAAGTCCTCGGCGTTGGTAACGTGATTCTCATGATGACGTCTGGCGTCACGATCACTTTGAAGGATGTGCTGCATGTCCCGGACATCCGCAAGAACCTAGTGTCATGATCAATACTAGTTAATAAGGGGTTTAAACTTGTATTTGATTCTGATAGGTTTACTTTGTATAAGTTTGGAAAATCCCTCGGAAAAGGTTATGTAACCGATGGGCTTTTCAAGCTTAGTGTGGCAACTCGCAGTGTTGCAAAGCCTTTGGCTAATAAAAATAAAGCATCTACTTCCTCTTACTTGACTGAGTGTTCAAATTTGTGGCATTGTAGACTGGGACATGTAAATTCAAAAGCCATTAAAAGATTAGTAGATTTAGATTTACTAAAGGCTAATGAATTGGATATACAAGATAAATGTGAAATTTGTCTTAAAGCAAAAATGACTAAGTTGCTGTTTCACTCGGTTGAACGAAGCACAAAACCCCTTGAATTAATTCACACGGACGTATGTGATTTAAAGATGGTGCAAACTAGAGGTGGTAAAAAGTACTTTATCACTTTCATAGATGATTGCACAAGGTATTGTTACATTTATCTTTTAAGAAGTAAAGATGAAGAAATAGAAGCGTTCAAAAGTTATAAGGACGAAGTTGAGAATCAACTTGGTTGTAAAATCAAAACGATTCGAAGCGATAGAGAAGGCGAATATGTAGCCCCGTTTGAGGAATTATGCAACGAAAATGGTATAATCCATCAAACGACTGCACCATATTCACCACAATCTAATGGTGTTGCAGAACGCAAAAATCGAACTCTAAAAGAGATGATGAATGCACTGCTTCTAACTTCAGGATTACCACATAACATGTGGGGGGAAGCTGTTTTGACAGCCAACTATATCTTGAATAAGATCGCTCTCAAAGGAAAGGATGTCACTCCTTATGAGTTGTGGAAGGGAAGGAAGCCATCCTACAAATACCTCAAAGTGTGGGGTGTTTGGCAAAGGTGATGGTTCCTCCGCCTAAAGAAGTTACAATCGGACCTAAGACGGTTGATTGCATCTTCATTGGATATGCACTTAACAGTAGTGCATATCGATTTGTTGTTCACAAGTCTGAAATATCGACTATCACAGTAGGAACAACAATTGAGTCGAGGAATGCTGTATTTCTCGAAAATACATTTCCTTGCAAAGACAAGGAAAAAGTCTCAACCAATTCTGAGACAAGAATTGAAGAAGCCACTAGTTCTAAACAAGTGGAAGAAGAAGCCACTAGTTCTAAATCAGCGGATGCGGAACCTGAATCGCGCAAGCGTGCAAGGCCCGATCCAAAAGATACAGTACTAAGACGTGGTAATAGAGTCAGAACACCAAAAACTTTTGGTCCTGACTACATTTCTTTCATGTTGGATGAAGAACCAACATCGATAAAAGTAGCCTTTGCTGGCCCAGACGGGCTGCATTGGAGAGAAGCTGTTCAAAGCGAAATTGATTCAATTTTGCTAAACCACACTTGGGTGTTGGTAGATCTACCTGAAGGTGCGAAACCTCTAGGTTGCAAATGGGTACTTAAAAGGAAATTTAAGGCCGATGGAACAGTAGATAAGTATAAAGCCCGATTAGTAGTAAAGGGTTTTAAACAAAAGGAAGGACATGACTTCTTCGATACATATTCACCTGTAACAAGGATTACATCTATCCGAGTGCTTCTCGCTATTGCTGCATTGCACAATCTTGAGATTCATCAAATGGATGTAAAGACCGCGTTTCTAAATGGTGAATTAGAAGATGAAATATATATGGAGCAACCCGAAGGGTTTGTAGTACCTGGACAAGAGAAAAAGGTATGCAAGCTCGTAAAGTCTCTATATGGATTGAAACAAGCGCCATTGCAGTGGCACTTGAAGTTTGATAATGTGATGTTATCAAATGGGTTTAAAATCAACGAGTGTGACAAATGTGTCTACATCAAGAGCACTAATAACGGTCATGTTATAGTGTGTCTATACGTTGATGATATGTTAATCTTGGGTAGTAACACTCAAGTAATTAACGATACAAAGGCCATGTTAAAGAGAAACTTTGACATGAAAGACATGGGTCTAGCCGATGTAATTCTTGGAATGAAGATTCTAAGAACGTCTGATGGAATCATCTTAACACAATCACATTATGTTGAGAAGATATTGAATAAATTCAAAGCCTATGATGGCGAACCGGTTAAGACTCTAATTGAACTCGACGTTCACTTGAGCAAGAACAAAGGCGAGCCTGTTGCTCAAGAAGAGTATGCACGGGTGATCGGATGCATTATGTACTTGACTAATTGCACTCGACCTGACATTGCTTGTGCCGTGAACAAGTTGAGTCGTTACACGAGCAATCCAAGAAAGAGCATTGGAGAGCTCTTGTGAGGGTTTTGAGATATTTAAAACATACTCAAAATCTTGGGCTACACTTCTCGAGATACCCCCCGGTACTTGAAGGGTACTGTGATGCCAATTGGATATCCGATAATAGAGACTCACTTTCAACAAGTGGATACGTCTTTACTATTGGGGGTGGTGCTGTATCGTGGAAATCCACAAAACAGACATGTATAGCCCGATCAACAATGGAATCGGAGTTCATTGCCTTAGATAAGGCGGGTGAGGAAGCCGAGTGGCTTAAGAACTTCCTTGAAGATATTCTATGTTGGTCTAAGCCAGTGCCACCAGTGCTGATCCACTGCGATAGCCAAGCAGCTATTGGAAGGGCAAACAATGGCTTCTATAATGGTAAGTCTCGACATATACGTCGACGACATAACACCGTGAGACATTTGATCACAACATGGGTGATTACAATTGACTATGTGAAGTCAATAGATAATCTAGCGGATCCGCTAACCAAAGGGTTAAACCGTGATCAAATGAACAAGTTGCTAGAGGGAATGGGTTTGATATCCACAAACTAAAGAACTATTATAGTGGTAACCCAACCATGATGACTGGAGATCCCAAGAACTTGGTTCAAAGGGACAACTAAGCTATGAGAGTTCATGAGAAACACTCAACTATATCTATTCCCTAGAGAGCAATAGAGTGTTAGAGAACTTGCCTAGTGGTAAAGGCTAAGTCTATGACTTTTAATGGTTCTTAAGGATCTCAAAGAGATGGAGTTCTCAAAGAGACCAAGTATGGCAAGGTACTTGACTAAGAATCACCTATGTAAGTGTGAAGTGTGGTCGCTTCATAAAACACACTTATGAATCCAAAGTGGTGTCCAAGACCGCAATGGACACAAAACGTGAGAACGGATGAGGTTGAGGTGTTTAAGCGTTAACACCATTGTCTCGGTGCACGCCGTGGGGGATTAGCATCGCGCTACTAAGCCGCCTGTGTATCCGATGGTGTCGACTATGGAAGGTTCAAGGCCAACAACTACCTATCCTTATGCTTATATACCTCTCGAGGGTTGAGCTTGTGTCTGCATGCATATGCATTTGGCTATTTCCACTCATGTGGGGGATTGTAAAAATCATGGATTAAATATGCCCGGTCAATGGATTTTGACCAAATAATAAATGTGACGAGACATTTAATTTTGTGAAATTAAATGACATAGCGTCGATCTACATTTTACGTAGATAAATGTAGTATATTCACTTTCTCAAATCCGATTTCCGGTGAGTGAGAAATAGTGGATTAAAGTTGGGCATAATTAGTTTTTAATTAAAGCTTGGAATTGGAGCTTAGGGAATAATTAACTAGTGTTAATTATCCCACATTGGAGGATTAACACATCTTTTAATGTGTATAAATTAAGTGACTTTATGTTACTTAATAATTATAGTGGACCAAGATGGGTGAAAGAGCCCACACGCGCGCGCCGCCGCCGCCGCCCGCCCTCCTGCCCATGCCCGTGGCCGTGGTCGTGGTCGTGGTCGCGGCCGCGGCCGCGGGCCGCGGGCCTCCGGCCCGAGCCCGAGCCTGGGCCCGATCCCGATCCCGATCACAGTCACGGCTGCCACATAAGAAATCCACACGCTCCACACGCGAAAGGCACACTCCTGCCACACGCTCGTAACCGCCGGCGGTTACGAATCTGCCATGATGAGCCTTCATGGCTTGGTTGACCCTGCATGGTGGCTTGGCCTATAAATAGGCTAGCCATTCCACTGCATTAGTATAACATTATTCACAAGCATTCTCAGCATCATAAGCTCTCTCCCTCTCTGCATTGTTTTTCTGTCGAAAGCTCTGCCCTCTCCTCCATCCCGTTCGCCGGAGCTCTGCTGATTGCGGTGCTGCATCAAAAGAGACGTAGCCGTTTTACCTTTGGGGACGACACGCCAAACCGAGAGCACTACCGGGGCGTATCTCGTCTTGCGGGAAGAGGCCTCCTCGACTCGGCTATCATACCATACTGGTTTAGTTGCTTCATTTTTAAGTTGTAATTTCAGTTCAGTTCTTCCTTCTGTATTCCTTCTTTTGGGTTGTATTACGCCCGGATTTGCTATCTTGTAATCCAGAAACCAACACACTGTTGGGTGTGGGCAATTGAAGACGATAAATCGCGCCTCCAACCGCTTGCGCAACTTAATACTTTTGTTCTTCTAACGTGTTTCCCATATGTATCTTTCAAAAGACGCAAGATCTTTCCATGTTTCTCTTAAAGACATGTTTGCGAGTCACGTGATTCCTTCTTTTATAATGAAAAGAAAAACTCTCTCTAATAATAGATCTATTTCCTAAGGAAAACTTTTATTTAACGCAACAACGTAAAGATTTATAGTTGAGTTATTATTTATGTGGCACTATTATATACGTCCCTCGTCTCATAAAAAATGTCATAACGTGAGAGATAACCTTTTTTTCTAAAAATAAAGATGTAGCATATGATTGAAAGTGTGAGTAAGTAGCTAGTACACTCCACATTACATGAACTAAAGTTATTGGTTGCAGTTTTGAGGTGTGCAGGCCTAGAAATTCTGCTTATTCCTCTTGACACTATTTTAGGCTCAAGCAATCTCTTAGTAGGGCTCTTCCTCCACACCTTCACGAATCTTCTCCATGTTAGCGAAACAGAAGTGAAAGACGTAGCTAACAAAACTGTTTGAGCAAGATGGCTTCATGATTTGAGCAATGGAACTCATTCATGACTTGATGCATGGGTTGCACATTTAATTGGGATATTCGGAAGCTGAAGTGATTTCAAAGATTTTGACTTTGACTTTTGACTACTACAATTGATTGGTTTCAAATTAATCTCAATTTCCAGCAATTCTATCAATTATGTTTTAATCTTTGAAATTCCCCAGTTTTTAATTTGTACTGATATTTTGATAAAAGGTTCCATGACGTTTTATAAGACATTTTTAAGTTTGTGATAAGAAAAGAATTGACAAATAAGAAAAGTAGGATAAATGTTTGAAGGAAAAAAAAGAAAGAAAGCATGTGGCTGCAACTCGTTTTCGAGACTATGGAGTAAGTATTTTTTAATTCGTAGAACAAATTGCGTTCCCATTTATGACAAGGACAGGTGATTTGACTTTGGATTATGGGCAACCCAATGTAAAGCCATCCACTCAACTCAAACTCCCCTAATTAAAAACTAACCACTTATTAATGTCATTCACTAAGCGTCCACTATAAGGTGGACGTGGCTATAGCCGCGAGCGGGGCGGTAGGCGCGGCTATTATAGTGGAGGGGGTATCCGCCGCGGGGGTGGACGCGGCGGGTGGGGGGATGGGCGGCGGACGCGGAATCGCCGCGAGCGGGGCGAGGACGCGGCTGAGGGTGGCTGGAGAGAGAAGGAGTGGGGCTATAGCCGCGGCTGTCTATTGCTATAGCCGCGGCTGACGCGGCGGCGCAGCGGTTCGATTCGGGGGCGGCGGTGGGAGGGGCTGTCCGCCCCCTATAGTGGACACTTAATGTTCAACCCCTGCGAAAATTTCTTCTATTTTTTCTTTGAACGAAAATTATTTTATTTTATTTCTACAGTATGACAACGATTAATGCTGGCGTAACCAATTTTCCGTTTTCAGTATGAAAGCCCCCAAAAAAAACAAAGGTTTTTTTCAAACCAAAATTTTCTAATTAATTAATTTGACTTCACATTGAACTTGTGATGTTTATTTTGTAATACCTACTCGTAAATGATATGTTACTATATATACACATGCTTTGAATATTTGGCCTAATATATTGGTAATTTAAAGCTATGATTTTTGAGAAACGAAATTATCCTACTCCACCACCTCTTGTAACAATTGATTTTATTTACGAGGATGAAAATTGTGGTAACTAACTTGTCGATCCTCTATCTCTCTCACACCAATCACAATAACCTCACAACTTATAATTTTGTGACCGGACTAATCTAAAGATCTCATGTACTAGTGATGTTTGTTAATACTGACGGGCAAACTATCGTTACATAATTTTTAAATATTTAATGTTTTAACATTTACATAATGCTTTTGTTGGGATATCTACAATATATTGAAACTAATGTTGTCTTCAATACCATTTTGATAAAAAAAATTTATCTACTATCACACTCTTCATTAACAATACTCCAACTATATTAGAAACGTCAACAAAAGAATATAAAAAAATATTTTAACATCTTTTTCTTGCTCGTACTTCAATAATTTTATAGTACTATTAAAATTCATACCATTGACTATCAAATTTTTGTAGTGGATAGAAAATATTGATTTTCAAAGTTAGGTAAACCATTTCTTGTGTATATAATATAACTAGCCACGTATCTTCTCATGTGGGTTAAAATCAAACAGTAACGACCCAAAAATACCTTTAGAATCTTAATTAGCTCCCAAAGAGCATATAAAATTCAATAACTAACTGTTTCTTATTCTACAAACGGTACATAACATTCCGAAAAGTCATAAAATAATTTACAGCACTGACTTCCATTTCTCATCCTCAAGCTTACCCAAAAATGATACTGTACCACAAATCAATGAACAACAAACAGATATATAGGCAATTAAAAGAGAAGAATAGAGCCAAATAAGAAAATCATAGTACCAAAAAAAAAGCACAGTTAATCTAGAATCCGATTCCAATAAGAAAATAGCCAAATTAGACTTTTTCCTACCCCACCGAACCTAGCCCTCTCTTCCAACTGCCTTCCCATCATATACCTTTCCGCCAATTTTGACTAACCAACACCCCTAAACCCGCGCCGGCTCCGAAAACGGCCGGTTTTCATCTCCGTCCGTCTTAGGTTCCAAGCACTTGAACGACGGCATCTTCACCGGCGTCTTCCCCCCGCTCCTCTTTGAGCTGGACCCTTCGCCGCCGTCCGCCACCACCCTTGGCGATCGGAACGATATCCCTCTCGTGAAAAACACCCACCGGTCCGAGTTGGCTCCCCGACCGGGCAGCTCGAGCCGCTTATACAACCGCCCAGCCCGGCTGCTCCCCTCTTCTCCCCCGGTCCGGTATCCTTTCCTCGAACTACCTTCCCTTTGTAGCCCCGCCGTGAGGCTTCTAGTCCGGTTCAGCATTGCCCGGTCCATCACCTCCTTCCTCACTCCCTCGGGCAACCTCAGTGTAAACCGGTCCAGATTATCGCCCGGTTGGACCAGCGAATGCCCCGTCGAGTGTGACCGGAACTTACCAAACCCGAGCATCTTCGGCCTCCGAATCGACCACGACCTTGCCGGCCGGTTCGGTGTTTCGAAACTCTCGGAGGGCTGCGGATGATCATCTTCGTCCACTTGGATTACAATCTCTTCGTCTCTGGACTGATCACCCTCAACCGGAGGATCGGTCTCCTCCGGTTGGACCGGGTCAGGACCGGTCTGCTGGGCGAGATTGGCCCGGCAGACCGGGCAGGTGGTGTGGGAGGCGAGCCAGGCGTCGATGCAGTCGGGGTGGAAGACGTGGTCGCATTTGGGGAGCAAACGCAGCGTTTCGTCGTCTTCGAACTCGTTGAGGCAGACGGCGCACTCGAGCGCGCCCTTGCCGATCTTGTGGTCCTTCACCTCGGAGTAGGAGAAGGTCGGGAGCGCCTCGATCGCCGACGCGTCGAGGCCGCGCGCGGCGGTGCGGCGGGCGTGCAGGGAGAGGCTGCCGCGGCGGAGGGCGGCTCCGACGTTAGAGCCGGCGGAGGCGTCGTAGCAGTGGCGGATGTAGATGGAGAAGAAGCCCATGAAGAAGAGGGCGGCGACGAGGACGGCGATGATGACGGCCATGGGGGGGCTGAAGCGCGCGTACATGTTGTCTGGATTGGGGCTTGGTTGGGCTGCCGCCGGCGAAAGGGAGAGAACGAGGAAGAAGAAGAGGAGGGAGATGGTGCCATGGCGTTTGCTGTAGGTGGATTTCATTGTGATTAAAGTTTTTGTAGATAGATATGTGTGGAAATACATATATACTGCACCATTTTGGTGATGTGAATGATTGCTGCTGAATTTATTCTAGAGAGAGACTGGAATGGAAGGAAATGAAGCAGGAAATGTTACTTTTAGGTTATGATAATGATTTAATTATATTATTTTAATCTTATTCAATTTAATTTGTTGATCGATGTAATTATGATTTTTACATCCTTTTAGACTTTAGTCTATATTGGAACCTTCCAACGGCATTTCCCCATCATACAATTCACACTTGACCAACATTTTTTTTAATTTTATTTTCGTGACTTTCTGGTCAACACTAATTGTGCCTCTCTTGCTGCGAACATCCTAATATATACTCCTACAAATTAACGATCTCGTAATTTAAAAAGGAGTTTTGATAAAATATCTATGTCGTAATGTTTTTTATTTTTTCATAATTATATTTAAAGTGTTATGCTATTATCTAAAATTATAGAATTGACTTGGGACCGTAGCCATTGTGCGACCTAGGGTCGACAGTCGACTCCATCAGTTTCAACTTTTATTATAGGTATTGTATAGTCATATGACCTATAAATACTACTCCATTATATGGGTAAAGAATAAAATGTTGAAATATTATATCTCGGCAAACTATAAAGATAACATCTAATTGATTAGAAAATAACAATAAATCTTATAGGAGTACATGTTATAACTTATAAGTTAGTCGCTTAGAGCATTCGCAATGGGCGGACGATGGCACGCCCGATGGCGCGCATCGTCCGCACCCATTGCGGGTGCGCGCCATAGGTCGCGGACGATAGTCGCGCCCTATACTTCGGTCGCGGAGGATAGCGCGGACGATGGCCATCGTTCGCGCCATCGTCCGCCCCATTGCGGCTGTCGCGGACGATGGCCATCGTCCACCTCATTGTGGAGGTCGCAGACGATCGACCGCGGACGATGGCACGCGGTTAAATTTTTTTATAAATACCATTCATTTGTAACATTTTCATTTCACGCGATTTCATTTTCGAAACTTACATTTACATAATTACTACGAAATGGATTCAAGCCCCAATAGTCCTACGTTTAGCGCAGGGGCGCATTGACCGGGTACAGAACCCGGCGATTATCGTTCGTTCGACACCAACATCCATTACGATCCCGATTTTAGTACAGAATCATATGGGTTGTCTGACATGGAGCCGTCTCCGCACCGCCCAACCGCAGCGGCCGATCCCGACCCCGCCGCGACCGCTTCCGCCTCAGCCAGAAAGAAGCGGAACCGGCAGCGGGCGCAGAAGTTGCCGCCTCCCGGTGATTGCGATGAGTACGCCCCCGGCCGTACGAACTACAACGACGACGAAACTCTCACTTTAACCCGGTGTTGGGTAGATATATCGGAAGATCCGATATTCGCGAACAACCAGCGACAGATCACGTACTGGGAACGCATCGCGGACCTCTACAATTCGGTCAAGCCGCCGACCGCGTACAAGCGCAAGCGTGAACAACTCCGCAAGCACTGGAATCAAGTCAAGAAGCAAGTGAACTTGTACACGGCGGAGTTCGAGAAGTTCACGCGGTCACAGGTGAGCGGCGAGAGCGCGAGCGACGTGCGCACTAAAGCGATGTTGTCGTACCGGTCGATGTTCGGTGATTTCAAGCACGAGGCCATCTGGGCGCTCTTGAGGGAGAAGCAGAAGTTCCAAGGTAGAATTATGCACACTGGTGCGCCGAAGAGGACGAAGGTCACCGAAGTTGGTGACTACACGAGCAGCGGCAGTCACCCGGTTGACCTCAACCGGACGTACGTGGATGAAGGGAGTTCCGGCACACCGGTGTCCTTCCGGCGTCCTCCCGGCGTCAAGGCTGCGAAGGCCAAGGGGAAGGCGACCGCGACCTCATCGTCGACCGCTGCAACCCAAGCTCCGGTCCCGGTAGAGCTCCCGACCCAGACGGCCACCGCGTTTGAGTCGTTAGCAACAGCGCCGATGGCAAGGACGATGTTGCTGACGCACAGGGCCCTCAAGAAGTGTACCGACCCCGACGAAGCCGAATATCTCCGGGCGTTACTCAATGAGCTGCGTCGGAAGTTGGGAATTGGTCTGACTTAGTTTTTTTTTTATATTAGTTCAATGATGTAACTTTTTTTTATTAAAACTTCGCCGTTTGTTATTTAGACCGTTTTTATTTACTCGTTACTTGTTATTTGAAAACAATTAAATTAATTAAACAAAACAATAAAATGATGATGTGACGCGCCATAGGGCAGAGCGCGCCTTAGGGCGCCCCACTGCAGGTGGGGAGGTAGGAGGATAAAACTGCTGACGTGGCGCGCCTTAGGGCGCCCCATTGCTAATGCTCTTACGTTTCGACATTATAAAATCTTACATTTTTGTTATGCTATTGATAAACATTATCCTAGAGAAGATTTGATAGAAGAATATATTCATAAGTACCTCAAATGGACTATAAAAGTATATGGTGCTTTACTTTTATTTTTACACACACTTCCACTTTTATTTTATTTTTCAAGCACACACTTTAAAACTGGTACTATTTCCGAAAGTGTTTCTAAAGTTATATTCTCTCATCTCTTTGTTATTTTTCATATGTTATTATTAATTTACTTTACGCATAAAATAGCATTGCATAAGAACTATAAAAAAAGTTTGATGGGAACTAGAGACGGAGAGAATATAACTTCAAAATTAATAAAAAAAATAATAAATAAAGCAATATTATAACTCATATAACGGGAGAGACATCAAACATTATACGCAACATTTGAATGTTTGAAACAAATTAGATACTGCAAAGTCGCGAATAGCTTTATTCTATTTAGAAATTTCGAAAAGAAATTGGGATATGTGGAACTTTCGAGGTTGCGCATATTATTAGTAAGTTCGATTCAAGTGGGCTGTATTATTAGAAACTTCACTTATCAGCTGCACATATAATTTGTCTTATTATTTATATGTTCAAATATGTATAATACCATTTCACATCCCATCTCAAACTTAATTTGGCTCTCCAATCAATATCATATTGCAAAATGTATTTTATTTGGCCCATTTCACGTCGCGTCTCAGCTCCGCATGTCATTTGCATTTAAATGTGTGAGGAAGAATCTTGCAAATTTGCAACTGTGTCAACAGATCATCGTTCATTTCAGATTATGTTTATACACGTAAAATAATGGTTACCCATACAAAATTTAAGATGATTAAAAAAAAGATTAGTCACCATATCGCACAAAAATAGTCTTCTATATAACCTTTTCGAATGTCCTTAAAAGTAATTTTGAAGTACCTCATTAATTAAAACGAGTTTTACATATTAAACCATTAAACAAAAGAAATAAAAATAATTACTTATGACCAAATTCATTTTATGCGGCAATGTACGGTAAAGCTCACATAAAATGGCTGATATGTCTTGTAGATAAATAAGTGGGTCTCGTTAGATAAAATAAGTGTATTTTTTTTTGCAAGCAAGAAACGTTTATAATACTGTTCCATCCATCCCCTAAAAATAGAAATTATTAAAATGACATTAATTTTAATATAAAATTGATAAAGTAAGAGAAATAGAAAAAAAAAGTGAATCCTGTCTTATTAGAGAAAAAGAAATATTCTAAAATAGAAAATTTCTATATTTAAAGGACGGATCGAAAAGAAAGAGTTTCTATTATAGAGGATTTGATTTTATTTTAGGAAGAAAAATTAATTTTTTTTAGCAATGTAGGATGAAGGTGTAAAATAAGTTGGATTAGATTTTTGGTACTAGTATAATAGATAAAGGTCCCAAAAAGAGTGGTAATTGCAGTATATCCCTGAATAATGTTAGAAGTTTGCAAAATTAACCACAATTGCAACAAATTGTTTAGCAGACATTGCTGGTGAGGTAAGATTGGGAGCACACAAAGAGAGGGCTTTCAGCAATCAGGCGAAAATGTATAGTGGGTCCAGCGATGGCGAGGCATCGACGCAGCGGAAGATTCCCGCGGCGTCTTCAATGCTCTGGGTTCGTAATCTCCGCCGCTTCATCGGATCCGGCGCCGGTCTCGGATCCGAAGCCCTCATGGGTGCGTATCTGCTAACAATTGCTTTGTTTTCCTCCATATTTTCGACCTAGACTGACAATGTGGAATTGCTACTTGCTTTATTCAGAACTAGAGACCAAAAGAATTTTGCTTGACATATTCAAAGCAAAGCAACAAAAGAGCGCTGAAGCTGGCACCATTCCGAGCTTCTACAAGAAGGTTTTTTTAGATAAAAAGAAAATAGTAGTATATAAATTAGGCGTTATGTTGTTTTGATTGTATTTTTCCTTTCGGAGTTCAGAAACCCGAAGAAGGTTCCATCAGTCATAGAGTCCAGAGGCTGGCCAAGTATCGTTTTCTCAAGGTATTTGGTATGATTTTGTGTTTTGCTATTTGTTTATCTGATTTTCTTTCAGTATGTTAGCATGTAAGAGTACAGCTGATGATCAGTTGTTTTTCCTATTATAGGTTGCTTGACTTTATTTTTGATGTATAACTAGAATTCTTTCTTTCCTCTAATCAGAAACAATCTGATCTTTTGCTGAATGCCGATGACCTGGATGCTATGTGGGTTTGCCTGAGAGAAAATTGTGTAATCGACGATGCCACTGGAGCTGAAAAGGTTACTGATTATTTACTCGCATTTCTTCCTTAGAGTGTTTGTAAATGTTTCTATTATGGTATATTTGGAGTACCAAAGCTTTATTCTTGCAGCCTTTGCTGCACAAAGTTATGCACCAGACATACATTATGATAGACACTTAAAATGTTTGTGTAGGTAGTGAAAGAATTGTTGGTGGTTGCAGTATGTCAAATAGATTCTTATGATGTATTAGTGCTTGTCTATTGATTGTTGTTCTCTGAAATAACAGACGGTTACGGAATTTGGTCACATAAATGCCAATTTTGTGGAACTTGAATCATCAGATAGTAGTCAAGTCAGTAATATGAGGTCCACATGGTATAGATCTTGCCTAACTGCTTATGTTGAATTGATCTTTTTTTTCGTTTTATAGTGTCTATGGCCCTGTTCTATTGTTCTAACTATATTTTGTTTGTAGGTGACGTTATTTTGGCATGTATATGCATTGTTGATATGTATTTGCAGCTATTCTCAACTTCTTTTTTAGTTTTTGTATGCCTGGCTTCACTCAGGGGGTTTTCGTCAATTTGTTTCGTTATATATGAATTGTCTTTGATTCACTCCATCAGATTTCTGATGCTTGTATGATTGGTTGTAAGTTGTAACAAGGTGACTGATATATGGCTCTTGTAATTGTTTAGATGAATTATGAAGACTTCTGCCACATTGCCTCCGTGTGTACAGAGCAGATAGGCCTTAAATGTCGGCGCTTTTTTAGCCCCTCAAATTTCATGAAGTTTGAGAAAGATGAATCTGGGCGAATATCCATCCTCCCTTTCTACCTCTATGTGATGCGCACGGTAAAAGCTTATGCTCCTTTGGTTTCTGCAAAAATTAACTGTACTGCCCTCCCAATCTCACCTAGATGTTTAGTATATTAACCTGTATCTTTTTTGTTTTACTGGTTCTATTTACCTTGATAAGAAAATACAACCAATTGCGTGAAAATGAATCAACAATTCAATAAGGGTTGCTAAAACATCTTCACATTTATAGGAGTACTTTCTAAATAAAAAAAGTTTGGCAGTTGTTTCTGTAGCTTACTTTTCCCTGCACCTTATGAGCTACAATTATGTTAAAGATGACGGATAGTTAAGTTTCTGAGAAAAGTTTAATACCAATGTTGTTTTTTTATTGAGTAGAACTTCTTTTGGATCATTTAAAAGTTTGACAATGTATTCTCCTAATATGCATTTTTGGGTTTATGGTGCTTTAACAAAATATATCAAAATGCATTAAGGTGATCTTATCTGGTCATTCAAAGAGATGTGTGAAGGTGAGATGACCTGGGTTTCCTTAACAGTTATACGAAAATAACAAATCAGTAACTAGCATTCTTTATATTATGCCTATTGACAACTTCAAATAGAAACTTGAAGCTTTGTAATAATTGATTGGTCTTTAATAACCTAATGCACATAGTTCTTTCTATTTTGCCATTTAGAAGTCTCATATATAATACTCCCCTTCCACTTGTTCTATCCCTATTTACAGTATAAACTTGAACTGTTATTATGGATGCCTTTCAGTTGAGAGTTCTTTTCAGTAAGAAATTGGTCAGAAACTGCAGTGTGTATAATAAAAGAATGAGGCCATGTCATGAGTTGCTTGGATTCAAAAAGATTCTCAGTCATGAAATAATGCTTGATCTCTTAATGTCCAGGTTTCTCTCACTCAAGCCAGAATTGATATGAGTGAGCTTGATGAGGATTCAGATGGCTTTCTTCAGCCTCACGTATGTTTATTGTTCTTTTTGAAGCTTTGATTTGATTGGAATTTGCTGTTGATTACAAACTCAGATGTGCTAACTTCCCCTTTTCTCTATGAACACAGGAAATGGAAAATTACATAGGAGGTCTTATTCCCAACTTGGCGCAGTTGAGGGATATGCCTGATGGTTTTGTGCAGATGTATTGTCGCATAGCTGCCCACAAATTCTTCTTCTTCTGTGATCCTCATAAACGAGGTTGGCTTCAGTTCTACTAGTTGGCTCACTTCTAAAGTTGTGCCTGTCTAATATGCATTGTGCATGTATACTTATTGGTAATGTCAGGAAAGGCATGCATAAAGAAAGTCCTGCTTAGTAATTGCCTTCAAGAGCTAATGGAACTACATCAGGTAACTTTTAGTATTTTTTGAAATCAATTCAATACCTGATGAATCAAATGCCTCTGTAATGTATCGTAGTTCAAATTATTCCATTTTGATCTTGTTTTTTAAGGCCTGAATTCATTAGTAAGTTAGTCTAAAAAATCTGACTTAAAAGGAGGTAATTCATGCGGGATTCACCTCCAGCATTTAGACATACTATCTTTGGACCTTTTCAACTTTCTTGCATTAAAAAGCAGGAGCATCGTTAGGCCATTTGTTGCTCATTTTTTCTTCCCCTGTATATTTTGCATATGGCATTATTTTTATCTTGTATGTACACCAGGAAAGTGAGGAAGAAGCGACGGATACTGAACAGGCTGAAAACTGGTTCTCATTGACATCTGCTCAACGCATATGTGGTTTGTTCTTTGATCTTAGTTTTTATTTAAGAAATGTCATATTTCTACAAGAGATTCTGTTTCAATCATAAGGTTGAATTAACAGTCAATAGATCGGTTTTAAACTATAATAGTTAACTTATTTCAACAATGTGTTTTTCCTCATTTGAGTATTCTTCATGTTTACATATATAAGTATATGCTCTTGTACCATGTCTTTTCACATTTCGACAAGAGATTCTATTTCAATCCTAAGGTTCCAATTAACATTCAATAGATCGGTTTAAATCTAAATACTAGTTAACTTTATACAAACTATATTTAAGGTGGTGTTGTGTACTTTCTGTCTGAGTTATGTATAAATTTCAGTAACTTCTTGAACACTATGTTTATGAAAGTTTTGACGTATGTAGAGTAATATTTTCTAAAAAATTTGATTAAGTTAATTCAAGTGCTTACCTTCAGCGGATTGAAATTTTCCATGGTTACTCTTCTCTTTACTCCAGAATCTTTTCGTCTGACTGCACAATTTTTTACTACTCTTACTGCCTCTTTCTGGAGTTGGGAAATTTGCTTTGATTCCTTGAATAGTTTTTATGGCCTATTTCAGATGTTTGTTTTTATTAGATTATTACTCCTAATTGCTAGGGTTGGTCCTTGCAGATATGTTCCTCGCTCTGGATAAAGATATGAGTGGATCACTGAGCAAACAGGAACTTCGAGATTATGCAGATGGGACATTGACAGATATATTCATTGAGAGAGGTAGGAACCAACTGTATCCTCGGGGGAATAACATAAAAAATACCTCTTTCAATTGATAAATCTGACCAACCCCAGCCAATTATACGTTCTCTTCATTTATCTGGAATAAAATTCAATTTCTCATATTTTTCAACACCAACACATGTTCTTTAGTTAGCATCATTGTTAATTTGTTACAATTCAAGCTTGCTCTTTATAGGAACCATTTTGGTTTCGTGAAGGCAATATGCCACGTATGAAATGACTCTCAATTGGTTAAACCTTTATGATGGATATTTCTTACCGTAATAAATGCAATCCTCTAACCCTGGCTCCCATTAAAATCAGAAGCCTTAAAATTTTCAATGCCCACTTTGGAGATGATATCTCAAAAGCTGCTTTTAAACAAAACTGAAACTCCATATTGTAAAATTTATTACCATTATATGATCTCCAATACCCCTACTTTTAACATTGCTAAAACCTGGGGTATGAATGCTAGTTAACCAACCATGCTAGTTAAATTTGTTTGCCATACTTTGTATTATTTCTTTTGGTAGCCAGCTTCAATTAATGTTATCATTTTCTTATCAGTGTTTGATGAGCATGTCCGGCGTGGAAAGAACGGTAATGGTAATGCTCGCGAGATGGATTTTGAGAGTTTTCTCGACTTTGTTCTGGCTTTGGAGAATAAAGATACTTCAGAAGGATTAACATATTTGTTGAGATGCATTGATCTAAATGGGAGGGGATTCCTTACAACGGCTGATATCCACACATTATTCAGGTGTGGTTTTAATGTAATTGATTTTGTTGCTGAAGTGTTCAGAATATATTTGTTGCTGCTGGAGTTCCTGCATGTAGCTCTTGAGCACTATCATCAAGTATTCAAGTCTCAAGTTGACAGACATGCAGACCGAGCTTCAGATCTTCCCCGATAACTTATTTCGTTATGATACTAAAATCTTCCTGATTGTGGAACAGGGATGTTCACCAGAAATGGATTGAAGGTGGCAACTATGAACTTTGTATCGAGGATGTGAGGGATGAAATCTGGGATATGGTAAAACCAGCTGACCCGTTGAGAATTACACTAGCCGATCTACTCGCTTGCAAGCAGGGTGGCACAGTTGCAAGCATGCTTATTGATGTGCGCGGATTCTGGGCACATGACAACAGAGAAAATCTTCTCCAGGAAGAGGAAGAACCCGAAGAGTAACAATAGGCTTCGTAGTCTTCAGAGCCACTTTGTAGTAACAACACATGTTGCAGATAAGCTGTGATTTATCAAGAATGTGTAGTCTCACTCTGTTTGTTTAACGTGTCATAGCCTGTAGGAAAGTTGTGGATTTATGAGCTAGGCTTAAAAGACCTAGTGTTGAGAATTATATGTGTAGAACCATCATGTAATTGTTATGTCGCTTGTCGAGCTAACTGGATTTTATTAACAGAATATATGTTTGCTTTTTGAACTCTGATATCTTTTTAATTATTTGCAGTCACAACGTTCGCTCTCTCAATAAGTGCATATCCATATTTTTCTAGGACTAACTTTTTACCAAGAACTTAATAGAATATTCTCTAAATCACAATTTGCAAGATTAGAATGAAAATGATTACATAGGAGTACGCAAGAACGTTGTTTTACAAACAGTGAATGTGTAGTTTAATTGGAATAACATTCTTTCCTGCCTACATTCAGACTAAAAAGGAATAAGAGGAAAAATATGAAAGGAAATTAAAATACCCTTTACCACAACATGGCAGTGGCATCCATTAAGGAGAAGAAGGCTACACTAAACCTGTGTTCTAATCTTAATTGAAGGCTATAATAATTTACTTTGAAATTTTCAAAACAAAAGGAACAACATATATGCACCTCCAATTGAATTCAAGGTGCATTGCTTTAAGAGATTAAAATAGATCGCATTAGCATCCATCATATTCAGTATACAACATCCTGGAGATCACTGCCGGAGTTGTGGATCAACGCCGTTCTGCACCGTCTTATTTTTTACCTGATAGCGGCTAGCCAGCTTCACTGGTCCCCCTTGCCCAGCTGCTACTGAACTCTGTTGCTTATAATACATTTCTGTAGCCTCGGCTGGATGTTTACTGATCCATTTAGGAGGCGGAGATGGAAGCGGACCTCTCTGCTGTGGGAGTTGAGCAGTGGTCTGTGATATCTGAACAGAATTTGACGGCCTTGGAGAAGATCCAGCAAGTGACCTGCCTTTGGAAGAACCACCATCAATAGTTAATGCAGACATGCCGCCTCTCAGAACATGATGCTGTTCCTGATATGTATATCTATCTTGAGCATTGTAAATCGGCCTGTTGATTTGCAAATTATCTGGGGGGCCAATGTATCGAGCACTTCCCATCGGAGTGTGAGGGCTGTGTTGGACACTAAAAGAGTTTGAGTTGTTATAATATCCCTGTTCGTTGTTACCATATCGACCATACCCAGAAGGCACGACTGCTCTTGGCCTATAAGAAGCATGGCGATTCTGAGAATTTTGGATCTCTGAAACTCCCATTTCATACCCAGGCGGTCCAGCTGGCCTCATCCTGTTGGCAACCTGATTCCCATGAAAATTGCGAGAATTCATACGGTCCGACTTTATGTTCAACGTATTGTGAACCAGACGATGAGCAGCTTCTCCTAAAATAGGACCAGATATTGCCCCGGAAACCTGTGGTCTGTGGAACATATACAATACAAGAGAAGCATGATAAGGGAACTAAACCAATCACATATCCAGACTCTACTTTCCTTATATCCAAAAGACCATTTTGAAATAAGGTTCACTAATTTAAAGCTCAAAGCAAAGAACGGCCTTAAACCACTGACTGCAACTGAATATCATGTGTAAAATTAGTACCTTTCTTTGCCTAGATGGTGCCTTCCACCATTGTCTTCATGCCATAATACTGGGGCTGGTTTTATGTCAAAAGATTTCACTATCTGCAGTTAAAATATACAATTGGTTACATCGTGGAAAAGATAGAAAGTATATGTGCCAGTATATATATTGAGTAGAGAACTCAAAATCAGCTATATGCTATCTAAAATCATCATTGACCAACTCATACCTATCTGCCAAGAAAAATATACTCTCTCGTCCCAAGGTAGTTGGGGCAATTCTTTTGGGCACGTGTTTTAAGAAATTGATTTGTTAAAGGTTAAAGTGAAGAGAGTAAACTAAGAGAGATGAAGAGAGAGTAAAGTAAGAGAGGGAATAAAAGTTTTTACCAAAAAAAGGAAATGACTCAACTACCTTGGGACAAATCAAAGAGGAATACGACTCAACTACCTTGGGACGGAGGGAGTATATAAATACAAAAAACTGAAAGAAGGAACATGGTCATCAACATTTGGCATGATAGACGATGGTTGCACAATGGTAACACAAACTTTGGCTTGTCAAACTCAAGAGCAACTCGATAGAACTGTAAACTTGTTGGCCCTAAGCAACGACGTGCATGTGGAAATGATTGAGCTAATTCAGTTCAGAAGATTGAGACTAAACTGAACAATCCAGCTGTCAACAAACAAGATGAAGTGGTCCCAAAACCACTATCCAAAGCTATGTGGAAAAAAGTTGTTACGAGATCAAAAGAAGGCTTGGATAAAGGGTGATCGCAGGAGCACGCATCAAGCCTTTGAGCATATTCTCTTTTCTGTTGGCTACGCTGTTGAGCTGGTGTAGCATGAATCTGTCAGTTAGCATCTAGGGTTTGCTAAGCTTCTAGGTCCTTCAGTCTTGTAGTATAAATGCTACTCGTATTATCTATGAAACATTGCTTCTTTTCCTATTAACCATATTATCTGCCATGTTTTCCACTTTCTTTCAAAAACTACTCATAAACAAAAGACAATATACATTTGACAGAACCAAATATCCGATCTTTCAAACACATGAATAAGGTTACAGTGAAAGGCCAGTCCAAACTTTATTCAGCAGTTCAACTCCAAGTTAACTATTCATTCACAATTTTCCAGTCAAAATTTTGAAGAGTTCCTATCGTGATAAGGGATAAAAAAATTTCTGTAACTACTTCTAATGTAATACTCCCTCTGTCCTTGAAAATTTGTTACATTTCATTTTCTGCACTCGTTTTGGAAAAATGATAATATATAGTTAAAGTGAAGATAATATAAAGTAAGAGAGAGAATAATGTAGAAAAGACTCTCATCTACTTTATTCTCTCTTTTACTTTACTTTTTCTTCACTTTAGCTATTTAATACTCCCTCCGTCCCTGAAAATTTGTAACCTATTTCCACTTCCGTCCGTCCCTAAAAATTTGTCACCTTTCACTTTTACCATTTTTGGCAGTGGACCCCACATTCCACTAACCCATTCATACTCACATTTTATTATAAAACTAATACTCCCTCCGTCCCGGCCTAAGCTAGACATTTCTATTTTGGCACAAGAATTTAGGTAGTGGTGTTTAGTGAATTAAATTATTAATAGTAAAGTAAGATAGAGAGTAAAGTAAGAAGGAGAAAGAGAGGAAAAAGTAAGAGAGAAGATAAAGTAAGAAAGAGAAAGAGAAAAAAAAGTAAGAAAGAGGATAAAGTAAGAAAGAAAAAGAGGAAATAAAGTAAGAGAGAGGATAAAGTAAGAGAGGTAAGAGGATAAAATAGGAGAGGAGTGAGTTGATTGTTGCCAAAAAAAAGGAAACGTCTCACTTAGGTTGGACGTACCAAAAAGGAATACGTCTCAATTAGGCTGGGACGGAGGGAGTATATAAAAGTAGGACACACATACCATCAACTTTTTCAACACACTTTCTATTACATTTCTAAAAAAAACCCGTGCCGAGTCGAATGGTGACGAATTATTAGGGACGGGGGGAGTATCATTTTTCTAAAACGAGTGCAGAAAATGAAATGTGACAAATTTTCAGGGACGGATGGAGTATTCAAAGACCTTCAGGTGAGCTTCTATCATATATCAAGGAAATGCAACAAAAACTCAAGGTGTGTGATCGCATCTTCTCAATTTAATTCAACTGTGTTGCTCATTTGTTCCAATTGTACTGTCAACCTTTTGTTTGAAATAAAACAAAATACTGTTCCCAATCTTCTTTAAAACAAAATTGGAGCTCTCAGCAAAATTTAATAATAAGATTACTCCTATGCATCAATGACCAAGAGAAGTGGCCCAAAAAAAAGCTGAGGAACATACCTTTACAGGCATATTAACACCTGCAGGAGGTTTTGGAATGTGAGCATGAGGTGCTGGATTAAGATATGTGATATTTCTGGAAAAAAAATAGAATAGCTCATTCAGTTTCTGGTTTCAGTAATATGCAATTTGGGTTGAAGGTCACATATTACTTACAGGGCTTGATCGTTTGTGATATCTTCCAAACTGCAGACAGGTGAAGGGATAACCTTTTTCAAGCCATTCCTTTTAGTTAACCACAAAAATCCGTTCATTCCAGCACTGAGACATCCAGACAATGGAAAAGGATTCACATTGTAGAAACTGATGTATAAGATAAAATTTCATCATAATAGATAGAGCCTAACCTTGCAACTGCATCAATAGGCCATGGGGATTTTTCAATTCCAGAAAGACGATAGTATATGGTTATTTGAGCTGCCAAAGGGTGACGAGGATGAACATACAACAAATCGAACATGACACTATTCCGAAACTGCTCTTCCTCCTGAGGAAAACAAAAGATGGCTCAGCATTTCTTTTTCTAGCTATTGTATGGCATCTTTATACACATTGCATACTTCAGTCGCTCCAGCTATAATGGATTAACAGTATCCTTAATTGACGCTCAGGTCGTGTTCACTTAGTCTGATTTGGGAAGCTCAATATTAAAAACTAGAACAGATTTGGGTAGTGGATGGCCCACAATTAAAGAATCATATACAATGTTCGGTGAGTATGAATTGCCCCAGATTTGAAAATAATGATTCCTCTTTCTGTGTGTGTAAAGTTGTCAATTTGCTACAAATCATACAGTAAATTTGGCCCATCAGATATAAAACCGACCTTTTTTGGATGATTAATTACTGGGCATATATGGAGTGAACAGTGAGGGCCACTACTCATATCTAGGGCCAGTGAGATACATATCTTGCTCACTGAACAGAAGAAATGGAACAGATTTCCTCCCAAAACTTGATATATCAGGTAAAGTTAACACTCCCTGGGTATTACCGGGGGAGTACTTATCATGTTTTTGTAGAATATAAGAAGTATGATTATAGGGCCAGCCACCTGCTATTATATTGAAGCTGTAGCTAACAGCAAAAACATCAGCTCAGCCCCTCTATTGAGAGATTAAATGAAGCCAATTTATTGTTTGCAGAGACATATTTTGGTCTAACTCACAGACTATTTATGCAAGATCTCCACAAAGATAGCAAGCATAGAAAATCTCTTGCTTTTCAGTTTTAAAATTAATTATATTTAAGCATAATAGTTGTTTCTTTTCAGTTCATACTAGTTAGTTATTAGAGACCCGATGGGTGCAAATCTTACAGACCGTTAAAGTTTCCTCGAGCTTCTTGGTCTCAGCAAGCAATTTCTTCTCATCAATGAAAGGTAATTTGGCAACACCCTGAGATTTTGGCAAATGAAAAACATTAATTTTGGCAAAACCCTGAGACCGGATACAACTGGTCACCAAAGCAAATAATATATAACCATATGAATTATGAAATAGAGTACCTGCCAAGCAAAGCGTTTTCCGTTCATGTCGATTTCAAAATCTGGTCACAAGAATAAAAACAAAAGTATGGTAAGTAAATACATATAATAAAAGAGACAGTCTGCAACGAACAAATGACTACCATTTGGATAGAAATCAACAATAGGTGATGCAGGATCAGTCATCAACGTTCTGTATCTTTCAGGGAGAGCGGTAGAACTGTGCACAGGACACAACATCGAAGAAACACAACAAATGAAACAAGTGAGGAAAATTAATGGATCATCACACTGTAGAAAAGGAGGAATACCTTGCAGCTGGTAGGGTTCCCAACAACTGATCAAAGGGTTTAAAAGGCTCCCCTGGGAAGAAAGTGATTTCTAAATCAGCTAAGCCTTTAAGATCAGATGCAAATGGAGCATAATGGTATGGATAGTACCTGGAGAAAAAACATCAAATGGTCAAAGTGTGCATGATTCGGGAGGAAAAAATACAACTGTTAGTTACTTTGGGATGCAAGTATATGACATTAAAACCTTCATGTTCATCAGCATATAGATTAACACAGTATTCCAGCTAAGAATTAATAAAAGACCAGAAAGTGCAAAGTTGCATTAAAATGGCTTATATGGCTTCATCAATTATTACCAAACCGAAGCATGAGTCTGTACCCTTGTAGTTTGTAATTATCTTCACTACCATATGTAGATCACGATGCACATGCACCACTATCAGCAAGAATAAAGATAACAACAATTGTACAATTGTGAAAGGGTGACAAAAGTACACACCACTGCCATGAGCAGACACCTTGGTAATAATAGCGGCAAACCCAACACAGCCCTTCCACAAACTTCAAAACCTGGAAGAAGAAAAAAAGTCAGATTTACATTCGAAAATATGTTTGAGATATATAAATGCACCTAAGAATAAGTAAGGTTGTTGCTGAAAAATTTAACCTCCTAAACAAATTGCAACCGATCTAACTCCCACTTCTCCATTGGATTAGATGATTTTATGTTTTTCTTGTCAATATTTAAAGGAGAATAAGAAAAGAAATATTTCTGAAAACTGTAAGGAAGAAAATATGAAAATAAAAGAAATGCAATAATTTAAATCAAAATGTAGTGGTATTTTACTTAAACTCAAAAAGTGGCAAATAAAATGTCTTAATAAAGACCATAAAAGGACAGTAATTTATTTCAGTTTGTGAAATTTTGTATTCGAGCTGCATATAATAACTGAATAAGTATGAATTAAACTTTCATTAGGTAAGACCATGAACTTATTGCAGAAAAGATGCAATGGGAAATAGCTTCGGCAAGGGAAACACAGTACATTTTGGTAGTAAAAGGTAATTACAAGTTACAACACATCAAATATACCAAACACATATTATACAGAATAAGGATTATAATAGCTTGTCCACGCTGATAAGGAAGTTATATATAGAGCTAACAAGTTGGTAGAAAGCCTACTGTAAAGTTGTCCATGGAGCAATTGATGCTTACTGCAATATTTAAATAAAAACTTCTGGTAGCTATATAGAGAAAAAAGTAACCACAACACAGAAGCTATTACAAAATACTAACACAGAACATGATGGGTATACTTACCACATCTGTTCGTATTTCATCAATCTTCTGCGGATCAGATGTACCAAATTTCTCAGAATAATACCTTTCTTTATATCCATGTTCCCCTAACTTCACCTGATAAGGGAGAAAAAGTCACCATGTTATTGATATAAAGCCACTACCTTGATGCATTTTAAAAGGATGGATCAACACCAAAGAGAATGTTTTGATTTTCTAGACACCAGCAGAAAACGCATGATAGCAAATAGAATAATAATTGAGAAAATCACAAAAGGTAACTGCGCCATTACCAAACTACACACTTATCATCACTGTTTTCAATAAATCGGGAGAAAATCATATTTGAAGTCCAAATAAGCTGCCACATTACAAGTATGATAAATAATAGTACAATGTTCCATACCACAGTAATTGTTTTACTAATGCTATCCAACTCCATTATCCATATTAACCAAAGGGTCTATATTTTGATACAAATAATTTTGCATCTGACTAAATACTAAGATAAGAGCCATCTTGTACCTCCAACTCTTAAAATTTGTGATGAGATTTATCTATATTTGAAACATATAAGTGCATATTATTAAGTTCATGCATTCATGTGCAGTGCGCATAACATTTAGCTAGTTACTGGAAATGGTAATTTGACATTCAACACGAGAGAGAGGGGGGACAACAACAGCCGACAATTAAATCAGACTAGTTACCAAGACCAACCAGGTTTTAAAGTATGCTGTATTCTGATATTACCAGCTCAACTCGCCAGTCATTAACTGAAATAGGATATCAAGTTCAAGCGAATACTCTGAAGAGAGGAAGTACCTTATCCCCTGCTGAAGCATTAGGAATTTGACTAGCCTGCCCCCTTGCTCTTTGCTTCATCTCTTCATTATTCTCATATGCCTGATAAAACAAGGGAAATGCCAATGCTTCATATCTCAGTAATTGGAATGGGCCCAAAATTAACAAGAAAAAACACCTTATTAGCTTTACAAACCAAATAGATATGAGAAAACTGATATCAAAAAAGAAAGTAAGAGGCATTTTTTATTCATGGAAAACTTATGATGACACTCAAAGATGGATATCATCTTGCAATTAGGAAAAGGAGAACAAATATCTACCATATGCATGCATTAATTAAAGTGTTAGCTTATCAAAATCATATAGGACATCATTAAGATACTGCTCACTCTGAGAAGTCAGCAACACCAACAAGCAATGTTATAGAGTTCCAGAGTTCTCATATTTACACTAAGAAACTGATGCATACCACTTAAAACATCCAAGCACCCCCCCCCCCAATAAACTGATATCTTTGAAACTGTATTGTCATTATATAGTCACAAGTCTCATGACTGTATACCAGTTCCAAATATCTCATATTTTTACCTAATCTTGGGATTATACAGGGGAAAATAAGGTAATCTTACTGAGACTTCAAATAATGTTTTTAAAGCTGTTCAACACAATAAATAAACTGTACAAGTGCACCAACCAAGAAAATGAATTTTGAAATACCCATTTAACTGAAATAGGTTAATTCTCACCAGAAACGTAAGGCATGCATAAGGAGACTATATGTTTAAGCACAAGAATAACAAAAAAAAATGCAAGAGTATCCTTAAAATACAATATCCAGTAGTGTATTGAACAAATGTTGATACAAAATTTCTCATCCAGTTAAACTCACATAAAGATTGATGCTGTAAAATCAAAATGCATTCAACTATTGACTCTGTATAAGGCTGATAATGTTAAAGAGCATGCAAAAGGTCAGGGCAAGAAAAAATGAACTAATTACCTGCTGTATACGGGTTCTTTTTTTAAAAATTTGATCTTCATGCACCGCAACTGCCTGAACAAAAGTTTCAACCCGGTCCAAGAAAACCTGAAATTTTAGATCCACACCAGGAGCAATGAGAAAGGTCCAGACCTTATTATATACTCCCCACGGTCCCCTAAAATTAGGGACTTTGGGAACATCAGGTTTTAATGCGAAATTGGTAAAGTAGGAGAGAGGGATAAAAAGAAAAGGTGATTGGAGTATTGTTAGTAGAGAATGGGCCAAACTTCATAAGAGAGAAAAACTTGCCAAAAATAGAAGTGGACTAATTTTGTGGGACAGACCAAAATAAAAAAAGTATACTATTGTTTGGGGACGGAGGGAGTAAAATAAAACAATACAGTGAACACCCAAGTCCGAAAGTTATACACAAAAGAAGTCAATGATGAAATATATAATAATCCATCACAAGGACATTAATACATGGCAAAGTAGGTGGTGTACATTGGGTCAAAGAGGGCAGGTGGAAGCATTGACCCATTTGAAGGTGGAGAGCTAGAGGGGTTGTGTAGTCAAGCATTGATGCAAATTTGTACACATATACAGGAAAATTACATCTTTTGAAACAGCCGTATATATAGTTCACTAGCACTGAATGCACATATACTAGAAATGCATGTCTTACTGCAAAATGCTTAAATGGTGCTAAAAGCCTAGAAGGCATTAAGATTACCTCACCAGCATCTGTAAGATAACCGCCCATTGCAGTGAATTCCCTTTTATATACAAACATGAGCAAATTTATGGCGCCCTACAGATTGAAAAGTAAACAAGCAAAAAACTTGAGGGAAAGAGTAATTGATTACTAAATCATGTGTAGGTTAGATTATGATATAGTAATATGTAGCAGAGCATTTTTGCTTGGATCTGCAGTTCATGCCTGAGTAAATAAAATAGGTAGTTGACAAGCTTGATAACCAGAGGAGAGCAAAAAATTCATCAGATTCAATACGTATATACCTCTCTAATTTCCAACGTGGGCATGTGAGGAAGAAAGTCATTGCCGACAAAAAAGCATAAAAACACAAAATCATCCACCAGCCTCTCGAAATCAATTTCAAATGGAGGATTTGGAATATTCAGCTCATATCCCAAGTATTCTCGCAAAACCCAGATGTTGAGAAACTGGCAACAAAATGTAGAATTATCACAATAAGAATCAACTACAGAGATCAAACATGGAGGAACAATGAGACAATAGTCACAACAGGAAAAAAGAGCTTGACTAAGCCTTCAATTATGTAACCTGATACTTCTTCTTATGAATGGGAGTGTCATCTGCATTCTTTGTACTATCACCGTTGGATCCCCCACGACATTCAGCTGCCAGATGGCCTGCTTGGCCACAGAGGAAGCATTTTTCCTGGTGCCCAGGAAGAGTAATCACCTGCAACATAAGGAAAAAGGGTAAATATAGCTTTTTTAATAGAAAAGAGAACTGTTCATTCAGTTTAGATACACTAGCAACGAACCTCTCTCAGTATTGAAAAGTGAACTTCATGAGTAGCTAGTGAGAGCATGATCAGGTCAGCATCCTACTTAAAAGATATTTTAATGAATGTTTCTCGTCAAAATGCAAAACAAACATAACGGCTAGAAGAAAAAGAGAAAACAATAAAGAATAAGCTAATGGTTCTCAACGCTCACCAAGCCATATAGACAATGCCTGGTGTTTGGATCAAAACCAGGAATATTGCGTTGTAAACGAATATAAGACATAATTTTGTGCTCGCCCTCACCAGGAACATTTGCGTCAGAAAGAATAACCTTCAAAAATACCAATGCCTTGCAAATAAATAAAGAGAGACACAATATCCCGAAAGCAAAATATATAGTCCAAAACAAATAGTAGAAAGAATCGCTCCACAAGAAGGATTTATCTCATCTTGGGATAGAGCCAGGAAGTCCTGTAAGATAGTTAGAAACCTTGAGAAAGTGCCATCCGGGAATGCGGTTCAACCTTGACTGCACATAATATTGAAGTGCTACAGAGAGCACTGCCATAAATGGGGTGCCAGGGGTGATAACATTTGAATCAGATGTTTCAGTCTTTCCTTTTGGCAATAGTTTTTCCCCCTCAAGTTCAAACTCTTTCCTCAAATTTTCTTCTTCAGCTTCCTGGTATGAGAAATAGGGTATGAAGAGTGTTGCGTTTCTAATATGAACATCAAAGTTACTTATGCGCACTACTTTCAGATCAGGATACGTACAGCTGCTGCAGCATCCTTAGCAGCCCTGAAACGACGAGACCTTTGCTGGTTCATTTTAGCCCTGGGAGCCACACCATCTGTAGAAAGGAAAGAACATTGGTACTATGTTTGATCTGCAGTAGAGATCTTACTATATTGGCTTACCAATTGCCAAATAAAGGAGCTTTCTTGGACGAACCAATGACACGACATGGTCAATGTAATCAAAGATAGATTTAAATACATCTGCATAAGTGGTAGGTGCAGGCTGCACTAAGAAAAAACAAATATTATGTTGTTGCAATGTTTAAGGCGAAGAAGAATGTATTTGAAATCTCAGTAGAGTGAGAATAAAGTGCTACACTGGATGCATCTTATTTAATTTCATTCTGGGATGATAACTCTTATGTGAGTTGAATAGTTTGTTCAATCAGCCTTGTCATATTACAAGCCAAAACCATCACGTAAAAGTAATGCAAGCAGCTCAGATTCATAGACGTAAAATTTATTAACTATGAAAATGATGTATATATAGTCAATGAGGTAATATATTTGAACCATGCCCACCAGCCACTCTTAGCCATATGAAATCATCTCTACCACCCTCACTCTGATAAAAGAAAGCAATTTCTAGAGAAGAAATCAAGACACAGAAATCAACTATGATGTGTAGCATTTTAATTCATGAACTCATCTAACCATACACCATTGTATAAATCTTAGTTCAAAATAATCAATTACTCAGGATACGGAAATTCGTATTAAGGCCATAATCAGGCATGCTAGAAAAGGATGCAGCTGAAACATACAAAACTTTTACTCTGCCACATTGTATATTGCAATTCACACATGATTATACCTTTTGAAAGCCAAACATTCTATAGGAACCATTGATATAATCTCATATATTTAAGTAAACCAAAAGATATAACAAATCGTTGTAACTATGACATTCCAATGGGGTAACAAAAAAGTTACCTTGCCGTCGGGGTGGAAACAAGGATGAATAATACCATTCATATCCAAATACATATTATCGAACTCAATGCCATTAGGGTTTGGCCTCGAAACATCGACAGGGCGGGGCACACCCCTCTCGTCCTGCCCGGGTTCTTCCTCCACCACATCCACAATACACAGCGGGTACCGATCCGCCAGCCACCGGTAAAAAGCAGGAACCCCCATTCCCTCGCAAAGATTTTATTTCGATTTCACAACCGAAAACGGCTCAACTTGAGCTCCGACGGATGCTGTTGATTTTGTGAATTCGGGCGTTTTTGCTAGCTATGTATGCACTTCTGCGAAAAACCGTGAGCGAATTCTATTCTCTCTCTAAAATAATTATAAAAAAAAAGTTAGTAGTATCTTCTACAATCTACTACCGAGCTGCTGCTTCTGTAAAATTAGAGTATTTGAAACGAAATCAAGTTTTGACTTTGCATCCACCCTTCGACATTGACTTCAAACTCCCCCAAATTATCCTTCCCTTCCTCCTAACTCTCGATAGCAGATCGATAACCACCGCTGTGAGCCTGTGACTTACTGTGATGAAATTGTTTCTGCGTCGAAATTATACTAGTATACCGTTGGATTTAGGGAAATTTGAGATCGTTGCGTCAGAAATTCTTGGCTGCACTTAAAAAATACCTTTTTTTAAATTTAATTCTGGGGAATTTTAATTTTATTTATTTATTGCAATGTTAAGGACTTGCAGTGAGAGTAAAGGGGAAAATACAAATATTGTAAATGTTGGTATTCAATTCAGCCCTGTTATCTTAGTTTGCACAAACGGCTGTAATTATAAAACAAAATGCTACTACTACTAAGTAGCTTATTAAATTATTAATTAAAGTTAGTAGCTTATTAAAACATTGACTAAAAGTTTTAAATTGGTATGGTGAATTAACTTTTAAAAAAATAATTTTCCATAGTTCAGTTCGGTATCATGGAATTGGGCTTGCGGAATTGGACCTTAAATTCCAAATCCAATGTTGGCAAAATCTTTGGAAATTACCATTACAATTTCAATTTCTTCCAATTCTACAATTTTAATTCTATATCAAAAATAGATAATTGAATTCCAAATATTTATAAAATTAAGCACTTTCACATACTACACCCACAAACACACATTGCACCTTCACACGCACACACTATACACAAACCCACAAATATACTACGCACAAAATGCACGCGCACGAACACATTTTGAATCAAAATTCAATTCCTTTGTTTAACGAACAAAGAATTTGAAATTGAATTATAATTCAATTCCGTAGAATTTTAATTCCAATTCAATTCCAATCTCGTGTATTGAACTGATCCTAGAAATAGTGTATGTATGTCAGAGTTTGTGTTAGGAAATTTACAATATCCTAGAATTTCTTCAAAAGACTTTCCGCCTATGGTGGCTGACTGGCCTATTAGGGTGTCCACTAAAAGGCGTACACCCCAATAGCCCCTCCCCAATTTTTGTCCATAGCCCCAGTTTTTTTGTCCATAGCCCTAAAATTTTGTTTTCGCCACTATGGTGAACACTTCCAATAGCCCCAAAATTTTATAATCAATTTTCATTTTAAAATGTTTTTACTTTCAATCAAGTATAATTAAAATCATCGCAATGTAAATAATTAGAAAATGAGGTAATTGGGGCCGAATAATCGTTGTATTGCAAAAGGGTAAAATTATACAACGAATAATTAAAATAAAATACAACTAAATTTTCATCGTATTAAAGTACAGGAAAAATTATACAACGAAAATTTAATCTAATGCAAATCACAAAGGTGTTCACACTGCGCCGCCACCTCCCCTACGTGCCCATACTTCTTCAATCAAATCGGCCTGGAGAGTGGTATGTGATGTGATCCTGCGCATATCAGCGAAACGTTAGATCAAATATTCATTGCTCCGTGGTACGCCCATCTATATCGGCGCGGAGGCAACACCGTGACTTGTACTTGCGCCCTCTTCCGGTGCCCAGCGCTCTGCCGGAAATCCTTCATCTTCTATTATCATATTATGCAATATGATACATGTTAACATAATATTCGCGACATCATTTTCGTGCCAAACTCGTGTCGGGCATCGTATAATGGCCCACCACGATTGGAGGACACCAAAAGCCCGCTCAACATCCTTCCTAGCACCCTCTTATTTGCGCGCAAAATGTTGTTTCTTCGGTCCAACCGGTTGGCGGACAATCTTGACGAATACGGGCCACTGCGGATATATCTCATCTGCCAAATAGTAGCCCCTACTGTACTGCGTGTCGTTGGCTACGAAGTTGATTTTTGGACCCTCCCCCCAGCACTCATCGTTGAGGAGCGGCGATGACTGAAGAACATTGATGTCGTTGTTCGAACCTGCCACACCGAAATACGCATGCCAGATTCGCAAACGATAGTCCGCAACGGCTTCCAAAATCATCGTTGGATGTTTGCTTTTGAATCCAGTTGTGAACTGGCCTTTCCATGCGACGGGGCAGTTCCTCCACTCCCAATGCATGCAATCAATGCTTCCTCACATTCCTGGGAACCCATGGATCGAACCGTGCATATCCAGCAGGTTCTGACACTCATCAGGGGTGGGCTTCCGTAGAAACTTGATGCGAAGCATATTTTCTATATTTTTTCCCTTAGACTACACATTTTTATGTAAATTATAACTCATCAAATCGTGTTTTCATCGAAGTTTAGGATGTGAAAAGCTGGCTGGAGCTCATTCAAACATTCTATCAAACACATGGTGTGCTATGCAAAATACAAGTACAGAATCCTCTTTGAAGCATTTCATCGAACACTTGGCGTGCACTGATTAATAGTTCCAAACGCAGCAGCAACCACTCGATCGGGCAGCCAACGCACCACCCGCCCGAGCCGCTTCTTCTTGGCGTGGAGACTCCAGTGGAAACCACCCGCCCGGGTGAATTTTACACCAACAAATCACCCGGTCGGGTGAGATTCGTAAAGCATAAAGAGTCCAGAAAAGATGAAATTCCTATCACCCGGCCGGGTGATTTGTTCAGTTTCAAAATCCACCCGACCGGGTGGTTCATCTTTAACTGCAAATTGACAGTTTCTCGTCAGTTTTGGAGCGGTTTTGGAAAAAGGAAGAAAAAAGAGAGACGGCGGGAGTTGATGGGGGTTTTTTGAGGAGAAAACGGGGGACGAAAATTGGAGAAAGAAGCAAGAGGAGAGAAGAGGAAGGAATGATCCAAACTCCATCTCGGGGGAGATCATCCATCATCTAGAGTTGGAGAACACCATGGAGTTCACGGTTCACGGTTCTTTTGGTGTAATTCATTTTAGTATGTTTGGCTAAATTTCCTTCGTTGCTTCGAATATGTTGTAGGGTGAATTGTGGATACTTTGATGATTTTTACGGCTTAATTTATGTGTGATTCTTGTTTATGAATTGTTTAATTATTCTACTAATCTTGAGACGTCTAGATAGGTAGAATTTTGTAGCCATTATTCTATTGCCTCTTTAGCATAGATTTTGGCCAATACTCATATGCAAGGAACTCGAGATTTGATACTTGTTCAGAAAGTTAGTCTCGAGTGGATCGATAGTTTTTATCTGTAAATTTGGTTTGGTGTCTGCTGCGCTTCCGTGTGGGCATTAAGTTAATTTATGATTTAATTATCGTGTTTGACAATTGAATAAACTAATCTAAAGCTTGTTACGCGACTTAGTAGTGATGATAGATTAGTGAGTAGAACTTTGGAGACATGTTCAGCTTATCCTAGGTATACAATTCCCTTGAAGTGTTCAACGGATAGAGAGCGTAAAACAAACTTAATCCTCTTAAGCATAGTCTTGATTGTAGTAATCCATCGAAGTATCCCAATTCATATGCCCGAGACATATAGGAGCAATGCTTTCTTCTTATCCTATTTTTCTAAATTTTGTATTTTATTTATCTTTGTTTGTTTTATCATATCTTTATCAAAAAAAAATTCAACCTAAAATTAAATAACCCACGCCTCTCTGTGGTTCGACACTCTTTTACTACAACTACATCTGTACTCTTGCAGAAAGGTTGTAATTTTAGAGCTAATTTATTAAGCTTGTGTGTCATTAGTTCATTGATATAAAAGCTCGAAAAATACACATCAAAACTCCCCACCAAAAATTTCCCGGATCCCCTTACAAAACTGCCTAAGAACCGTGAGGCCAGTCGTCTCACCCATCTGTAGGTATTCATCGAACATATCGGCTGGTTCGGCGTAGGCAAGCTACCGGAGTGCAGAGGTGCACTTCTGTTGCGTAGACAGCCCGATCCGGCCCGCGGCATCACGCCGGAGGGTGAAGCACCGGTAACGCTCCGCCAAATTCGTCACTATATGATTGAATAGCCGTAGTGACATCATGAATCTCCGGTGGAATATCTCGGGTGGATAACGAGGGTTATCCACAAAGTAATCAGCCATTGACGTTGGTGCGCACAGACGTGGTCTCGTGGGATGGTCCGCCGATGAGTAATAGCACGAGGGATCGCAGCCTCCGCCTCCTCCGCCAAGCGCGCCGCATCCTCCTGTGCGGCCTGGTGTTGCACCTGTTGAATCAGAGCATTCCACGTGTCTCTCCACAAATTGTCCATTTCTGACCACAAAGTCTAGTGAGAGAAATTTTTAGTGATGAAGAGTTGGAATGGTGTGAAAATAATGAATGAAATGGGGTGTATTTATAGGTGAATTAAATTGAATTCAAAAAAAAATCACCGCATATAGCCACGCCGGGCACCGCTCCACTATAGGCGCCCCGCCTATCCGCCGCGTCCGCCCCGGAGTCGCCGCGTCCTCGCCCCCGTCGCCGCATGCCCTTCCGCCGCCTGCCGCCCCCACACTCCTCATCCGCCCCGGGGGCGGACAACACCTCCACTATAGACCGCCCCGGGACCGCCCCCGTCGGGGCTATAGGCGCGACGGTCCCGTAGTGGACACTCTTATAGAATCTAGTGGGGATGGAGGATTGAAGATGGTCTCCAAAATTTGAGCAGTGGGGTTTAGAGTCATTGGATAGGAGAGAAAAGAGTCGAGGGCCTCGATAACTATGGGTGGTGATGAGGAGCATCAATGCCTTCGACGGTAGGCATGTGTCAGGTGGTAATAGTGGCTGACGCACAATAAGGCTTTTCCGTGACCGTTGACACATCTATATATCGTTGCCGATGTTGATGCAATTGTTTGGTGGTATTGATATCCTATTCGAATCGTGCTCAGCCAAATGACATTGACCAAGAATAAACGTGACATTTAATTTTATGAAATTAAATAATATAGCGTCGATCTACGTTCGGAATAGGTGACCGTAGTATATCCATTTTCTTTAAACTCAATCTCGGTGAGTGAGAAATAATATACTTGGTCACAATTGCTAGCTATAAAGAACCTAAGAACCTCCATAAAAAAGATGATGGATACCCTTGAAAACTTTCATCCAAGCAAACATTTGTATCGACTCTTTCTCTAGCTACACGACACTGGGTATACTTTCGTTTAAGCTCCGTCACTAAAGGTATACTCGAAACCGCCCATATGGTATACTTTCACTCAAGCTCTGCTAGCTAGTTGTGAATTTACCAAGTAACTAACCATAGGTTGACCATGTATTTTCTAAACATTTATCACACCCAACATGGGAAGGGACTCTCTCAAGGAGATCCTCAAAACTCACTCCTAATCTATTACAAATGAAGCGAAGGCCCTATTTATAGATAGGAGGAGGAATGTGAAGAGTCTAAAAATTATTCAAAATCCCGCATGGGCATGTTCCCATTATAGCGGGTCGACGGGTTCGTCGGTGTGTGAAGCCGGCGACTTGCTAGAAACTTTGTTAAAATCACCGAAAAAAACCGCCGAGTCGCTAGATTTGTACTGCTCTGGGCAACCTTCGTTAAACGGCCATATATTCTTCATCAGAGCTCTGATTGAGGCATATAAGGTAGCCACACGAAGTTCTTTCAATGATGAAAACATTAGTGGTCTTAGAAGCGCATTTGGGCATCATCTTGATAGGCAACGAAAGGTTTGAATTAGACTATAGTTTCGGATTGGTTGTTTGCCATGCCTTCTTCGTTTCTCCCACGAAAATGATTTAGCCATACCTGGATTCGCATCGGGGTGGTTCGTTAATGAATTGCATGACTTTGACCACTCAAAATATCTTTGTCGCATAGTTTCTTTCAATGGTTAGCGATCCCAATGACGTAAAAAACGTGAAATCCTGATGTGAAGACGATGACCTCGTCGTCGATGTTAATTTTATTGGAGAGTTTTTAGTCAATGTTATTTTCTTCAAATTTTGCAATTTTATTTGTTTATAATTCAAAAATTAAAAAAATAACTGAATATTGTTTTTTAAAAAGGGTGAAATAAATTGTAGCAGAAAATGAAGAGCCTTATTATTTAGTGTTATGTGACTAAAATAAAAAATGTCAACGTCACAAAGAAAATATAGATTGTTGCTGAAAATGAAGATTGTCGCAAACACTATGAGTACCAAAGATATTGCAAATATAGCATCGAATATGAATTTGAATCCAATCTGTTGTGCATAACCTTTTTGCGTTCGTTCAAATACCAGATACTATGAGAAATTCTTTAGCTATTGAAAAACAAGGCATGTGAACTTCATAACTTCACCTTAAAGATTCAACTTATTTGCAAACAAAGCTTTATCAAAATTTACAACTAAGTACTTTTTTGCATCAAGTTTCAGATAAATAAACTCATACTAGTAGAAAATGTTTACATCTGATACCTCCACAAAGTTGAGCTCCATTACTATGCTCATATATTAATCTCTAGCTAAGCAACCAACACTGCTATGCTAACCAAGTAGTATCCATTTCCCGGACAAGAAGCATCCACAACGGCCTGGAAATTTCACAACTAGATAAAAAACCATGCTTATCAAACAAAGAAACAGCAAACATATTTAGTTATCACCATTATCAATCCTAAGCCAACTACTTATTTCATCTTGGAACTAGATTCCAATTCAGCATATTTGTAGCAAAATGAAGAACATGATCAGCAATCTCAAATCATTATTTGATCAATCATAGCCTAAGCAGTTCCACAATTATCAACAACCATCCAAATCAAATAATCTACATATAACAACAACCCAATGTAGTTTTAAAAAGTACTAGTAGGAAAAACAAGAAACGCTACTTACTGCCCCAAGGAAGTAATCAACGATCAATTCCCTGTGGACCTAAGCTCCTGCAGTTGGTCTCTAATCTCATCCTGCACCAGCTCCAGCCGCTTCGAGAACACCTCCAGCTCCAGTATTTGTTGCTTCCTCCACCGCTCTTTATCTCCCCCCATGCTGGTCCCGAAGCACAAGGGTATCGGGCTTCGTCCCAATCCGAACCCATTTCCACAGCACGGCGACCCGTTGCTGTTCAGATTAGGGCTCATCGAATTGCTTAGTAGCTCTTTGAATATTGGCGATAGACAACTCTTAACAGTCTCTTCTATCACGCCTGATAACGACCCTGTTATCCCCAATCCAATTACCGGAGCAGCCATAGGCGCCACGGCAGATACAGGCTGAGCGTTGCTGATGTTGATGTTGGTGGCGTTGTGTTGCTTCTCCTCCAATTTCACTGCTCCGACACGGTTCCTCTTCCTGGAGCGCGGAGTTTTGGCGTTTATATCAATGCCGTTTAGGTTGGGGCTCTGGCAATCGACGAAATTATTGAAATTAGGGTTGTTGAGGGAGTCGTCGTCGTCGTCGATCGGCACAGGAGCGGCGCGGTAGGCAGCAGCGCCATTGACGGCGGCGTTGCCCCAAATTTTGGAGGAGATTTCGAAGGTGGCCTGCTCGTGGGGGGTCTTGAAGGCGTGGTCCTTGCCAGTGCCGAATTTACCGATGACGTTGCGGTACTTCTTTTTGAGGCGACGCAGCTTCTCGACAAGCTGGTTCTTATTGAAATCAAGCTGGAATTTGTTCCTGATCTGATCGTAGAAGGCGGTGGTGTCGTGGTGGTGCTGGGAGGAGGTGTGGGGGCCGCAGCGCTGGGTGGTGTAATCGAGGAAGCCCTGAAGCAGCTCAATTTCGTCCTCATCGGTCCAGAGGCGCTGGAAGAGCTTCCGCGATTCGTCAGGCGGTGGGGGAGGGGGTTTCTTAGCGGGGACGGAGATCTCCGGCTGGTGGTGGGGATCGGGGAGGCCGGGGACGGCGATGGTTACCTGAGCAGCAGAGAAGGGCGGGGGAGGACGATCGGGGGCGACGGGGGCTGAGGAGGCGGAATCGTCGTCGTAGTGGTCGAAGCTCTCGCCGTCGTCGTCTTCATCGTCGTCAAGGAGGTTCTCGTCCTCGTGGAAGACGATGGGGGCGGCGGGGTCGTCGGCGGAGGCCATCGGCTAGGTTTAGGGCGGGGGTTGGGTTTGGGGGAATTGGGGGCTCACAACGAGGCTGGCAGTCGCATGGTGTGTAATTGATGGACCCGGATCCTCTGCTGTGGCATAACCACAGCACAGCCTGCTGTGTATCCAAAACGGTACCGTTTTATCTGATGTCCATTTCGTTCCCTTTTTTTAATTCATTTATTTCCTTGAACTAGCTAGTACTACAGCAAACCCCAAATTATTTCTGTTTTTTAAAAACCCTTTAATTCTTACAAATATTTTGGTATATGTTAGTCTAAATAATAATTAATTCAAACTTTGAGGAAACAGAATGCCATTTATTTTTTAATTTTGCAATTTTTCTTTTATTTAAATTCTAAAATAATCATAAAATTTAAGTAATATTTTAAATTAAAATACTCTTACTATTTTAATCATGATAGAGTAAATTCCTGCTTGAAATTTATAAATTTAATTTTAGTTTATTTTTGTATTTAAATAAATGAAAATCTGCAAAATAAAAAATAATTGGCATACTAAGTAAATAATATTTTAGTGGAATGTGGTATCCATATTATTAGTAAGAGAGAACGGAAAAAAGTAAGAAAGAAGTTGTTAAAACTTTATTTTTTTTAAATGTGCTCTAGTTTTGTGGACAACAAAAAATGGCAAATGCACTCTATTTTTCGTGGACGGATGGAGTAACAGGTAATACACCCTCCGTCCAAGAAAAATAGACAAGATTGTGAATGATACGAGTTTTAACGTGTAGGGTTAGTATTGGTTGAAAATTTTCCCATTTGAACTTAATCTATTTTTGTTAGGCGTACTAAAATGGCAAAATTTGTCTATTTTTCATGGACGGGGTGAGTAGTTAATGTCGAAGTTTAAATCAATTAGTACATTTTATTTTCATTAACACACACCTAAATATTTGTAAGATAAGAGTTTTAAAAGAAATCTATTTTGCAGAATTGAATTTGCTCCAGCAGTTCAAATAAAGAAAAGAATTTTAAGAGAAAGGAGATGGATATCACACAAAAACGGCGCCATTTGTATCACAGCATGTTACATGCTGTGCTTATTCAACAGCAGAGGATCTGGGTTCGTAATTGGTGGGTTAGGTATGGACATCCAAACCAAAACCGAAACCAAGTGGGTTGAATGCTTCACCACACGCCACCTACGCTATGCTTACAATATAATCGGGTTAGGTATGGACATCCAAACCAAAACCGAAACCAAGTGGGTTGAACGCTTCACCACACGCCACCTACGCTATGCTAGCTACCATTTCTACAGCTAATCCGATTATATTGTAACTAAAAATTAAAAACCCTCTTTCTCTTTCAACTTTTACCAAATCCTCGTGGAGGTTTTTTTAGTTTATTTCAATTAAATTGATTCCTGATTAGATTGCACCGGCTCATTCCAAACTGACTAAAAAAATTGATTCATTTTTTGTATGGTATAAATGCTAGCTTCACGTATATATTGTGTACTGTATGAAATTATGTCTTTTGTGAAACTGAAATCTTAAAAGGTGGCAAGAGTTTTGGTTCCAGACTCGTAATAGTACTGGTAGTCGCATAGTGTGTAATTGGTGGGTTTGGTATGGACACCCAAACCTTAACCAAAACCAAGTGGGTTTGAATGCTTCATCATACGCCACCTAACCTTTCTATTACAGCCAACTCGATTATATGGTAACTTCAAAACCCACTTTCTATTTCAACTTTTACCAAATACTCCACTCCTACTTACTATTTGTATGGCTTCATTTTAATTCTACCGAATTTTCTAACTACAAGTATTAAATATTGCGTATGGGAGGTTTTCTATTTTCTTTCAATTATAATGATACTGAAAAAAATGATTCTTTTACTTGTTTGGTATAATTGTTAGCTACAATTGTAATGAATGATTAATTTATAATTTCACACAAATATTGTGTATAAAATGTGCTTCATTTCTGCTAGATAAATAGCAAGCTCAATCTCATTACTAGATTCCATAGGTAAATGCTGCAAGTGCATGCTATATAAGTTGGGATTTGGATCTCCTATTGTGTTCAAAGGTGGCAAGAGTTTTGATTCCAGACACGTAATAGTACTGTTTAAAAAATTAAGTAATCCAAAAATATAAATATATGTTGGCACTTGGCGCCAAGCCACCAATCGCCATAGCTATTTCATCCAAAATCCAAACACACAAAAAAACTCGTTATTCAAAACTAATATTGTGGAATAAAAATGAAAACAACGCTAATCTCTATTATCATAGTATCATGTATCGGTTCATTCCACGGATAGGGATCCTCTGCTGCTCCTCACAAACCATTAAAATAATATTATATTAATTTAATTTATTTATTTAATTTATTTTTTTGTGAGAGGCAGCAGATGATCCTAACCCATCATTCCACTCACCACAGGTGATGTAAGACCATAAATCATAGCTCCGTGACCTCCATCTAGACCAATGTACCTTCGGCTGCAGACTTATGCGATCTTCTTAAGGGTGCTAACATAAGTACAACTCGAAAATGTTACAAAAAGTTTGCGGAACCTGCATTAGGAAGTAAAACCATAAGAAATAATTAGTCATAAATATATGCACCAGAAATTGAAAGAGAAAATTTTTGATACGAGTTCACTGTTAAATTATAATAATGATGCCAAATAAGTCGATGAAAAAGAACAAGAAAGACGAACCAAACCCATTGGCTGGAGTGTTGAGCCATAGCTGCATAACTTTTACGGAGATCTAAGTTAAGCAAGCAATGTGAGAGTCCATCTTTATCAAGTAGGCTAAACATGATGGATAACCAAATGTCCACTGGTCCGATGTACTTGCGTACTATGTTAGGGCTTATCTGAAAATGATGAAAACTTGTCAAAATATATGAGTCCAAATATTGTAGTAGTAAAGCTTATTAAGACTTGAAAAATATGTGGGACCAATTTCAGACTTTAAGATATTACATAAGGACAATTTACAAATGTTGAACTGAAACATCTAAATCATGAATCTAGATTTCAAATGACAAGGATAGCTTACAATCTCCCAGGCCTCAAGATGTCTTCCCCCTAAGGCATCATGCATTAGCTTTCTGGGTTACAAAGAAAAGAAGCTTATTAGTGTCAAGTTCCTCACCTAATGCCTCCAACATAATTGCAGTTAATAGTCCTAGGATATGTATTGGTTGAAAAAAATTAACGAACCACCATTCCAATACAATCCTTTTAAATAAAAGAAAAAACTAAGAGATGCATTCATCTCATTGAGCAATCTCACAGCCTGACATGTTGCTCAATGCTACTAGAATTTCCTTAATTTACAATTTAAACACATGCACACAACACCGGAACTTCTCGCAATTGACATATGGCCAACAGAGCATAACCTATGAGTTTCTTGCTCTTACCTTACTCCTTGATGAACGTCGCAGTGGTTGCAATGACCCGAGATACCGTAATTGTCAAATGTAATGATCTAGAAACGAAAATACAAGAGCTTAAGAGAATATCAGATCAATAAACGGAAGAATGAGCAGAGGTGCTACCAAATTGTGGCTCCACCAGCACAAACGACTCAAAATATCAACATAAATGTCCATTGAGTGGAGAAGTAGAGATAATCAGGACATTCTGACCAAAAGAATCTTACCAAGTCAATAGAATGGGTATGAGTTTCCTCATCAATGATGCTAGCTAACAGGTCCCAGTTCCACACATTGCCAAAACCATCCTAGTAGTAGCATGTAACCTAACATTATGTTAGCACCTGAAATAAATAGAAAATGCTCCCTCTGTCCCACTTAAAGCGAAAGGTTTCTTTTTCGGCATGGGATTTTATGCAGTGTTGTTCTGTGAGTTGACTGGATAGAGAATGAAGTAGGAGAGATGTATATGATAGTGTTTCAATTTTAGGAAATGTGTTGCTTTAGGTGAGGCGTCCCAGAAAGGAAAATGAATCACTTTAAATGGGACGGAGGGATTATGTGCTAGCATATGAAAGAGATTTCTAAAGAAACCAGCAAATCTGGATGATCTAGTACGGTCACTTGCTGTGCTGGAATCTGCATATAATGCAATTGGAGTGATTTTCGGAAAAGTTTTTAATCAGGAACCATATAGAAAGCATTCACGATGAAATTAGGAGAATATCCCTGCAATGATATGCATACTGATAACAAACCAAAAGTCAAAATACAAACCTTGAGAACCACGGAGGCCAGCTCTAACTCTTCTTTTCTAACACTTCCCATGCCATCTGCATTGCCTACACTACCACCAGGCATCAAGTGTTGTAGGGTTTGAGAAAATTCACAAAACCTAAGAGAAAAATATTCTATACTAACCAATCAAATATCTTTACAAACAATAAATTGGATTTGGTCTACAACCGTCTAAACTGGTGATCTCTCCAAAGATGGTTTTCACCACTTAACAGCCTCAATATATAGAGTTACAAAACGAGAGAAATCTGCAACAACTAATTCAACATTCAAATCCTAACTAACACTGACTAAGTATGCATATCAACCATATCACATCTTGTTCTGTATCATACTCCCTCCGCCCCACCATAAGCGAGGCGCATTATTTTTGCACTCATTTTGGAAAAATAATAGATAATGTAAAGTAAGAGAGAGAATATTGTAGAGAAGAGTCTTATCTACATTATGCTATCTCTTACTAACATTTTCTCCACTTTAATAATTTTATATCCTTATATCCTCTAATTTTAGAAGAAATCGGCGTAGGAGTGCTATTAGGCTGATAGGGTTGATGATTTTATTTCTGTCAATTGATTACTATGCTTGAAAAGAAGCCAAAACTGTCAGTAATCCTTAGAAAACTTCAACAACACTTTCTAGCATGGATTTAGAGGTAAATATTTTCAGTTACAAGGGGTTCAAAAATTGCTCAATAAAGTTTCATGATATCTACAAATAAAGCCCAATGATTCTGGAAACGATCATGATGAATTAATGATTACTTTTTCACAACATTGTTAGTTTAGGATTCAGGGATAACAAATAATGAGTGGGGTAAAATTCTATTGGCATATTATGAAAATTGTACGAGTACATAGGCAGCATTACCAGTTGACATGCAAAGTATGTGTACATTATGATGCCTGGAAGTCAGGTAATTAATAACAGGAGCAAAGAACCTGCATGCATGGAACAATAAACGATACATTAAACCCAAATGGACCGAGCACGAGAAAAATAGAGAACAGGTGATCAATAAATCATAAGTGGTGCTTGACATCAAATGGCAATAACAAAAGTGCAATCTTACATAGACTCATCATCAGGATGAGCAATAACCACCAAGACATTTCTCCTTCTAGAAGTAGCACCTGCCACTCAAGAAACCAACAAAAAACATTCAAGTATTGTATATATGTGTATATACAACCAATCACAGAGCACATTTATGGATTGCCGATGAGCATACCAAATTTCTTTTTGGAGAGTGAATAAAACAGTAATTAAGAAGCATCAAAAACTTGTTTGCAGCCTGGTGCTGTGGTGCACAGTGCGTCCGCCATATTTCAAACATAATTAGGATTTATTAATCACAACTGGGATTTAATTAGGGTGAATGCACCGAAGTGAGCCTTGTTTTGAAACGCTGCAGTTCATCAGATGCTCATGGAAAAAACCATGAATTACCATCATTTAAGAATGCCGGTTTTGAAGCGGACATAGATTCCAGAAAAACTTTGCAGAGAGAAGCAAACCAGAGCACTAGCACTGCTAAGGTTAAGGCTATCCATGTCATGTTTGATGCTTCACAGGAATATGAGATCGAATGTAGCTGCAATCAGTCACCGAGGCAATTCATCGAGCAGTTTCAGCTCAAGATCCTCAAGTGAAGCCTGAACAAACAGCAAATATAATAAGAATATGACACATGTAAAGAAAGGAAGATGACCAACCACAAGAAGCTAGCAGTAGAAGAGTGTTAGCACATAGTTGTGTTAACTGCCAGGCAGTTCCACTATGTTGTTTATCAGTTACGAACTTAGCTAGCTTAGTGTGAATGAAGGAAGACGCGAAAATGAAACGCATTGTGCATGTTAAATTCAGATCATAGAACGATCGATCAAGAACAAGCTTGTGTCGAGAGAAGAAGATGAAGAAGTGTTTTGTGTGAGAAACTTGAATGAAACCTTATTGAATGAACAAAATGATGAAGTGTTACAAACTATCATCCTTCATCTATGTGAACTCACAACGATTTATACAAACACTTAGCTAAAGTGAGTGAATGAGAGCTTCACTCAAGAAACATTTGAAACCGCTGCAAACAAGAACTCAAACGGCTAGTAGCCGTTAGCTCCAACTGATTTTCGAACTTGAACATCTTGTTTGAGTGTTGTGCATTCCACCATAGCTTCCATGCATCCTCATTGCTATGTACAACCAATACTGATAACAATCTCCACCTTGGCTTCAAAGCAATGTTCAGAATTTTATCGGACACAATCCCACTAGCCTGCAACAATACTCGAACTTCTCTTTGCTTAAGGGCTTAGTGAGCATGTCAACAGGGTTGTGAGTCGTGTCAATCTTGATCAGCCTCACCCTTCCACTCTCCACCTCATCCCTTATAAAATGCAGCCTTACATCAATGTGATTGCTACGTTAATGAAACATTTGATGCCTAGCAAGACACAAAGCTCCACTGTTATCACAATGCACTGCCACACCCTTCTGTTGCACTCCAAATTCAGCCACAAGTCCAAGCAGCCACTTGCCTTCTTTCACTGCTGAGGTCAAGGACATATACTCAGCTTCAGTTGTTGAAAGAGCTACTACATTTTGCAGACTCGATTTCCAACATATAGCAGAACCAAACAAGGTAAAAACATAGCCAGTCTATGACCTTCTTGTGTCAATATTTGCAGCATAGTCCGAGTCACAGTAGCCTATTAATGGCTCTTCTTCTACTTTACCTCCACCGGAGAATAATATGGCTAGTTTATCTGCACCTCCAAGGTATCTCAGAGTACACTTCAATGCACTCCAGTGCTGTCTGCCATAATCTGCCATATACCTGCTTGTTGTGCTTATAGCATGTGCTATATCTGGTCTTGTGCATATCATCAGGTACATCAAGCTGCCAACAATGTTAGAGTAGGGAATCGACTCCATTTCCTTCCTCTCTTCTTCACCTTTGGCCTTCTGATCACGGGACAACTTGAAGTGTATAGCCATTAGTGTTGTTGTGCTTCTCATATTGTTAAGTCTGAATTTCTTCAGGGTTTTCTGGATATAATCAGTCTGGAATAGCCAAAGCCTCTTCTGGCTCCTATCTCTGACAATATCCATACCAAGGATCCTTCTTGCAATACCAAGATCCTTCATCTCAAAATCTGACTTGAGTTGTTGTTTCACATTTCTGATCTCCTCAATATCTTGTCCTGATATCAACATATCATCCACGTACAAAAGGAGATAGATGGGTGCCTTGTTCTTCTCTTTCTTCACAAACACACAACTATCATAGAGTGATCTTGTGAAGCCCAGCTTTGACAAACTCTCACCAAATTTCAAGTACCATTGCCTACTGGACTGTTTTACACCATATATGCTTTTCTTGAGCATGCACACCTTTTGCTCAGAGCCAGGGACTTCAAAACCTTGTGGTTGAGCCATGTAAATGGTTTCTTCAATATCTCCATTCAGAAAAGCTGTTTTGACATCCATTTGCTCAAGCTCCCAATCTCTTTTAGCTGCCACTGCCAATAGTACTCGAATGTATTTGTGCTTCACAGCTAGAGAGTAGATTTCATTAAAATCTATCCCTTCTTCTTGGTTGAAACCCTTTGCAACAAGTCTTGCTTTGAACCTGACTTTGTGTGCATCTGCTGATTCTAACTTCTTTTTGAACACCCATTTGCATCCAATAATTCTTCTGAACTCAGCCTTCTCAACCAAGATCCAGGTCTTGTTCTTAATCAGAGACTCAACTTCTTCTTTCATAGCTTGAGTCCATTGGTCTCTTTCTGGTCCATTCACCGCCTTCGTATAGGAACTAGGCTCAGTAGTCTCCAATTGCTCAGCCACATGTAGAGCATAGTAAAGCATCTCATAATCATTGAACCTGGCTGGTGCTCTTATATTTAATCTTCTTGGTCTGTCCCTTGCTAACTGATAATCTTGTGTGAAGCTTTGCTGAGGCTGCAGATCATCTGACTTAGTTTCTTGGTTTCCTGAGATCCTTCACCTCCACCTGCCTCATCAGTCTCCACACTCACACCATCAGAGGAGAATTAAGATCAGTTGCATCAGTTTCTTCTTTATCATTTTTGCCCATTAGAAAGGGCATGTTGTCTTCTATAAAAACATCTCCGCTAATCACCACCTTTTGTCTCCCAGGCTCAATGCACCAAAGCCTATACCCTTTGACTCCTTTCTGGTACCCAAACATGACACACTGCAAAGCCCTTGCATTCAATTTCCCTTGCTTCAAGTGTGCAAAGGCTTTGCATCCAAAGGGTTTCAATCTTGAGTATTCTTGCCTTGAACCATACCATCTCTCATCTGGTATTGAGCCTCTTATGGCTGAGGAGGGGCATTTGTTAATCAAATAAGTTGCACTAGTAACAGCTTCTGCCCAGAACTGCTTCCCTGCTCCAGATGAAGACAGTAGGCATCTGACCCTTTCTAGTAGAGTACAGTTCATTCTTTCTGCAACCCCATTTTGTTGGGGGTTTGCAGGCACAGTGCCTTCTTACACCCTTATCCTTGCAGAAAACATCAAATTCTTTAGACAAATACTCCAATCCATTGTCTGTCCTGAGGACTTTAGGAAAAGTGCCCTTTTCATTCTCCATTTCCGTGCACCAGTTCTTGAAGGTGATGAATGCCTCAGACTTTTCTTTCAAGATGAATACCCATACCTTCCTGGAGTAGTCATCTATGATGGACATATAATACTTTCCTCCACCTAGACTCTTAACGGGTGATGGCCCCCATAAATCTGAGTGAATGTAGTCAAGAGGTGATGATGAAGAAGATTACCTGCTGGAAATGAAATTTTCTTTGCCTTTCCTAGCAAGCAATCCTCACAATGATCCATTTTCTCCAAGCTATTGACATCAATGATCTTCCTCTGGATCATAGCTTTCAGAGTCCCTTCAGCTGGATGTCCCAGCTTGAGATGCCAATTCCTGATATCAGACTTGGCTGCTACATGAGCCTCACCAATTATTACAGTAGCTTGCAAATAATACAAGCTTCCACCTCTCTGAGCCACCATCTTCACTTGCTGGCCCTTGCATATCTTCATTACTCCATTTCCAGAGATAAAAGAGTAACCCTTCTTCTCTAGAGTGCCAAGTGATACAAAATATCTTTTTACTTATGGAATGTATCTGACCTGGCCCCTGAGAGAATCTTCACAGAGCCATCATTCAACCTCAGTTTTATTCTGCCAATGCCTTTGATTCTGCATGCATTATCATTGCCTAGCAGGACAGATCCATTGCACTGCACCAGATCTTGAAACCAGTCACCAGATCTTGAAACCAGTCAAGGTGTGGACATATGTGAAATGAACATCCGGAGTCCATTATCCAAGAACCCCTTTCAATCTTGTCCATGACATTCATGACCTCTGCAGCTTCCTCTCCATCACTACTGGTCACATTTGAATGAGATTTGTTTTCAGAAGCTTGTTTCTTCTTCCATCCAAAACAATCCTTCTTCAAGTGCCCTGGTTTCTTGCACCAATGGCAAGACCTTATCTCCTTCATTCCAGAGCCCTCATGCTTAGTGTCCTCAAACTTCTTTTTGAATCTTTTCTTGTTGAACTTCTTGACATTAAGTGACTCAGGCATGTTATCAGAAGTTTTAGAACCACCTTTCTGCAACTCCTTGGCCATGAGTGCAGCATGAACTTCATTGTAGGTGATCACCTTATCCCTTCCATAGAGGATCGCATCCCTCAATTGATCATAGGAATTGGGAAGAGCATTCAAGACCAAGATAGCCTTATCTTCATCATTAATCTTGACATCCACTGATTTGGCAAAATCTTCCAACTGCTCCACAATTGGCTTATCTTCAGAAAAACTGTACGAATAGAGCCTCCTTTTCATGTACAATCGATTAGCCAGAGACTTGGCTAGATATACATCATCAAGCCTCTTCAAGATGCCAGATGGAGTCTTCTCACCTTGGACCTCACGCAATACCTTGTCTCCAAGACATAGGATGACCGCGCTATGAGCTTTTAACTGCATCTCATCGAGCTTTGCTTGAGCTTTATCATCTAATGCAGGAGCCTTCCCCTTTCCATACGATTCATCCGAAGTCAGAACCGAGGATAAACCTTGTTGCACCAGAATGACCCTCATCTTCATTTTCTATAAGCCATAATCATTCTTCCCCGTGAACTTCTCAACATCGAGCCTCGCTGCCATTTGCTACACCGCTTGATCGATCAATGGACTTCCCACAGACGGCGCCAATTGTTGAATTCAGATCATAGAAAGATCGATCAAGAACAAGCTTGTGCCGAGAGAAGAAGATGAAGAAGTGTTTTGTGTGAGAAACTTGAATGAAACCTTATTGAATGAACAAAGTGATGAAGTGTTACAAACTATCATCCTTCATCTATGTGAACTCACTACTATTTATACAAACACTTAGCTAAAGTGAGTGAATGAGAGCTTCACTCAAGAAAAGGTTGAAACCACTGCAAACAAGAACTCAAACGGCTAGTAGCCGTTAGCTCCAACAGATTTTCAAACTTGAACATCTTGTTTGAGTGTTGTGCATTCCACCATAGCTTCCATGCATCCTCATTGCTATGAACAGCCAATACTGATAACAGTGCATACACACATTACATCAATGAATGCAAATATGCTTATTTTCTATATCACATCCTATATCCGTTAGCTCTACAAGCTCTCTAAGTTCAAGTCCTTCCGACTGATTCCTGATGGCCGTTCTCCGATCCCCGGCGATCCTGAACTCTCCGGCAACTACGTACCAGAATAGAACGGAATTGCCAAGAAATACCAACACCGTAATAAGAATACCACAGTCATAAGTGAGAATTTCAATAGTCAATCATCAATTGGGTTATGAATGAAAATAAAATTTCAATAAATGGTTGAGAGAGCTATTCGTGATATTCCAAGTAATGTAAGTTAAATAATGTTTCAAAAAAACAATTATGTCCAGAGCAAAGAAAGACTAACCGGAGATTCGATCTTATTATGGTAATTAGGCGGCGGAGTTGGTCGGGCCGCTGTGAAGGTGATTGGCAGCGGCGGGCGGATCTGGTGTTTCAGTGGCGATTGCAGTCTTGCTGTTGCACTTCAACAACCATTAGCTGTGGCATTTTTTTATTTAATTTCTTTTTCTTTTATTTTTAGATAAATTTAATTAAAATATATTCTAAGCAGTAATATTTTTTCTAATTTTCTTCTCAATTTTTATTTTTAACTGTAAATACTTGAATTTTGAGTTTTTATTTTTCCTACAAAATTAATATTACTTCATTATTTAAATCTGAACGTCAACTTCAATTTATCAGTAAATATATCAAACTTTGAGATTTTCTAAAATTTTCATCAAAATTTTGAGATTTTCTGACCTTTTTCCTAACGGTAGATTTTTCCCAAAATTATTTAATACTCCCAACACTTTCTTTTATATTTAGACATGCGTATTAATTTTTATTTATTAAAATTTTAATAAAATAGAATTTTACATAATAATAATAATAAATTTTAAATCACATATATAAATAAAGAAAAATATAATCAAACTAAATTTGTGTGTAAGTTCTTACATAATCATGCTAATAAAAAAATTTAAGTATTAGTACTATATATAAAAGTGAAAACAATCATCACCCTAGGCAAATGCAATTTGGATTTAATAATTCGCAAACGTCTCAATTCACAATATTTATTAAAATTTGTTCAATTTTCAAGGTATTAGACATATACCAATTTAAAAAAAAATTAAATGGTTTTATTGTAAAACAACGTAAACATAAGTACAATTTAGGAAACAACAAAATTAGATCAATTCATAACATAATTTAATTATAATTCGATTTGTGTATTGGAGAATAATAGAAAAAATCTCATAGTTAATTAATGTATTAAAAGTAGAAAAAAAAATAAAGATACCGAAAGTCAGTGTATTGCAAACTAATCACAGGTCATTATGATTTGCCACAATTTGTTTAGGGGTGGGAAAAAATATCAAAAATATTGAAAATTATCAAATTTTCGGTATATCATAATTTTCGGTAGATACGATACCGTATCATAAATTTTCGATATGGTAATGGTATGAATTTTCTTATATCGTGGTATATCAATACTTATCATATTAATGGTATATACCGTGTTTATCGATTAAAACAATAATAAAATCTTTGTTTATTAGATTAAAACCTATTACTATTTTGAAATATTTTTTTGTACTATTAAAGAATGAAATGGTACGGTATAATAGTTTTTTGGTATGGTGTACCACAATTCGATATATCGTAAAGTTTGGTATACCGAAATTTAGTATGATAATGGTATTGGAAATGCTCCATACTGTAATTCGGTGTACCGAAATTTCAGAACGACAACGGTATGGTATTATCTCATACCGATATTTTCGATACAGTATACGATATGTCATTTTCACTACGGTATACCTATCGACCCACCCCTAAATTTTTGCCACATTGATGATAATATGTCAAGTATTTGTCATGTCAACTTTACCTTCATCATTACTACTCCCTCCATCCCATACAAATAATGACACTTTCCTTTTCCACCAGTCCTATAAAAATATTTCATTTTTAATTATGGAAAGTTCTCAAAACCCCATTACTCATATACATCAATTCATTACAACTTATACCACTATACTCACTTTTAAACACTGTTAATAATATGAGTCCTACTATTCAATAACATTATTTTAATTATCCTTCTTTTTACCTATTTTACTTTATCAATTATTCATCAATTCTCGTGCCATCTCAAATGTCCTTATTTTATCGGGAAGGAATATTATTTATCAGAAAAAAACGGAAAAAACTTAAAATTTACATATTATCAAGATCAATTATCTTAAACAAATCTAATTACTACTTACTAGTATATAATTTATCACCTCCGATTCAAAGCATGATAAAAAGAAAGGTATCGGCTAGAGGTTTTATGGTTGAGGTAAGTGGTGGTGGTAGCCGATCCGTTGGTGTTGCATGTGCAGTGCAGTCAGCCCACACACAATGAAAAGGTGATGACGGAGAGTGATTACAAGAGACACTGAGAGAGGTGGGAGGGACAGGAAACGTTGTCTGCTTTGTTGGATAGATAAGGATTTTTACAAGAAGTGATTGACGGCGGTAGAGGCCCATTGTAATTGGTTGTCCTAAGTTACCTGAGTAATTACTTTTCATTGCAAAAACAAATCTTTTAATTTCACTAACTTCATTCTTTGTCTTACTTACTCTCTAGTTAATCACTTGCATTATTTTATCTAAATTTAATATGTTAAGCACAACTTTTTAAAATCTTGTGTTCGAAAGAAACATCAAGTAACAAGGAATGTAGAGGTAATATAATCTGCTTAATAAGTTATTCACCGTGCGAGGAAGAAGATTGGATAAATGTGAATAAGATGATCGATTATCTGGTGAAGTTCCACTCATTGACTCTCAGTGTATCCGCCATAAAAAAGCCAACATTACATTTATTCTTTATAGAGATGTGTGATATCTTTGACCTTATCTGTTGGTTGGAGATGGGCATTGAATTCTAAGTTAACTGGAGGAACTCAATAAAATTTGGAGATGAATAAGATTGTTAGTATAATTTATTGCATGCTTCGTCGAATGCAGGAGATTAATCATGTTGAGACATGCTTCGAGTTGCTGTGTGGAAATGTTAAAGGAACTGAAATAGTGAAAGAAGTGAAAGAGTCGATGAGTGAGTTGTTTGAGTTTCATAGAACGTAGTAAATGCACCTCGTTCTCTTCATTGGTCAACTGATATGTATATACAAGACAACTTATATGGGTTTGACTCCCTTATTGTACTCTAAATCGCATCAGAGCATGTTGTTTCATACAACACATTATTAAAATATAAAAGAAATTAATATTATTGTTTATGAATTAAATATTATGTTGTGTGGAACAACACATCATGTTGTGACTTTGAACACAATAGGAGATCCAAATCCCAACTTATATAGCATGCACTTGGAGCATTTTCCTATAGAATCTAGTAATGATATTGATCTTGCTATTTATCTAGCAGAAATGAAACAAATTTTATACACAATATTTGTGTGAAATTATAAATTAATCATTCATTACAATTGTAGCTAACAATTATGCCAAACAAGTAAAAGAATCATTTTTTCAGTATCATTATAATTAAAAGAAAATACAAAACCTCCAGTACGCAATATTTAATACTTGTAGTCAGAAAATTGGGTAGAATTAAAATGAAGCAATACAAATAGTCACTAGGAGTGGAGTATTTGGTAAAAGTTGAAATAGAAAGTGGGTTTTTAAGTTACCTTAGAATCGAGTTAGCTGTAAAAGAAAGGTTAGCTGGCGTAGCATAGGTAGCGTATGGTGAAGCATTCAAACCCACTTGGTTTTGGTTAAGGTTTGGGTGTCCATACTAAACCCACCAATTACAAACCATGCGACTACCAGTACTATTACGTGTCTGGAACCAAAACTCTTGCCACCTTTTAAGATTTCAGTTTCACAAAAAACATAATTTCATACAGTACACAATATATACGTGAAGCTAACATTTATACCATACAAAAAATGAATCGATTTTTTCAGTCAGTTCGGAATGAGCCGGTGCAATCTAATCAGGAATCAATTTAATTGAAATAAACTAAAAAAACCTCCACGAGGATTTGGTAAAAGTTGAAAGAGAAAGTGAGTTTTTAATTTTTAGTTACAATATAATCGGATTAGCGGTAGAAATGGTAGCTAGCATAGCGTAGGTGGCGTGTGGTGAAGCGTTCAACCCACTTGGTTTCGGTTTTGGTTTGGATGTCCATACCTAACCCACCAATTACGGACCCAGATCCTCTGCTGTTGAATAAGCACAGCATGTAACATGCTGTGATACAAATGGCTCCGTTTTTGTGTGATATCCATCTCCTTTCTCTTAAAATTCTTTTCTTTATTTGAACTGCTGGAGCAAATTCAATTCTGCAAAATAGATTTCTTTTAAAACTCTTATCTTACAAATATTTAGGTGTGTGTTAATGAAAATAAAATGTACTAATTGATTTAAACTTCGACATTAACTACTCACCCCGTCCATGAAAAATAGACAAATTTTGCCATTTTAGTACGCCTAACAAAAATAGATTAAGTTCAAATGGGAAAATTTTCAACCAATACTAACCCTACACGTTAAAACTCGTATCATTCACAATCTTGTCTATTTTTCTTGGACGGAGGGTGTATTACCTGTTACTCCATCCGTCCACGAAAAATAGAGTGCATTTGCCATTTTTTGTTGTCCACAAAACTAGAGCACATTTAAAAAAAATAAAGTTTTAACAACTTCTTTCTTACTTTTTTCCGTTCTCTCTTACTAATAATATGGATACCACATTCCACTAAAATATTATTTACTTAGTATGCCAATTATTTTTTATTTTGCAGATTTTCATTTATTTAAATACAAAAATAAACTAAAATTAAATTTATAAATTTCAAGCAGGAATTTACTCTATCATGATTAAAATAGTAAGAGTATTTTAATTTAAAATATTACTTAAATTTTATGATTATTTTAGAATTTAAATAAAAGAAAATTTGCAAAATTAAAAAATAAATGGCATTCTGTTTCCTCAAAGTTTGAATTAATTATTATTTAGACTAACATATACCAAAATATTTGTAAGAATTAAAGGGTTTTTAAAAAACAGAAATAATTTGGGGTTTGCTGTAGTACTAGCTAGTTCAAGGAAATAAATGAATTAAAAAAAGGGAACGAAATGGACATCAGATAAAACGGTACCGTTTTGGATACACAGCAGGCTGTGCTGTGGTTATGCCACAGCAGAGGATCCGGGTCCATCAATTACACACCATGCGACTGCCAGCCTCGTTGTGAGCCCCCAATTCCCCCAAACCCAACCCCCGCCCTAAACCTAGCCGATGGCCTCCGCCGACGACCCCGCCGCCCCCATCGTCTTCCACGAGGACGAGAACCTCCTTGACGACGATGAAGACGACGACGGCGAGAGCTTCGACCACTACGACGACGATTCCGCCTCCTCAGCCCCCGTCGCCCCCGATCGTCCTCCCCCGCCCTTCTCTGCTGCTCAGGTAACCATCGCCGTCCCCGGCCTCCCCGATCCCCACCACCAGCCGGAGATCTCCGTCCCCGCTAAGAAACCCCCTCCCCCACCGCCTGACGAATCGCGGAAGCTCTTCCAGCGCCTCTGGACCGATGAGGACGAAATTGAGCTGCTTCAGGGCTTCCTCGATTACACCACCCAGCGCTGCGGCCCCCACACCTCCTCCCAGCACCACCACGACACCACCGCCTTCTACGATCAGATCAGGAACAAATTCCAGCTTGATTTCAATAAGAACCAGCTTGTCGAGAAGCTGCGTCGCCTCAAAAAGAAGTACCGCAACGTCATCGGTAAATTCGGCACTGGCAAGGACCACGCCTTCAAGACCCCCCACGAGCAGGCCACCTTCGAAATCTCCTCCAAAATTTGGGGCAACGCCGCCGTCAATGGCGCTGCTGCCTACCGCGCCGCTCCTGTGCCGATCGACGACGACGACGACTCCCTCAACAACCCTAATTTCAATAATTTCGTCGATTGCCAGAGCCCCAACCTAAACGGCATTGATATAAACGCCAAAACTCCGCGCTCCAGGAAGAGGAACCGTGTCGGAGCAGTGAAATTGGAGGAGAAGCAACACAACGCCACCAACATCAACATCAGCAACGCTCAGCCTGTATCTGCCGTGGCGCCTATGGCTGCTCCGGTAATTGGATTGGGGATAACAGGGTCGTTATCAGGCGTGATAGAAGAGACTGTTAAGAGTTGTTTATCGCCAATATTCAAAGAGCTACTAAGCAATTCGACGAGCCCTAATCTGAACAGCAACGGGTCGCCGTGCTGTGGAAATGGGTTCGGATTGGGACGAAGCCCGATACCCTTGTGCTTCGGGACCAGCATGGGGGGAGATAAAGAGCGGTGGAGGAAGCAACAAATACTGGAGCTGGAGGTGTTCTCGAAGCGGCTGGAGCTGGTGCAGGATGAGATTAGAGACCAACTGCAGGAGCTTAGGTCCACGGGGAATTGATCGATGCAAGTCTTCCTTGGGGCAGTAAGTTGTGTTTCTTGTTTGTCCTACTTTATTATAACTACTTTGGGTTCTTGTTATATTATAAGTATGTAGATTATTTGATTTGGATGTTTGCTGATAAGTGTGTAACTGCAGCTCATGCTTAGGCTATGATTGATAAAATATTGATTTGAGATTGGTGATTATGTTCTTCATTTTACTTCTTTCCACACATGAAATGCATATGCTGAATTAGAATCTAGCTTCAAACCAAATGTGTTTGCAGTTTCTTTGTTTGATAAGCATGGGTTTGTGAAATTTCCAGGGCGGCGGCGTCAATGTTGTCTTCTACTGTTTACATGGTGGATGCGAAATGTATACTTGGTTAGTGTAACAGTGTTGGTTGCTTAGCTTAGCCAGAGACTAATACTTATATGAGCATAGCTCAAATTTGTGGAGGAGGTATCAGATGTAAACGTTATCTACCTACCGTTAGTTTATTTATCTGGAAAACTTGATGCAAAAAGTAGTTGTAAATTTTGATGAAGCAAGCTTTGTTTGCAAATAAGTTGTGAATCTTTTATGTGAAGTTATGAATTTCATATGCCTTGTTTTTCAATAACCAACGAGCAAAAAGGTTATACACAAAGGTTTTATTCAAATTCATATACATGGTATATTTGCAATATCTTTTGCTCACCAATATCAATCTGGTATCGTAACTTTTAATATTGCTGTAGCCCACTGCCCACAAGCGACGAACATCTTTGAGCAAAAGTTCATTTGCTGCTTCAAATCAATAGTTCAAAAACCAAAAATTTACTCCCTTTTTTGCTACGCTAAGGTTATACAGTATAAATAACTTTCAATCCAACTTAATTTCACTTTTGAATAAAATATGCTCCATTAATTTCTTTCTCATTTATATATTACTAGTAGTATATAATTTTTACTTTTATCAATATCCCCAACCCAATTTAATACTCTCTCCGCTCTAATTAAGATAACACACTTTCCATTTTAATTTGTTCCAAATAAAAGCATTCACAATGGGGGATATCCTCAACGCCGACCGATCGGCAGTTTGGTCGTCTCACGTTGCAAAGTATGCGCCAATCCACGATGCTCCCCCAACGCCCGATATCTCGCCCATGCTCACCGCGATCAGCTGTCGATTGACGCCCATTGCAGCACAGACTGCCGGTAAAACCGCTGACCGTTCAAATTTTTATTTTTAATTATTTTTATTTTTAATTTCAAAATTCACACTATAAACCCCCCTTATCCCATTTCATTTCAATCCACGCACGCCCCTAATGCACAACACAATTCTCTCTACTCAAAATGAACGCCGACGACAGCCCGACAACGAGATGCATGAGCTCTTAGACCGAGCCATGTTGGACTACGCATTGCACGTAGAGGAACAACTGTCGGGCCCTAGGCCAATCCGGCATCGGTCAGTAAGGATCACCTAATCCTTTCCTAATACATTTCCTACCACACTCACTAACATGGGTAATGGACCCCACCATCATATAATATGTTTGTGAGGGGTGGAGTAGGAAATGTATTAGGAAAAGGATTAGGTGATCCAAAGTGGGCATCGGTAGCGGGTCTTCCGTGAGCACGCTTTGGATCATCGACCTGACTTCATTTTCATTAGTACTATAATTTGGATAAAATATATAGAAATTAATACTACAATTTACTATTAGTTGTGAAGTTTTGTCACGACCGCACTCCCTAAGGATAGGAAGCACGGTGGGTCACGACTAATGGGGAAATTAAGAAGCGGGGAAGAAGGGGGAAACAAATAAATGAGGTACGACAAATAGATCAAAAGACGAAATTTCATTTATCAAACCAAAGTTTAAAATCACGAGGTAACATAGTGTCAATGACATAGTTCTACAATTTAAAGGAAATGTAGGAGTTCTTAAAACTTAGAGTAGCGGAAGCAATTAAGAGTAGAGCTACTTCTATGTATGAAGACACAATAGTAACTGGAACGTTTATTGAATATGAATCTTGGCCCACTGCTCAACATCCTCCGTCTCCCGTCCTTGCTCAACCTGCATATAGGGAAACATATGCAGGGGCTGAGTACTTGATGCACCCAGTGAACTCATGCCTGAAATACATTTATCGATTAAGTTATGTCAAGCCATCATTGCGTAAAACTCGGGTTTTACTTTTAAAGAGCCGAGAACCACTAAAATCATTCCTTAAAATAGTGTCTGCGCAGACAAACATCATCCTCCATCATATACCATATCTGAATCATCATGTGAAACAAGAATGTGGCCACAAACTCGTTCACTGGACCGGCCGACCTAGAGGACGGCTCACGATCCCCATCAGTGCACTAGCCTAAGTAGGGTTTACACCCTAGTTAGACCTGAATTCGTTAACCATCAAAGTCTAGTAGAACATTTTTCTAGTAGACAATCAGATAGGCAATTTCAAAACATAAAACACGGCATGACATACTATTTAAAACCTCCCTTATTTCACCATGAACATGTCAATTTCAAATAAAAAGTTTAAGTAATAAAGCCCACCTCGAAAGCTTAAAATATCCTTAAATAGCTTCTCGTTCTGACTTTAGCGGGCGTACGAACCACCTTTTCGGAAAATACATAAAGTACACATCAATCTCAATAACGAAGACATTTAGAATGCATGCACTCTAATTAACGTCTTTTATTTCATTTTCTCGGTTTTCGTGCATTTTTTTATTATTCGGCGGCAGCCCAAGGCGTCGCGTGCGACGCCGGTCGGCCGATTACGCTCGTTCTTTCCTCCGTTGGCTCCTTGTATTTTCCATGACGTCGAAATAATTTCTAAAAATTAATTAAGCGCATATTTAAGTTATCGCAACTATTTCTCTTCGAAATTATATTATTTCGGACTTGGGATAAATTATTCATAATTTGAATTATTCCAGAAATTAATTAGAAATTCCCACGATAAATTAAATCATTCCTTACGATTAAATCATCGGCCCAAGACTTAGTTATTTATCTCACTTCCTACTTCCAATTTAATTTTAAAGCCCCAAATAAATTAAAGATGCCTAACTACTACTCTACCCTCTCCACACCCCTCTCTCTATCCTCCCCTCTCTCTCTTCGACAGAAAACTGCACAAATTCTCCCCAAAGTTGAGTCGCCGCCTCCGTGAAAACTGTCGTCCTCGTCGACCCCCACGCCGGCGACCACTGCTCGCCGGAAGAAACGGTGGTGCTGTCGCGCCGTCGTCCATTCCAGTCGAGCCGCTGCTGTTGAAGTCGCCGGACAGCACAGCTGCTGTCGCCGGCTGCTGCTGCCATCGGCTTCTTCACCGCCTCCGTCAGCCGCCGTTCTATGGGCAGCCCGCGTCGCCGTCATCGATCCGCCGCAGTAGCAGGTCGACGTCTACATTGCAGCAGCTGTCCGTCGTCCTTGCTCGCTGTTGTCGCCGTCGGAGTGGAGGAAGTCTGGCCATCGCGGAATCACCGTAGCCCACCAGCAGCGCCGAGTCAGCTATCACGCTGTTCGGCCGCCTTATCCCGCCAGTGGCGGATCCAGGACCCGAAAATGGTGGGGGCGGAACATATATTTAAATATTAAATATTTAATTTAATATTATTTTTAATAATAAAATAAATAAATATTATATTAATATTTAAGTAGCACTAGCTTCATTAATAAAATATAAACATGCTTCAGCTTGCAAATATGTATTATTCATTTTAAAATAAAAATTATATAAATATAAACATGCTTTAGCTTGCAAATATGTATTATTCATTGTAAAATATAAAATTATTGTAAATATATGTACATTTAAAATCACTGTAAATATTATATACAAAAGTGATATAAGTAGAGCACTAAATATTTATATTTCAAAAATATTTAAAATGTTTATTTTGTTACATAGAGAATAATTAAGATGCATGGATCAAATTATAAGTACTTTAGGATAAAAAAGACTTTAACCCAAGATTAAAAATTGTTTTCCTAAAAAACGTTAAAGTAGTACGAACATAAATAATAATGAATCTGCTATCTTATCTGCTTCTCTTCCCCTTCACCAAATTGATGTAGAGAGAAAAAGTAATTAAAGTATTGTTAGTGGAGAATGGGTCCCACTGCATTAGAGAAGAAACTAATAATTGAAAGTGCATATTCTTATGTGACAGACTAAAAATGAAATAACGCACATTCTTGTGAGAAGAATGGAGTGGTAATATTCAATTTTATGTGTAATATTTTTACAATTTTTAAATCCCAAATCTTAAATTCACACAATCATAAATGCAAAACACAACCCAAATCCCTAACTATCTCATTTCAAAATCAATATATTAAATTATAGTAGAAATTTACAAATTTGAATTAACTATCGTAATTTTTAAATGTGTAAATTTAAATTGAATACATAAATATAGTATTGAGCCTCGTCTAGATAATTTTAAAAAACTAGATTCAACTGGAAATTAGAAAATATTTAATTTAATTTTACCATTTCTGATAATCTGATCTATTGATCATCTAGATCATTTTAAAAAAGCATATATATAGCACATATTTAATTAGATTTTAACTTATATTTTCAAATGAAATAAGAAGTGAGTACAATCCAGTATATTAGAAGTAAGTAAATTGGTAGTAAATGTTAAACTCTATAAAGGGGAGAGCGATAGCTGGTAAATATAGGTGCCTATTTTCTTATAGTGATGTATTTTGTGTGGATGGGGACGAGTGATCACGGAGTCCCTTTTGTTCTTAGTTTTCTAGCTGAGCTTCCTCTTCAAAGATTGTTGTGACACAAATTGATGCTAAACTTACAAATTTATTTATCAGCTTTTATTAATAAAACATTGTCCAATTATTTGAATAAGACAAAAATAAAAACAAAAACAACAAAGACTAACACACTAAGCAGAGGTCCACAATTCCACCATCTTCCAGAGCGCCGCAACCGAAGATCCCCCATTCGCCATGGCTTCCCTCGCTTCCACGCTCTTCTTCTCCACCTCCCTCCTCACCTCCTCTGCCCCCTCCATCAGCTCAACCACCCGCTTCTCCATCTCCTCCGCTGACACGAACCCCTCATGGGGCGGAGTTCCGGATGCCGTGGGGTCGGGGGCTGTTGGGAGGAGTCTTCCGGCGGTTCTCCGGGGACGGCGGTGGGGTCGGCCGACCCCGCGCGACCCCACCTGCATCCGCCGATGTATCCCGCGGTCGCCGCTGCACAGCCGCCTTCCCCCCGGAAACACTCCGAACACGCCCGAAACCACCCCGAAACGTCCCGCAAGATACGTTGTTATTACAAAGTTAAGTTCTTTCGCGTTTTCGATTAGTTACGGCGATGTTCGATTGGTTTCAATTGTTGGATTGTTTGAATTACTTGTGGGAGTGGATGTATGAACAAAATGTATGAATTAGCTACTAAAATTCATGCTTTGGGGATTGGATAGAGATTATACCTCAAAAAGAATTGAACTTGGTGATGGAGGAGCAAGAATGGTAGCAAGGTCTCTTCCTTCTCTCTCGGCTCTCTCCACTTCTCGGCTCCCTCTCTCTCTTTTTTTCTTGTTTTGAAGTATAATGTGATAAAAGGATTGAAGGGGCTAATGTATTAACTTGTGTGACTCTTGGGTGGTAGAATTAATGGGTGGAAGAGGGAAGGTGAAGAAGGTGGAAATGGAGGGTCTCCACTTGAAGAAACCGTCGGCCACGAGGGAGAGGAAGAAGAAGAAAGGATTCTTGGGCATGCTCCCATTTGTTTGGAAAAGAATTTGGGCTCCCAAATTAAATGATTTTGGGCTCAATTGATTGTAAGCCCAAGTTTGTATAATATTATCAATTGGTTAGACTTTTAATTGTTATGGCCCAAAGCAAATTTTTATATAAACATTTGGACTCTAATTTGATTGAGAAGCCCATATATATACTTTGCATTCTCGCATTCCTTTCAATAATTAAAATTCACGAAACTTTATATAATTTCGTTATCTTGTTCTTCACAAAGATTAAAAATCGCCCGACGTCACAATTTATATGTGGTGTTGTTCCAAATATAAATTCCTCGACCGTTCCTCGATCCACGCGCGCCGTTCTCTAATAGATCTATCTCAACCATCTCATTCATTATGCTAAGTATAGCAATATCGTCACCATTACTTTAACGAGACATTCACACGTCTCCTAAAGTTCCACAATTACATAAAAAGGACGTCCCAAAATCACATCATCACATAAATACCATACTTCATTCCCAAGCACATTAACGAGAAACATAGCATGCATAATTAAAATTTTATTAATTATTTCATGACATGCTTTAATTTAGTACTTTAAAAGTATGGGTGTTACAAGTTTATAGTCTCTAGTATTAAAAAAACAAAAAAACTCTTTTATCTTTAAAAAAAATCTTTTATGCCATTTTAGATAGTAATACAAAACTAGTTTAATTTTATTTATAACTTTTTATGCCATTTTAGACAGTAATCCAAAATTAATTACTTTTATTTATAAACTTTTCACCAAATATTAGCATTACTAATGAAGTGAGTTTCATATTCCCATTATTCATAATACTATTTCAATTATTTTATTTCTTTTGCTATTTTACTAATTTTATATTAAAATTCATGATATTTCCAAAATTTCAAGTTTTATGAGATAGGAGGACTGGAGGAGTGTATACCTGTTATACATATAATTATACAGTATAATGCAAAATTGATTTTCCCAAAATCTTTGCCAAATACAAGTCGAAAAATCTCTCAAATATCCAAATTATACGCGGTAACAGCCTCTTTGAAAAGGAAAAGAAGAGGTCGACTTATTTCAGTATTTCTATTTCTTATTTACAAATCGATTTATTCCTCTTTCAAACGTCGACTTTTATTCCTCCGCCGCTTCCGGCTACAATATGGGCCTCTCCTTCAGTAAAAGGCGCCGCCACGACGATCAGCAATTCCACCACCATCAGCAGCAGCAGCTAATCCATCCCCCACCCCCACCCCCACCCCTACCCCCACCCTCATCCTCTTCAAACCCCCCTCCCCCCTTCACCCACTCCCCACCAACTCCAACACCGTCACAACAACCATCGCCGCCTCCCTCCTGCAATCCAACAAGCTATGCTTTCGCCGCCAACGCCCCCCACTCACCCGCTCCTTATCCCGCGCTGCCGCCCCCTTACGGCCCCCCTCCCCCGCCTCTTCCGCCGCCCTACAACTACGGTTACAACTTTTCCGGCTACTACTCCAGACCTCCGGTTAACATGATGGGCCACTACAACTACCGTCCCTATTACGCTCCCCAGATCAGCGCCTGGGGCCCGTCCGCCTCCGCGCCCCTCCCGCAGCTGCAGCAGCCTGCTCCCTACGTCGATCACCAGAGCGCTAAGAAGATTAAAAACGATGTGAATGTTCACAAAGACACAATTAGGCTTCAATTGGATGATCTCTCTTCCGATTGCCACTTGATTACCTTCACTTTTGATGCCTTGGTTGATGGAAGGTAGGGATTGGATTCGAAATTTTGGAATTCGTGTTGCTGGTCAATACTGTATTGTGTGCTTGCCTTGATAAATGGTTTTTCTGATGTTGCTTTGATTTTCCCTTTGTTTTGATGATAATTTTTGTCTTTAGCCTGTTTTGGGATGAGCCGAGAAGGGGGTTAGATCTACATTAATCAATGAAAATGGTTAAGGCATAATCAACTTATCTAGATTACAGATAAAAGAAACTAACAAGTTGATCATGCTGGCTTGTAGTTCTAGTGTGTCGATCACTTGAATTATTTGCAGCCATGAGAAGTTGATCACAAGATAAATTGTAGTTGTTGGCAGCTAGATTATCCTTGAATTAACATGATAAACTGTTCTGATGCACGGTAGGATTGTCTTAAGATAATCACTTCATGTATTTGGTTATGGTTTGTGAAATGTTCATCTGCTGACGGTGTGGTTCATGCTATTTTTTTGTTAGGAGTTTTGTTGCTGACTCTTACATATTTTGTTTCTTGTAGTAGTTAGCAATACCAACATAATTGCATTGTGATTAGAGATTTAACCAGAATTGCTTGCAGTCCCTGCATTGATAATAATGATAATAGCAGACATAGCTTGAATTAGCTTCACATGAAAAGTTTTGTGAACTCAGTCACATTTGTCAAAACAAGGAGTTATACCCCAAGTTCAACAGTCCAATCTCTAACCAAACTTGTTTACCTATCAGACGATCAAATGAGGCTTTGATGATCTTAAGATGGTGTCTGGGATTAATTTATAACATCTTAGTATTTGAGTCATTTGCTCAAAAGATCAAACTATTATGAAATTAAGAGGACTTGGTCCTTTTGAAAGATAATAATGTGGAAATTAGTATAAGTGAATTGAGAATCCTCTGAATAGAGGGTTAGTACACTTAAATACTTTGAATTAGAATTTAGCTGAGCTCCTTTTGCATGTAAAATAATGCAGCATGTTAGATTGTGACACTCTGTGTACTATATGGATATCCCTGTAACCTAACCATGAATACAATAAATACTGATGATGATGAGATCGTATCAGTTGGTGTATCTACCATTCACCTTGCTAAGCTTGAAAACTTAGTAATCTCTAAATATCTAGAAAGTATATGATACAAAATCACACTATGTGAATACTGTGTTGATGCAATACTATGATTATGTGTAATTATTGTCTTATGGATGCATTGTGTATTCTTCAGAGGCTTGGCCCTGACCAATCTAATTTTAATCTTTTACTGTAGAATTACCATCTTCTATTTTGCTAAGGAGGGGGAGAACTGTAAATTCTCTCCAGTTTATCCAGAGATTTTGCCAGTTCAAATCCCATTTCAGAAAGGACTAGGGCAGAAATTCTGCCAGCCTTCAGGAACCGGTGTGGACTTAGGCTTCTTTGATACTGATGACCTGTCAAAGCCTGTGCCAGGAGAAGATATTTATCCGCTTGTTATAGTAGCAGAGTCATATCTAGCATCGGCACCTGTGGATGAGGGTTCAAAAGAGGAAGTTCTAAATGCTTCTCCTAATGCTCAGATCACTCAGGCTGTCCTACAAAAGAAGGAAGATGGGAGTTTTCAAGTTAAAGTAATAAAGCAGATTTTAGCAATTGATGGTGCACGGTATGAGTTGCGTGAGATTTTTGGAATAAGCGATTCAGACGAAGCTACCATCAGCGATGCTGACTCAGGAAAAGAATGTATAATTTGTTTGACTGAGGACAAGAACACGGCTGTCTTACCCTGTAGGCACATGGTAATTTCCTCAACTTTAATATTTTCTTTTGATTGTTCATGGATAGTGGATATGCTCATATGCATATAATTGAAACAGTGTGGTTATGCAATGAAATGGGTGAAGGGTCTTTGGTGCTGAAAATTCATCCAAAATAAGTTTGATCTAGTTCAAGTTGATAATTAGTTCCTTGTCGAACAGCTCTGGAATCCATCTACTGCAGTTTTTAAAACTGACCCTTATTTTGTGTTTTGTAGAAGCCACTTTACCTGTCCCTAACAAGATAAATAGGCATCTTTGGAGCAAAAACTTATACTAACATATCTACCTTTTGCTATTCCAGAAGTTTCATAATAAAAAGTTTTTTTTCCATTTTGTTCTACCTTGTCTACTATCTGAGGATCTTGTTCAGGGTATGCTGCTTATTAAAGCGTTTATAGCACTTCACATTCTTCTATATAAATTGGTCAAAGCTGTAAAACCTCTCAGAAAACCAAAAGAAGAAAGTGTTTAGTGTTAATCCTGGATGCAATAATGAAACCTATTACCTCATCTGGCGTTTGGTGCCATATCTGTTCTTTCGGGTATCGTGTGTGCACAGTGCTTGTGTTATCTATTGCTCTCCTGTTAAATCCAGTTTTGCTGTTTTGCAGTGTTTGTGCAGCGACTGTGCCAAAGAGTTGAGAATCCAATCAAATAAATGTCCTGTGTGCCGGCAGCCCATTGAGGAGCTTCTGGAGATCAAGATCGATGAAGGTAACGATTCCACACATATTTAGTGTAGTACTTCTTCTTCTTCCATGACTACATGTGGATTTTTCCTCATGGACTTATTGCACCTTTAGAAGGAGGGGCGTAGTAGCTTGCCATGGGACAACCATCATCAACGACCAGCTTCTCTATGAATAGTAACTATACACAAATTTTACTTGTAAGAATGTAATCACTTCTCATCAGGATCTGTACAGTCCATACCAAATCTTTTCGTTCTATTATCCCTCTTTTTTATTTTGTTTTTTGTTTACTGTTCACGGTGTTTTATACAACTAAAGTTTGTAATATTTTATTTTGCTATATTAATTTTGATTTGATTTGATTTGATTTGATTTGGTGTACCTGTTTCCGAGTAATGCAAAGTGTTAAATGATTTTAGAGCATCTCCAGTGGGCGGATGTCCCAACATCCACTAGGACATCCCAAAAACACCTCCTGCCACGTCACTAGGACATCCCACCCTATTGCCACATCACTAGGACATCCCCTGCATAATCCGCTCTTCCCATCGCCCTTCCCACTAGGACATCCCTCAATAAAAAAAATCACAATAATTTAATTTTAATATAAACAAAAAGTACGGGAAAGCAAAATACGGGAAAAATTACGGGAAACCAAAAAACGGGCAAAAATACATAGTCATAAAACATAAAAAAAAGAGAATTTAGAAAAAAAGTAAAATACATAGTCATGAAAAAAAGAAAAATACATAGTCCAACATCCCCGGCTCACTCCGCGCTGTCCTCGTTGCTCGTGCCGCCTCCGCTACCAGTGCTCCCCCCGTCGCCCGCGCCGGGCCTGTCGTCCCCTCCGCTTATTCATCATATTTGGGGTTATGCCCCCCATCCCGGCTGCCCTCGGCATCATACCACCCATACCACCCATCCAATTGTACATATAAGGGGACATCATCCCACCCATTCCACCCATCCCCGACATTACGTTTCCCTCCAGATCGATGGGAAACGCCGGAGTCTGCGACTAGCTCGTGGCCGGGGAGTTCCTATCGTTCTCCATTAGGTAGAAATGAAATTTGTGGTAAAAGAAGAGAGAAACTTGTTAACACAAGTGGCGCAAATGAAATGAAGTTCAACGAGCCGTATATATAGAATTTTTTTAAAAAAATAATAATAATTATCGGACGTCCGACCCTTGCCACAGTGGCGGACGTCCGCCCGCCCGTCGCCGGGACGTCCGAGGACACTCGACGTCCTCACGGGACGTCCGTATCCGACCTTCGACCCCCCAACGGCGGACGTCCCGGTAGCCCTTCCGCGTGTCCGACCGGACGTCCTACCGGAAGGCCGTCACTGGAGATGCTCTTATATTCGGTCTCTGCTTGTATTTACACTTCTTGCACATTGTGCTTGATCTTACTATGTTATATACCAGAAATTATTTACTATTATCAGTGTTCTAGCTGGCCCTGATACATTGTCGTTTGTAAAAATGATGAATCCAAGTTGTTAGAAAAGTCCATTTTTTTTATACGAAACTTTGTATTTGTTCTTTTTTTTTTTAAAATGTACGTATTACATTGAATTCGAATCTTGAATAATTCAGACAGAAGCTTCGGATTGAATTTTAGTGGTTACGATTTGTTATATATAATTTTCAATCTCAAAGTTTCGGTATTTCCTTCGTAGTGAAAATTGTTGACGACGATTCTGTTTTGCCAGGAGGTATCTAAATAGGAATTTTCCCAGCACAAAATGTGGAAATTTTGAGCTACACCTCCTATATTATATCATGAATTTCAAACTACTAGTATGTTAATTTTACCTGGTTCGCCCAATAACAAATGACTCTGCATAATCAAATTTGTACAAATGACATTATATTTTCACATAAACTATAACATGTAGTAGTATTAATATGTAGTACAACCCCTAAATATGTGTGTCCGCTCTTTATGGATTATGCGCTCTTTATGGATTATACATGCATAATCGAACTTTTTTTAACATTTGATATTGAAAATTGTTTTATAAACATTAATTGATTTAAAATAAATTTCATACTAATCATTTTGCAACGCTTTGAAAAAAATAAAAATTTTAACTTAATATTTATATATTTAAGCAAAAAAAATATTTTCTTACTAAAAATTATATAATTAATTCGAATCAAGCTCGAAATAATGTTATGATTCGACATAAAATTTCTATATCACTTACTTTCTTATTGCTACATATAATACAATAAATAACCAAGCTAGTTTTTAATTAAATTTACTTAAATTTAAAAAATTAAGGATATTATGTATTTGTACAATTTATTTACATTTATCTTTTCTCTATTGGGGTATATAGACAGTTTAATTTTAGTAGTCTATAACCCTAATATCTTTTTAATGAAATTACAATTTAATTTTTGATCCAATGTGGATCACCTACTCCACACTCACACCAAAATAAAATAATAACATGAGTACTTTTAATAAGTGATAGTGGAAACATTTTATTTTAGTGTGAGTGTGGAGTAGGAATGGTGCACCATTTGTGGAGTAGGTGATCCATTTTTTTTTTGCAAATGTAAATACTTACAACAAATTTGAAGAAAAGTCAAGTAAGCCATAATAAGATAGGTTTAAATTTTTTGACAAATTTCCAAAATTCTAGACATTTTTTGTACTTACTGTTTTATTGAAGATCGACTATTGTCCAAGAAATATAATTATGACGTCGATAATGATATAGTATTGAAATTAAATGCAAACAAAAGAGGTCTTAATTAAAAACGTTGTAAAGTCACAAGTCATAACCCCTCTTCACTCTCATTGATCTTCAATTGACGGAGGCCCCTTTTTGCTCAGATTTGCTCTTCAATTTTGTGCATACTTTGAAGGGGGGCTGAAATTTGAAGCAGCAGGATCATCATGCACTCGTTCGGATACAGAGCTAACGCTCTGCTAACCTTCGCCATCACCATTCTCGCGATAATGTGCGCCATGGCCTCTGTATCCGACAACTTCAATTCGCTCTCCCCGACCTCTGAAGTTCAGGTAAGCTTTGAATTTGTTTTTTTTTGATGCTTTCGTGTTGTAATTAGTTGATTAGATTCGCGTTTTTGTTTGTTTCGTCCCTGATTTTGAATTCATTTGTGGGTTTTAGGTGTTGAACATCAATTGGTTCCAGAAGAAACCGGATGGTGATGATGAGGTAATTCTTTTTGTTCGGAGTTAATTCGTAGATTGTGGGAAAATTGAGTAGAGAACCGATCTGCAAATGAGAAACCGGTAGTTGAATTATGTGTTGCTCGACTTTAGAATTTAGGCTTTTTGTTGTTACCAAAATGTTTCTACTTATTCACCAAAAATTTATAGCCTCAAGCGGATCATGCGATTGTAATCCTATTGGCAATCTTTAATTCCAAATCCAGGGTCCTTTTCATGTGCTATCTTTATCTTGTTACTGATGCTGGATGCCCGTGTATCATGGGGAATTACCATTACGCAGTCCTTACTCGGCAAAGCTAATCTGTAAAGGAGATCTTATTATGTTATAAAAGAATAAAAAATTTAAATATAAATGGGTCCTAAAGGTTTAATCAAATAACTATGAAAACCTGTTCAGAGAGTCTAGATGCATGTATCGTGAAATGGAAGGGACTAAACAGGAGCCTGATTTTCTCAATGTCTCTTGGATCAACCTTTTGATACTAGATTGCTTGCTTCCCAGGAAGGTGGGACCCACTTATACATAAAATTTTTCTTTAACAGTGAAAATCTATTGTGCAAACATGGTGTAAACAAATTGTTATTTTTTTACTGTATATTTGTAGTTACTTTTACTTAACACAAGGTTTATAGATACTCCTGTTCCTTCCTGTATATTTGGTTTGAGCTACAATAGCACATTAGAGAACCGTGATCATCATAGGGAGTACTGTCTATAAAATCTTGGGGACAAGTCTCCCAATAATGTCAGTATAAACAGTTAGTTTCCATTTTGTAAAAGGGAATACCCATCACTCATATTCCTTAAAATGAGTCAAAGTGAAAAGGACTTGTCAAGTATCCTATATTTCCCACACGTGGTGGAGCAGGGTACCACTTAATTACATATTGTGGGAGCAACTTCTCAACAAGTCTTGTAAACCCTATCACGGAGGAGAACTTTTTGACGCATAAAGCATAGTAGTGACAATTTTCACTCTCTTTGTCCCCAATACAATTTTCTGCATTTTAAGCATGCATGTTTAATTTTTTAGGTGAAAATTTGAGAAAACAGTTTTAGTTTGGTTTAGGTTTTCAATTCAAAATTTAAATTCTATAACCATGATACATCTTATATATCTTTATAATAATGTACCTTGTGATGTACTAGGAGATAACCAATTTTTCTTATACAAAAAGAATAAGATAATGATTGACCATTAAATAATGCGTGTATCCAAGGTCTCTCAATAAGATTCAGAATGATGCATATGCATTAGTATAGTATATCAAAAGAGAACTTGGTTTTGCTGCTAGTTGAGTTTTGAAGAAGGCCTACTTTGCTTCTTGGTGAATGTGTGCTCATCTTCACACTTGTCCTCTTTTGTGTGGTTCTCCCCACATTGAACATTGCATCAACCAAAAATGGGAGTAAAAATTAAGTACATTTGACTTCTCTCTTATATTCAATTTCTTGGCTCTCGATTTTTAGCCATATGCCATTGGCACCATCTCTTTCAGGGGATATGTGGATTGGTATTGATCTGATGATCTATGATTTCATAAATACGTGTATTGTTTTCTGCACTGTGCTAATTACTGAGATTATAATCCTCTCAGTTCTTGATTCACTTTGAGGAACAACTGTAGAGTTGTGGTGGCTTACATTTGTACTTAATGAGTGTTTCAACATCATGCAGGTTAGCCTGACACTGAATATATCAGCAAACTTAGAGTCATTGTTTACATGGAACACGAAGCAGGTTTGTCCGCATTCTCTATATTCAACTGACTTCTGTTTTTTGATGCCTTTTGTTGGGCGAGGACATTGTAATCTCTGAACCCTGTGAGCTTTGGTTGGTTTATATCTTATTTTTTGTCTTCCATGCGTTTAATTTTATTTTTATCGTGTATTCATTCACACAGTTCAGTTGGCATGACACTTTTTCTACATAATCTTTACTGACTATAGACTATGCAAAATGTACTACAGCCTGAGGACTGCCTATGCATCTCCAACTACTTTTACTTCAAACTTGCACCCATATTATGTTTTCTCTACATATCCTCTTCTTCATAGGTTCATTTTTTATAAGTTAGGGAAAAGGTAGAAAAAACACGACGCTATGGGCTAGCTCCTTAATCTAGGCATAATTTATCGTAATTTGTACTGAATTTCCAGTTGCTTGTTGCGGTTTAAGTTGAATTCAGAATTGACGAACTATCTGTTTTGGTTTTTGTAGGTCTTTGTATTCTTAGCTGCTGAATATGGAACCCCGAAAAATGCACTAAACCAGGTAAGCAAGTTTGTGAATTATAAATATAGTTGCCATACTTTGATGACATTTAGGAAGTCTTGTATTTTAATTCTGGTTACCTTTTCAATCACTTGAGTTTGCTTCTTTCATTGGTTGTAACTTGTACATGTCTCCCTCAGCCGTCACACTTTTCATTATCTCACTTTTGTTATCATTATGGTGACAAGGATTTGTATGTTTTGTTTTGTAGGTCTCTTTGTGGGATGGTATTATTCCCTCGAAAGAGCATGCGAAATTCTCGATTCACACAACTAACAAGTACCGTTTCATCGATCAAGTGAGTTAAATATGTGTTACTTTGGTTATTCAGGTGCTAGCCTAGTTAAGATTAACTAACCAGAATCTGTTCTCTTCTTTTATATAGGGAAGCAATCTACGCGGTAAAAACTTCAACTTGACATTGCATTGGCATGTTATGCCGAAAACCGGCAAGATGTTTGCTGACAAAATAGTGATGAGTGGATTCCGCTTGCCGGATGCCTACAGATGATCAACATTCCATATCAGCTCTAACTTTAGCCTTTGAAAAACAACTTGAGAAATTTCAAAAAAGAAGCACAATTTGCGTAGTTTTTCATTACTTATACAACTTGTAATTTAAGATTTCCTAATTTTGTTTTTAACTTTGCTATACATGTATTTGACCCTGAAAGTGAATGGTAATTGGCTAAGTTGGTGCATGAGTTTCAAAAGGTATTTCTGTACGTAGTTGAGTGAAGATAGATGTTGATCCACTATTTTATCACCAGAAATATTGATGTATAATTTGATGTTAAAATTTGGATCTGACCTTCCATTGATTTATTCCATCCATATAAAATTATGGGTTAATAGTACGAACTTCAAAGTGGTTACTATAGAAATAGAACTGTATTCAATCTGTTAATTCCAAATAGACGACAGATGATGTGGAAATGTAAATATTATTAAAATATTTGATAAAGCATAAGTACTAAATTAAGTCAAGGAACAAAAAATAGATTTAAGTCAAACCCTGGCTTGACTGGAAGGGAGTTAGGGTTTATCACCTCATCACTGAAAACCACTCTCCTTCAATCCGATCACGTGAAATGTTGCGTTCCAACCTGAAATCGAGCCTCCGCCGCTTCTCAACGGCGATTAATCGCCGCCACATCGAGGACGAAGGCAACTGGTTATACTCCTCCGAGTGGTGGGTCGCCAATTCCACTTCCAGCCGCACCGTCTTCCGACAAAACTCCCGCCATGGAAACGGCGTCGTATCTGTTATATCTCACCCTTGTTCCAAGCCAGTACGTATATATACACGCCTGTATGAATATATTTTTTACCTGACACAGGCATTCACGAATAGCACTGATGCAGGATAGATTAAACTGGGGTAAAACTGAAAAATGGCTCGAACAGAGGCACCATGATATATTTCCAGGTTCGAAAAATGGCGGAAAGTTGAGAGTTTGTGGCTATGAGTGGAGAACGCTTCACTTCAATGACTTCACTCGCGAGAGCACCGTTAAAGTCTTGCTTGCGCGCAGGGAAGGCGAAGGAGATGAAGCTGCCTCCGTTTGCCTTATGCAACAGCCACGTTGTCTGGCAGTACCGTGTAATTTTTTCATTCTCATTTCATTTTACTATGCTACAATCCTAACGACGGTGTCAAATTGGGTTATTCAGCTCTTTTTTCAATGAAAAGCGTAGGAGATTGAAATGAGGACATCTTTCCGATGATAATAAACATATTCCTCACCCATGTTGAGACTCTCTGTTTCACTGATTTGTGTTGTTGTTTGCAGATGTGAGGAGTATGATATCTGTTGGATTGGCTACCATGGCATCATGCAATTATGAGCTCATGAAGAATGCTATACTTGGGAAGCAAAATTTGAATGTTCTATGTATTGGTCATGGTGGAGGAAGCATACCTCTGTTTCTGGCTAGTGAAATCAAAGGTTTACTTTAGTCTAAAACTTTAAGCTTTTTGCATCATGTGATCAGAGAAGCTTTATATTAGATCTCTCTGGCATGTCTGTTTTTAGGTGCTTCTAATCATAAGGGAACAGTTGTAGCTGGATCTTGTTCTATGCGATACACTTTCCTGCCGTATAAAATGCAATATTTAGTTATACTATGTATCATGGAATTCACATTAAGAATCTCTTTTTATCGTTGGCCCTTACTGTAGTCAATATATAAGGATACTGCTCCCTCCAATCACTTCTCTGAAGTTGACATTGCTAAAAGAATATGACCTTGTGCAAGTGGATTGTGTACCCGTGCAAGCTTCTGAGTTGGTGCTTTTTCGTAGATAATTGTAATTCTATTGTCTTAATAGTTTTGAGGGTGGGTAGGGTAGCCTTTGAGACTGAACTGAGTTATATCTGCTATGGTTTTACATTTCTGATCTTCTGAAAGTTTCTGTTCACTAGCTTGAGAAGCACGAACACTGTGTTCTTTGATTTGGCCAAACATTTTGTTTTTCACTCTTGCCAGCATTGCTGTATATCTCATCTCTGGCTCCCTTTCAGGTGCTGTGGTTCACACGGTTGAGATTGATCCAGTTGTGGTCTCAGCTTCAACACAAACAATGGGTTTTCCTGCCTCCACAGTTACGTCTCCCAATGGAAAGCATACTCATGAAAAGCCAGAGCCTCTGGATGAGGTTCTGTGGAAAGGCACTCATGAAAGGATGCTGTTGTTCAGTTCAGATGCAGAGAAGTTCATTCTGGAGAGCACCAATGTCTATGACATCATCTTCATTGATGCTTATGATGGGGAGGACATATTCCCACGCAAGCTGTGGGATCCCGATTCCCCATTTCTCCAAGCTCTGGGGAACCGGCTCCATCCGGATCATGGCACAGTTGTGGTGAACCTGCACGCTGACGTAGAGTTGGATGTCGACGCAGCAGATGTACCGCAGATCTCGTTTTTGCCAATGGGAAAGCATGTGTCTCAAGTAGGCGAGGCATACGTAGATGTGTTGTTAGAGGGTGGTAGTGGTTTTGGATACAATGTTCCAGTGCCGTGGGTGTATAATACATCTCTTGTTGTCAGTAGAGGTTTGGAGAGACCTAAGGATAGTGTAGAGTGGAATATGATTTTGATCAGTCTGATTAGCAAAGGTCTTGAGGTGGAGAAACTGCTTAACATGCCCTTTTCTTTTTTGCAGTATGTTAAAACAGGTTTCACTCCGCTGGATTGATCATTCTTCCAAACATTTAATTCATCACTCAAATTCTCTTTATCATATATCCTGTGATGGTGATTCTCTTCTCTCTCTAATTAACCTATGCTATATATTAATACTTCTTCTCAACCGAGTACTTAAAAAGGGACTGAACAAGCTGTAGTTGGCATTTCTCATGAAGAAAGAATGAGAGTTTGGTAGAAAAACAGAGACGCTACGACCATCACAGGAACTGAGCCGAGCTGCTCCACTTCCAAAAGGCAGCCGTGCTGGCAGTGGTGGTGGTGTGGATGACATAGGAGAACGACTTGTGCTCCCAGCGTGACCTGCAGGACGACAGGAGCATCGTTTGTTCTGTTGCCTTTGCTTACAGGTAGTGTTCGATCCACTATTGCTGTCATAGCCTTAAACCAGCAGTCGAATGCTTAACTAAATTGAGCTCATGGCAGTAGAAATAGATGACTAATATTCAAGAATGGTAAACCAAACTTCCAGTTGGATTACGACCACCCCAAAACCATCTCCTAGCCAGTCATGGATTTTTCTGAGAATATTTTAAAAAATAATACAGTTTGTTAGCACAATGAGGCAGTATAAATGGATCAAACTTTTTAGCACATTCTTTTATAGCAAATTAATCGGATCTATTGTAGATCTAGGGTTCCATTGCTGTTTTTATTGGGTTTAAAAATGGCTCAAGTGGATGTAGGCTAGTATGATAGTATCCCTAAAATTTATACAGTACTAACTAAAATCATTCAAGTGAAAAATAGCCACCACATGTATCAAGATTTCGAATTTAAATTTATAATCGGTAAATCTTTTAATATAAGTTGAATGTCTTTTAGTCTGAATTTAAGTATCGCCACTTGATCTCGACGGATATAATGTTTTCATGCAATATTCTCAATCAAAGCGGTTCGTGATTTTCAATTTTAATGCTTCTTTTTATTCATACAAGTTTCATGATCTGATAGAAACTACTATCATGCGAGTTACATGACAATGGAGGGAAAAGAACATTAGAAAAAGGCCCCAAAAAATTTAATTAAAATGACATATAGGCATCAAAGCCGAATTACCTTGACTAAGATCCATGTTCCGAAAGGCAATTTTTATGACTTGATTTTGGTGCTCATTTAAGTTAATCAACTGCATGAGATTTATGATCAACCCAATAATTATTTTATAAATACATGAGATTTATAATAACTCCGAAAAAATATGTATCTGTAAATGAGTTGATGAGTCCAATGCTATATTTAGTTATTTAACACAAGCATATGGTAGTCTATATAAGAAAGGGTAGTGATTTTGAGACATAAGAGCACCCACAATCGTGCTCTTGCCAGCGAGCACGGTTGTGGGCCCGATCCCACTTTTTCTGCCTGCTCTCTGGCAAAGAGCACAGCACCCACATCTATGCTCTTCCGCAAGGACGGGCACAATTCAATTAAACAAAAACATTTCCATAAAATTAAAATTCATTAAAAAGCCACAATAAATATTACAAATTATAAATAAAATAAAAAAAGACATAATTAAAATTCAAAAAATTAAAAATTACATAATTAAAATACTAAAAATACCTAAAAATAAAAAAATTACATAATTAAACTCCTAAAAATTAAAAATTACATAATTAAAAGCTAAAAATACCCCCGTGGACGACTACTCATCCGGTGGCACTACCCCCAATTGTCTTTGGAGGCCCAATATCATGGCCTCGTGCGATCGAAGTTGCGAGGGGGTCATAGTGGACCTATCGGCCATATTGAGTTGGGCCAAAAGCTGCCACAACGAGTTGGTGGGGGTGGAGGTGGCGCATATGGAAACGGTTGTGAACCGAACCATTCGGGGTTCCAACCGTGGGAGGGCGGGGGGTCATCGCCTTGACCGGACATTGTTATGTTGTATGAGTGGAAGAAAGATTGAGAATGAATATGAGAGAATGAAGATGAGAATGAGAATGAGAATGAGAATGGGAAAGGAAATTAGAGAGTGTAGATGAGAATTGTGTAGTGTGGGGTGAATTTTTGGGTGTGAAAGTGGAGTATTTATAGATGAAAATGTGTATTTTTGGGGGAAAAAAATTTAAAAAATGATGGAAAACGGTAAAAAACGGATATATTTTTTTTGGGAAGTGGGAATTTTTTTATATTTTTAATCGGTTTTTAAATTAAAAACAGATTTTTAATTAAAAAAATTAATTCAAAGGCAACGGCTATGCCGTTGCCCAATCGCGTGCCGCCACGTCAGCTGCTCGCTGGCACGGACGTGCTCGATGCATCGAGCAGCGCCGTGCTAGCGGCGCGAGCGCAGCGGCGGTGGAGCTCGTCCTTGCCAGCGGCACGGACGGACGCCGTCCATCCGCCGTTGCAGATGCTCTAATGTCTCTACGCCATAGTACCCTTATGTTTTTTTTATCATTACTATTTTTTAGATTGAGACTCTTTTACCCTAACATTAATAATATCATGAAATATGCACTATTATGTTCCCATCATCAATATATCAAGATACTATACACGTATTAATTACTTTGTTTCCGAAAAATAAGATCATATTTCATAATTTAGGGAATTGTTTAATACTATGAAAATAATTGGATGAGACTACTACTCACATTTTTAAATATTTTATTATATCATATACTATCAATAATTGAGATTTAAAATTAAGAATATAAATAATCATAAACTAATTTTATTAATATTATCTATATTTAAAGAGTTAGGAAGAAAATATTAAAATAGCTTTAAAATTTTAACAACATATGGTTATATGATCTGAGTTGTAACATTAATAAAATTAAGAATTTTAAGAAATTAAAATTTTTGAATGTAAAAAAATTAAAATTATGAAAATTTTAAAATCAAAACAGGAAACTCAACAAGTATTAATACTCCATATCATACACTATCAATTTTAATTTGTTGCATGATATAGCAAACTGTAATATTTATACTAAAAAGAGGAAGTATTAACTATATAACTTAAAAATATTAAATAGACTTTTAAGAACACGTGATTATTTTTTTTATCGATGTTCGATTGTAACATTCCAAAAATTAAGAATTTAAATAAATTAAAATTTTAGAACATGAAGAATTAGAATCAAATCTGCAAACTCAATCAGTATGATTATCAAATTTTAATTTGTTACATAATATAGTGAATGAGCCAATAACTCTAATATTTTGTAAAGAAAAAGAGAAAACTTTAGCTATATCTTTCGAATATTAAATAGATGAGTTAATAATATGTGATTATTTTTTATTGAGGTTCGATGTAATGTTTCAAAAATTAAGATTTTAAAAGAAATTAATTTTTTTGAAAATAAAGAATTAAAATCATAAAATTCGTAAAATAAAAGCACTAAACTTAATTAGTAATATTATATATCAAATTTTAATTTGTTGCATAGTGAGTGGAGTGGAGCCAAGAAGTCTAATAATACTATTTATAAAAAAAATAGACGAGTTAAGAACATATGATTGTTTTTTTTATCGAGGTTCAATTGTAACGTTTCAAAAATTAAGAATATATAGAGATTAAATTTTGGAAAGAACAAATATTAACTATGTAGACTTAGTAATTTATTTAAATTAAAATTATAAAAACTAATTTGATAAGAAATCCATTATAAATTATTTGCTAATAAACATATCATTACTTTATTAGATAGATATGAACACTAAATATATAGAATTAATGGAATTATACTATTTTAAAACTTTAAATATGTGTCTTTAAATAAATGAATAGAAAATGAGATAAAAAAAATTTGTCAGAGGATCGATCCCTGCCTTTGGGTATAGAGCAGCTTTAAATCCTTTGGTCAGCTGTCCCACCCTTTGAGGTGCCTACAAATCAGCGCATGGATTAGTCACTGGGCCCGCCGGTGGATACCATTGGTAATTACCAATTTTTTTTTGTCAATTATAAAGGTAGTATGTTAACAAAACAATTGAATACTCATAATTAGAGCAATGTCCTTAATTAAGTATATTAATGAACAATTTAATTTAAAGGGTAAAAAAGTATATAAACATAACATCATTTTAAATACAAATAATAATAATGCAAAATTACTATTTTAACCTTGGCATTGCCATTATGTCTCTAAATCATTTCTATATAAGAAAATGAGAATTGTTAATGTGACAAAATAAAGTGAGTACTTATTTATTATGCTTCTTTAAAGTTCGGTGAAGCCGGCGATGTTGTTGACGTTATTTATCAACCAAAGTGTGGACATTCAACTAAAGTGTGCTATTGCGAACAAAACGGTGGTGGGAATAAATGTTGGGATTTGAAAATTCATAAATCTGTACATATAAGTTGAATGTGGATTCACCAAACTTAATCCCATTTATAATTTTAATATAATTGTTGAAATGTTTTAGTATTACATGGCATATTAGAGATTCGTTATAACGACCAATCAACTTCGTCACTCAACATATTTTTTACGAATTTTTGCTCTAAAAATATTATTATGAGAACATACGTTTTTTGTGCTTATGTTCTTCGTGTTGAATGATCGATAAAAAATTGGATCGTCTATTATTCTTTAATAATATTAATACGTTTTAAATATTGGATTAGAAGTGTGGACTAAGTCAATGTTAACGCACCATCTATAATTAAACCTTGTTAATTTGTGGACTGTTTTCGTCAGACTCAAACGATTTAATTATAGAGCTCTAACTTTATTTATGAGGTCAAACTGAAGCAGCCATAAGTGAATTGAATATACTAAATTTTAATTAAATACATTCATACATTGTCAAATCCCAGATGATTTGATGAGTTCCTGAACCAGTTCAAGATTAGTAACTGGATCTTTGTGTTAGAATTTGATGGGGTGCGTACTAAACAAGCCCAACAGCAATGACGGCCCATCAGCCCAAAGCCCAAGGAAGAGTATGAGTTCGGCATTACCAAAGAGTTCGGCCTCAGCCTACAGCTCGGTAAAAGCCAACCCATCAAGCTCTACTCTCAGATCGGCAACCAAAGCAGGAGTATGAGTTCGGCATTACCAAAGAGTTCGGCCTCAGCCTACAGCTCGGTAAAAGCCAACCAATCAAGCAAGCTCTACTCTCAGATCGGCAACCAAAGCAGTTCGGTCTCAGTATTCGACCGAACAAGGAGTTAGTGGACCCATACAGGATGTCCAACACACCCACTACCACGTGGTGTCAACTCAGGCCACGATCGTAGGCCATGACCTACGCTACATCCACGATCTTAGGCCATGACCTACACGACATCCACGACTTAGGGTGGTGATGCAAGCCACGATCTTAGTCCAAGATATAAATGGAACTTAGATCTGATATGAGGAGGTTAAGCTCTCTAGAGATAAAACACCATATAGCAAATAGCAAGTTTGTATTTGTAAGCTGTAGAAAACAGATCAAGCAATACAATCTTGCCCTCCCTTTTTCCCGTGGACGTAGATTTACTTCAGTAAATCGAACCACGTAAATTCTTTGTGTCTGTATTTTCATTCTCTACCAGCATTTGCTAACATCAAAAATTCGCGGAGCCATCACTGGCGCCGTCTGTGGGAAGCAGAGAACAAAATTTGTGATAAAGCGAATTTTTGATCCATTTTTTTCCACCCAAAAAATGCATACCAGATCGCAGAGTACCCGTATTCCTGCCCGTGAGAACCAGGAGGAAGCCAATCCATCCCATAGGTCTGGAAAACAGCCTAGGGATAAATCCACCACCAGTTCTCATGGCGAAGGAACAGGCCGCTCCAAAAATCGTCCCACTGAGTCTTCCCAGCAGCCTGATTTGAATGAGGCTGTCAAGCTGTTCTTGGCTGAGAAGCAGGATGAGTTCTTAGCCTTCCTGCAAAAGAGCCAAGAGCCGAAGACGAAAGCGGAGGATTCTCCTTCCTCATCCAGACATGAAAGTCACTACCGCAGTAGTGCCGTGTCTTCCAGGAAGAAGAATCCTCAACCCCGACATATTCCTGCTCTTCCTCGGTACCGGAATCACAGGAGAACTCAATCTCCTCCATACCGACGAGATATCGGATTCGCCGTGTACGGAGCACTGAAGACTCCGTTCTCGGACGACATCACCCGAACTCCCCTACCGCAGAACTACCGAACTCCGTCGATGACTTACGACGGGCTCGTGGACCCTCACGATTTCTTGGGGCGCTATCAGTATAACATGGCGAACCAGGGTCTCAACGAGGTCCACATGTGCAAGCTGTTTCCCGAGCTGCTCATCGGGAACGCGAGAAGGTGGTTCGATAGCCTCCCCCAGGGCAGCATCAGATCTTACCGAGATCTAATGGATGCCTTCCACAGGAGGTTCTTTCAGAAAGCGGAAGCCCGAATCACTTCGGCTCAGCTGCTTTCCATTCGTCAAGGTCGCGACGAAAAAATCAGCGACTTTATGACAAGATTCCACAAGGAATGCCTGCAAGTAGACGATCTCAACGATCTGCTTGTCATCTCGGCATTCCAAAATGGAATCCTGCCCGGAGCTCTCTACAGGAAGCTCGTTGAGTGCGGTCCGCAGACAGCTCAGGAAATGTGGGACATTGCGGACCAGTACTCCCGGGCCGATGAGGCAGACCGTCGCAAACGGTCGTTAGACAGCTCATCGTCCCGAGGAGACAGGAGGAAGCCCGATCATAGCGATCAGGGACATCCTCGCCGAACTCCTTTTGGCGATCAGGGACATCCTCGCCGAACTCCTTTTGAAAGGATTCAAAGGACTCCGGTGCAAGACAGATTGGGACCCCGTCTCAATCCCGAGAAGCCGCCCGCTCAGTTCGTACCGCTGAACAAGCCGAGAGCGGAAATTTTCGAACTACACTCCGACCTGTTCGAAAAGCCAAAGCGGATGACGAAATCTGCCGCGCGCCGACCCCAGGATAACTACTGCTCCTACCATCAAGACCACGGTCACGATACCGAGGAGTGCAGAAACTTGGCTGCAGGTATCGATGTTCTTGTGAGGGCAGGGACATTGAAAAAATACCAAAGCAAGCAGTCAAAGAAGAATAAGAAGCAGAGAGGTGCGAACTGCGCTCCTCAGGATCCGAAAAGGCAGCCGGATCCCGAAGACGATGACGAGCCGCAATATGATGGAGTAATCCTGACTATTGACGCTCTCCCTGCCGGGAAGACCAAGTCGTCCCTGAAGTCAGAGCGCAGGGGCTCCAATCGAGAGGAGCCAACGCATAAAAGGCTGAAGCAGGACGAAGTGATTACGTTCTCGGATGCTGATCCCGTCCCGGCCATCTCTCCTCACCAAGACGCCATTGTCATCCAAGCCGGAGTGGCAAACAAACTGATCCACAGGGTGTTTGTGGATACAGGAGCGTCAGTCAGCATTCTTTTTAAAGAGTGCTTCGACAAACTAGAAGTGGACCCAGCTCGGCTCAGCCCGGCTCCGCTTCCCCTGAAGAGCTTCGCCCAGGAGGACACCCGCCCTGAAGGTATTATCAGCCTTCCGATCACGGTGGGGAAAGCGCCTACTAGCTCCAGTACGATGATTGAGTTTTTCGTGGTAAAAGCTCGGTCCCCGTACAACGTCATCCTGGGAAGAGACTGGCTCAACACAGTTCGGGCCGTTTGCTCCACCTATCACCTCACCATCAAGATCCCTACTAAAGGAGGGATAGCGGTCATCCGAGGTGACCAAAAAAGAGCAAAGGAATGCCTGCAAATTGCGCTTAGAAGTGCCGAGCAGTCAGATCGGCACCACCAAGCATAGCAATCACAGCAGCCGGAGTCAGAGGCGATGACCGAAGTCATACCGGAGCCGAACTCGATGACAGTTCAGCTGTACGAAGACGATCCATCCAGAACGGTTAAGATCGGCTTCGCGGGAACGCCTCTACTTCGGGAAAAAAACCATCCAGCTCCTCAAGGAGTACAAAGACGTCTTTGCATGGTCTCCGTTGGACATGACCGGAGTGCCCCCCGAGGTAATCACTCATCGTTTAAATATTGATCCTTCGGTCCGGCCGATAAAACAGAAGCAAAGACTCTTTGCGGCAGAACGAAGTCAAGTCATCCATGACGAAGTCCGTCAATTATTGAAGGCGGATGTGTTATTCGAAGTGAAGTATCCTTCGTGGGTGGCCAATCCTGTCATGATCAAGAAAAAGGAAGGAGGATGGCGGATGTGCATAGATTTCACCGATCTAAATAAGCACTGTCCCAAAGATTGCTATCCCCTTCCGAACATAGATAAAAAAGTAGAAGCTCTGATAGGCTTTGAAATTTTTTGTTTTCTTGATCTATACAAAGGATACCATCAGGTTTTAATGGATGAGATTGACGCTTCAAAAACGGCCTTCATTACTGATTTCGGCATTTTCGCTTATAAAAAGATGCCATTCGGTTTAAAGAATGCCGGAGCCACTTATCAAAGGATGGTAGACAAGCTTTTTCGGCACCTGATTGGAAAGGAAGTCGAAGTATATGTTGACGATATAGTCGTCAAGAGCAAAAGCACCTCGGAGTACGAGCACAACCTCAAGTCCACTCTCAACGTGCTCAAGAAAGCCAACCTCAAACTTAATCCCCAAAAGTGTACCTTTTTGGTAGATTCGGGAAAGTTTCTGGGTTGTTGGGTTTCAAAAGACGGACTCAAGGCAAACCCCTCAAAAGTTCAAGTCGTTCAGAACATGGCAATGCCGAAGTCCATACATGACGTGCAAAGGCTAACCGGATGTCTAGCCGCACTGAGTCGATTCCTTTCCCAAGCAGCCGAAAAGCAACTGCCGTTCTTCAAGGTGTTGAAAAAGGCACCAAAGTTCGAGTGGGGAGCCGAGCAGAAAAAGGCCTTTGACGAGCTCAAAAGTTATCTAGCCGAGCTTCCTATTCTCTCTGCTCCAGCCAAAGCCGAAGTACTATTCTTATACTTAGCGGCATCGGATCAAACCATCAGCGCGGTGCTTGTACGAGAAGAAGGCCTAAAGCAGTTTCCCATCTACTTTACAAGCCGAGCATTAAGAGGTCCAGAAACAAGGTATCAACCTCTGGAAAAAATTGCTCTGGCGTTAGTAAATGCAGCAAGGAGACTGCGGCCATACTTCTATGCTCACAAGGTATGCGTCTTAACCGATCTACCTCTTCGGCAAGTTTTGACCAAGCCAGAAGCATCGGGCAGAGTCGCCAAGTGGGCTATAGAGTTGGGAGAGCACACAATTGAATATCTACCTCGGAAAGCCATCAAGGGACAAGCCTTGGCAGATTTTCTTGCAGAAGCGAAGTTCGATCAAGCAATTCCTATTATTGCCGAACAGAAGAATTCTGCCAATGCCGAACTAGCACAGCCCTTGGAATCCGAAGTAGAGCCGCCGGACTGCTGGAGCGGATTCGTAGATGGGGCTTCAAACAAGATGGGAAGTGGAGCTGGTATTTTACTTGTCGCTCCCGACGGACACGAGGTAACCTACTCACTTCGTTTCCTATTCCCCACTACTAATAATGAAGCCGAGTACGAAGCCCTCCTGGCCGGACTCCAGTTAGCGCAAAGTCTACTCGTCAAATCTCTCAAAGTCCATTGTGATTCACAAGTCATAGTAAATCACATGTTGGGTACAAGTGAAGCCCGTGACGAGAGAATGAAGAAGTATTTGGACAAAGCGCAAAGCATCAGCCGAAGTTTCTCCTATTTTCGGATAATCCGCATTCCCAGAGCGGAAAATAGCCGAGCAGATACCTTAAGTAAGTTGGCCTCAGATCCGAGCTCAAAGGCGGAAGAATTAATGCATCGAAGCATTGATGAAGCCGAGGTACATTCTGTATCCAGCTCGCCGAACTGGATGACGCCGATCTTGCAGTATCTGGATCAAGGACAATTGCCCGAGGATAAGAGAGAAGCTCGGAAGATCACGTGCCGAGCTCTTCGGTACGAACTTCATGAAGGAGTCCTCTTTAGAAAGTCTTACCTCCAGCCGTTATTGCGGTGCGTAGGACCAGAAGAGACGGACTACATCCTCAGAGAAGTTCATGAAGGATCGTGCGGTAGCCACATCGGAGCCAGAGCTTTAGCTAAAAAAGTTCTGAGATGGGGATATTATTGGCCAACCATGGTACAAGAGGCAGTGCAGCTCGTCAAGAAGTGTACGAAGTGCCAAATTCATGCAAATGTCCCAAGGATGCCGCAGACCGATCTATACACTATGCAAAGCCCTTGGCCTTTCATGCAATGGGGCATAGACATAGTGGGACCACTTCCTCAAGCTCCTCGGCAAATGAAATTCCTTATCGTTGCCGTGGACTACTTCACGAAGTGGGTGGAGGCTGAACCATTAGCTACGATAACGAGCTCAAAGGCATTGGACTTCGTCTGGAAGAACATAGTGTGCCGATTTGGCATACCCCACATCCTCATCTCGGATAATGGGACTCAGTTCACCGACAAGACGTTCAAGAATTGGTGCCAAGAGCTGAACATACAACAGCGGTTCACTTCGGTCTCCCATCCCCAAGCAAACGGACAAACGGAAGTAACGAACCGGATTCTGGTGAAAGGGTTAAAAGCTCGGTTAGAACAAGCCAAAGGACAATGGGTAGAAAATCTCCCTCAAGTCCTATGGTCCTACCGAACTACACCCAAAACCTCCAACGGTGAAACTCCGTATAGCCTGGTGTACGGCACTGAAGCCGTAATTCCGGTGGAGATCGGCGTACCCAGTCCCCGAACCCTAAATTTCTCCTCAGAAATGAATGACGACGGACTGAGAGCAGAACTAGATCTCGCCGAAGAAAGAAGAGAATTGGCGTGCATAAAAGCAGCCAAGTATAAGGAGCAAGTAGCCCGGTATTATAACCAAAGGGTGAAAAAGCTTCAATTTCAAGTGGGAGATCTCGTCTTGAGAAACAACGAAGTAAGCCGAGCAGAAAAGCTGGGCAAACTCGAACCCACATGGGAGGGTCCATATCGGGTGTCCGAAGTCCTCGGCAAAGGGTCTTATAAATTGACTCACATGTCAGGAGAACAAGTACCCCGAACATGGCACGTCTCCAACCTCAAGAAGTTCCACTTGTAAGAGACAAAGTCCGGTCAGTCCGTCTCGTGTCTAGTTCGGTCATAGGGGTATGTGTTTTTATTTGTTTGTTTTTTACTTGTACCTTTTACTTGTCGTTTTAAAAAAAAAAAGGTTTAAAGTTTTTTTCCTTCGTCTTTTTCATTTTTTCCCTATGTGTTTTGTCTCTATGTGCTTGTCGTCTCTTACAAATGGTACCAAGGTATATCGTTCTTTAAAGACTGATCCCCTTTTTAGATCGATTATTAAAGACTATTGTGAGTCCAAGCTTCTAAGGAGGATATAAGACCACAATTCAGCTTAACAAGCAGTCCGTCTGAAACGAACTGCAATAAGCCAACGATTGTGAGTCCAAGCTTCCAAGGAGGATACAAGACCGCAATTCAGCTTAATAAGCACTTCGTCTGAAACGAACTGCAATTAGGGAAAGTCCGATCCACGCGATAAACCTCGCCGAATTAGGACGACCAAGTTCGGTCAAAGAAGTTTACCTCATAAGACCGGAGACGACCATGTCTAGTCAAAGAGGTTTACTGCATAAGACCACTTCGGTTAACTGGGAAAGTCCGATCCACGCGATAAAACTCGCCGAATTAGGACAAGGGAAAGTTCGATCCCGGCGACAAAAATCGCCAAATTAGAACACAAACCAAGTCCGGTCAAAGATGTTTATTTCGTCAGACCATAAACCAAGTCCGGTCAAAGATGTTTATTTCATCAGACCAAAGACGAGTCCGGTCGAAGATGTTTATTTCATCAGACCAAAGACGAGTCCGGTCAAAGATGTTTATTTCATCAGACCAAGGACCAAGTCCGGTCAAAGAAATTTACTTCATAAGACCGAGGACAAGTACGATGAAATTTTTTCGCTAAGCTGTAAATACAGTGTTAGAAGCGAAAACAAAATTTCATTTATCAAATCTTGTTCAGCATACAACTCCGCTACCCTACAAAATGGCGTTACGCTATTACAAAGGACTATTCTACTGTCCAGGGTTGCTGAAGTTAAGCCACCTATCTGCAAAATCCTCTGGAAGCCGAGTTCGGTTGTTCCGAGCAGATGAAGAATAAGCAGGTCGACGAGATGCTATCCTCGACCCAACGCCTCTTCCCCGAGCCCGAGAAGTCCTAACACCTCGGCGATGAAGAGTCTCTGCAATAAGCATCTGCTGATCTTGCTCGCTCATAGTCACAACTCCTCGGCGAATTTCAGTCCGTCCCCGTCTTGACGATTCCGGTTGCTCCTGAGCCCGTTCTCGTCTTGACGTTTCCGGCTGTTCCGGAGTTCGTTGTTGGCTGGGAGTAGGATTTTGAACAAGGGAACCAGAGGTTTGATCTGGAGTGCGAGCATCTGTTGGCGCGATATGCCGGAGGAATCTCTCAATTGAGGGACGCCGGGCAAGAACAATGTCGTACCGAGAAGCCCAGCGCCGCAATGATTTCACGACTTGTTGGCAAGCCGAGCTCTCCAGCGCATTGTTCCTCCGGAGTACATTATACTCCTCCCACAGTTCGTCAACTCGTTCCTGAACTTCTGATATGGTCATTCCCCCGCGCACACGGATGTAATCCTCATACGCAGTCCTCTCAGCAATGGCCGTATTCAGCTCGGCCTCCAGATCTTTCTTATCGGACTCTAAGTCCTTGATATCGGCCTCCAGCTTCACTAAACGAGCCAGAAGCTCGTCATTCTTCGTCTGATCGGCTATAGCTCTTCTCTCAGCTTCGTCCAAAGCCGAAGAGTACAGCCGTTTCCAGTGAAGTATCTCCATCTCCTTGGGTACAAAGCAGCTATATTAGTTCGGCAGCTATACCGAGCAGATAGTAAAATACAACAGGAATAAAGGCGAGTACGAAAAGCTATACGAAGACAAATGTAGAGAATTTTTCATTCACAAGGAAAATTTTTTACACTAGGGCTTCAAGGCCATTTTACAAGGAAGAAACTAGACTAAGAGAAGGGAGACGAAATCATACTCCGCCTGCTTCGTCTCCGGCTCCTCGGTCTGGTACAGCTTCCTTCTCCTGGGCTACCCCAGCCTCGGCCTCGCCTCCTGCCGGCCTCGCCTCCGCCTCCTGATCGGCCTCCTTCTCCGGATGCCCGGCCTGATCGACTTCGGCCTCCCGCTCCAGCGGCTCGGCCTCACCCTCTCCGTTGTAAGTCGAAGCGGGTGAAACGGGTCCCACGGAGGCAAAGATAGCCTCCAGGTTCTCGTCCCGATCAGCTCGACAACTCCGGACTCGGTCTGCAGAAAGCAGGACCGAAGATGAAGCGAGCTCCTCAAGGAGCGGCAGATTCTGAAGCCGAGCTCCTATCTCTCGGCTGTACAGAGGCAGCACGACGTCGGCCCCCTGCTCGCCCTTATCGGCAATTAGCCTTACCAGGCTACCGACAAAGGCCGAGAACTGGCTGCTCAAAAAGAGTTTCTCCGTGTAAACACGGAGAGCCTCCCCTTGGGCAACCACGGCAGCAGCATCGCTCCGCTTCGCCTGCTCTCGCTGGATGACGAGCTGGTTTTTGGCAAACTGAGCTTCATCCTGGGCCGAAATCCTAGCAGCTCTGGCCTTCTCAAAGTTAGCCTCAGCCTGTTCGGCCCGATGACAAGCAGCTGCCAACTTCCTCTGCATCTCGGCATAGTCATTGGACGCTTTGGAGAGTTCGACGGCGACGAGCTTGGAGAGCATATCGTTCCTCTGAAAATTAAAGAAAAAAGTCAACAAAGGGACCACAAAAAATACAGAAAAAAAAAAAAGCAAGGCCAGAAAATCAAGAAGAGAATTCACCTCGGCGAAGTCCGTGGGCCATAAAAACGGCTCACAGATATGTTCCGAAGGAGGCGCCAAGACCGCGTCTTTCTCTGGCGCTCTCGGGGGCTTCTGGGCCTTCCCCCTCCCCTTTGCCGAAGTTGACTCCGGCTTCTTCGGATCCGAAGAGGTTTTTTGCCTTTTCGGAGTCCTCTCGGCATCAGACGCCGAGCTGGCGGTTTTCGGCCTCTCCGGCTCCTTGGACTCCGAAGATTTTCGGGTAGCCTTGTTCAGCATGTACACTGCCAAAAAGCAAGAAAGCAAGGTTAGTTTTCTTCGTTAAAGCAGTAGAACATAAAGGTAAAGAGAAATCCTCACCCTCGGCCTCTTCGTCCGAAGACGAGATGTCGAACACGACGTCGCCCTTGACGAGCTCAGACTCCGTGTATTGTTTCCTAACTATGGGAATCTTGTTGAGCTCGTCATCGAGCTCGGCCAATGGTTCTAACCGAGGGTGAGGAATCACGGACTTCGGCCCTCTCCAGGGGAAGCCCGGAGCCGCTGTCCTATTATAAAAAAAGAAGCGGTTTTGCCATTTCGGCCACTTGGTTTTGCAGAATGCCCTAAAAGGCTGTAAGGGGATCAAGTAAAACCAAGATCCCTTCCTTTTAAATTGGAAAAAATTAAGGATTGCCCGCAGAGACAGATCCTTATCTAACCTACGGAGTTCGGCAGCAAAAGCCGACAAGTGCCTCCAAGAATTCGGAGTCACCTGACCTAAAGGGAGTTGAAAAAAATCAAGAAACTCTACAAAAGGTGGGGGAAGAGGGAAACGAAGCCCGCATTCTAAGCAGGCTTCGTAAACGGTGGCATAACCCTCCGGCGGATCGTTAGCCCTATGATCATCGTCGGGAACCACCGCCTTCCCCCCAGGAAAAGAGTATTTTTCGTAAAGGGATATCACAGTATCCTTACTCAAGATACTGTGAAAATACTCTACGGTCTTCTCCCCGGATTCTTTCCGGCTAGAAGACCCCTTACCCCCTTTTCTACCGCTACCAGACTCAGACGAAGAAGAAGCAGACATGGTTCTTACTCTTTGAAAGTTTGAAGAAATCCTGAGGAAATTTTTGAAAGCGGAAGGAAATTTTTCACGCAAAAGATAGAGAGTGCAGAAGAAGCCAATAGCAAAGGTGTTCAAATGATGAAGAAAGGCGGTATTTATCAGATTTGGAAAAGATTTCAAATCATCGCACCGTTTCATATCCCACCTTTTCAGGATTCGACGGCCAGATTTTACTGTCGCATTTAATGCCGCATTTAATGCAGTCACGCGCAGGGCACGTCCCCCGACTTCAGCCTCCCCCCGTATTCCAGAATGCCGAAGTGACTCGCTTCGCCGAAGTGATTCACTTCGCTTTTCGGGGGGGGTAGTGATGGGGTGCGTACTAAACAAGCCCAACAGCAATGACGGCCCATCAGCCCAAAGCCCAAGGAAGAGTATGAGTTCGGCATTACCAAAGAGTTCGGCCTCAGCCTACAGCTCGGTAAAAGCCAACCCATCAAGCTCTACTCTCAGATCGGCAACCAAAGCAGGAGTATGAGTTCGGCATTACCAAAGAGTTCGGCCTCAGCCTACAGCTCGGTAAAAGCCAACCAATCAAGCAAGCTCTACTCTCAGATCGGCAACCAAAGCAGTTCGGTCTCAGTATTCGACCGAACAAGGAGTTAGTGGACCCATACAGGATGTCCAACACACCCACTACCACGTGGTGTCAACTCAGGCCACGATCGTAGGCCATGACCTACGCTACATCCACGATCTTAGGCCATGACCTACACGACATCCACGACTTAGGGTGGTGATGCAAGCCACGATCTTAGTCCAAGATATAAATGGAACTTAGATCTGATATGAGGAGGTTAAGCTCTCTAGAGATAAAACACCATATAGCAAATAGCAAGTTTGTATTTGTAAGCTGTAGAAAACAGATCAAGCAATACAATCTTGCCCTCCCTTTTTCCCGTGGACGTAGATTTACTTCAGTAAATCGAACCACGTAAATTCTTTGTGTCTGTATTTTCATTCTCTACCAGCATTTGCTAACATCAAAAATTCGCGGAGCCATCAGAATTACTTTGGATGCATGTATATCCCATCCACATGTTTCTTAATTTAAAATTTGGATGATTCTAAAATTATTACGAGCATGTCACTTTACTATACTATTAATACTCACAGCTACGTCTAAATACTACTACTACTACTACTACTGATGAATAACTAAATACGATGTTAATAAACGCATATGCATATCACTTCAATCAATTTTTTATTTGCGAAAATTAAATACCAATTATATTGAAATAAAAGAAATTTATTTCAAAATTAATATTTTCCCCAGAAGAGAGCGTGTGAGCACGCGCGAGTGGTGCGAATAAGAAAAGGGAGAGCTACTGAAATGTGGTCTCATATCATTCAAAGTTGACACCCTACACTTTTGGTATTCTCCGCCATTGGCAGCCCGCCAATCACACACATCAAAAACAACTGCTCAACAAATCCCTAGGCTAGGTTTGGTGAGGTGTTTGATCCTAAAAGAGACGGAAGAGTATGGAGGTTAGAGCAAGAGCGCCTGGGAAAATCATACTCGCCGGCGAGCACGCCGTCGTTCACGGATCCACTGCCGTCGCTGCCACCATCGATCTCTACACTTTTGTATCTCTCCGCTTCCCCACTCCCGAGGGTACTTTACTTGTTATCCCCTTTCTCTTGTTGTAGTGATTGTGATTGATGAGAAATGTTCGTTTTGTTGTTGACTTTCCTTCGTTTTGGTTTGATTAGTTCCTTGAACTAATGCATTGTGTTTGTTGGGGGTTTAAGCGGCCGTAATTGGGAAATTACCTCATCGCATAGTTGCTATACATAATCTATTTCACAATCTACCTTAAGTTTGTTTGGAGCTTCTTAATTTATTTATGATTCAAGTTCTTATTCCTGATTCTGTTCTACCTAGTAGCAACATGATGCATAATTACTCAGTTGATGACCTGTCGACTAAAAGGTACTCCATATTTGAAAGATTTGACTTCAGTCTGTTCCTTATGAAAATTTTAATTCACGAGAAAGTAAACTATAGACACAGCCGCAATATTACTATGTATCACTCACTATCAAGGAATCCAAGACTCTTGATATACTAAGTAGTATATTAGCAGCTCACCTATTTTTCTTTCTTGATGATGCCATCTTGTATAATGGTACTATAATTATATGCTACTACTTTGTATGCTTTCCCTCTCTCACTGTTCAAATTCTTCTTCTAGATAACAACGATGCACTACAAGTCCAGTTCAAGGATGTGGACTTGGAATTTTCTTGGCCAGTTGGAAAACTTAAGGAAGTTCTGCCTGAACTGGGCAGCAAGTCTGCTTCCACACCTTCATCATGTTCATTAGAGACCACAAAAGCAATTGCTTCATTAGTGGAAGAACTAAATTTAGCAGAATCTAAGCTTGGACTAGCTTCAGGAATTTCAGCTTTCCTTTGGCTATATACATCAATCCTTGGGTGTGCAAATAAGCTATACTCATGTTTCTAATACTTATTATAAGCATGAATTTTCTGCATCTAATATAGTTGCATTTTGTTTACTTTATCAGTGATAAGCCAGCTAAAGTTGTTGTGAATTCTGAGCTACCATTAGGCTCTGGCTTGGGTTCGTCTGCTGCTCTTTGTGTTGCGCTGTCTGCTGCCCTCCTTTCACTGTCTGATTCTTTGAAACTTGATTTTAGCCATCAAGGTTGGCAAACATTTGGGGACAGTGAACTAGATCTGGTAAACAAATGGGCATTTGAAGGTGAAAAGATTATCCATGGGAGGCCTTCTGGGATAGACAATACAGTTAGCACCTTTGGTATGTAAACATTCTCCTTTGATATCCTCGATCTTTATAACTTTTTCAGCATTAAGATGAAAAATAAAGTAGAGGAACTACCATACGATCTATCATTGGTATCTAAGATGCAATTGATTGACTGTTGTCTTAGGTACATAGCATGCTGAGTGACTAAGTATTCAGTCAGATTGTGTGAAATGGTTATTGTGATAATAAATAGCCAAACCACTACATGAAGTATATAGGGATGGGGTAACGTGATAGTAGTATTTTAAATACTAGGATTGAAAATTGTCATGCATAGAAGTCAAATAAATGGAGGAATTTCGTATGCTACATGTTTTCATGGCGAGCAAAGACAATATGATTGTATGTGAGATATGCTTCCTTACTAGGTAAACATCTAAACAAGGTGAATTTTATGAACTAAAACTTTTATTATACTATTTCAGCAAAATAAAATAAAATATTAGACTATTTCAGCTAAGTAGCTAACAATATATTACAGGGAACATGATAAAATTTAGGTCTGGCGAACTCACACGTATCAAGACGAATATGCCTTTGAAGATGCTCGTTACTAACATGAAAGTTGGAAGAAATACAAGAGCATTGGTTTCTGGTGTGTCAGAAAGGGCAGTGAGACATGGTAGTGCAATGAGTTCTGTATTTAAAGCTGTTGATTCGATAAGCAATGAGGTGGCTGCCATCATCCAGTCACCAGTTTCTGATGATCTTGCTATAACTGAGAAAGAGGAAAAACTAGGGGAACTGATGGAGATGAATCAGGGATTACTCCAGTGCATGGGGGTCAGCCATGCTACCATTGAGACTGTGATCAAAACTACGTTAAAATACAAGCTAGCCACTAAACTAACAGGAGCTGGTGGAGGAGGCTGTGTCGTCACACTACTACCTGCATGTATCCTTTTTGTCTGTGCTATTTTTTCGTTTTCTGATAACTTTTTTTGCTCACAATCATTCTGTTCAATACCATCAAGACCTTTGTCCAATTTTGTTTGACATATGAAAAAGATGATTTCCATGACTAGATGACCTAGTATTAGCAGGAACAGTCGTTGAAAAAGTAATTGCAGAGCTAGAAGAATGTGGGTTCCAATGTTTGATAGCTGGAATCGGTGGAAGAGGCATGGAGATTAGCTTTAGTGGTTTCTCCGCTTAACATAGACCAGAAGCAACCCCCCAAATGTAAGATCTATCCCTTATTCTTCAAATAATGATTTGCAGATCTAATCATTCTGGCCGCTTGTTTCTGTGTCCGTGCGTGTAGTTTTTCCATGCTAATAACTTTTTCTTGTATGAACTATATCACATTGTTGTTGCAATCTATATTTTGCATCTGTACTGTACCACTCGAAAAAAATTTAAGTAAAGAAAACTTTGTAATTTTATCTGTTTGAATTCTTATGTGTTGTCTGCAGCACTGGCTAAGCAAGCATAGAACAAGGGGTACCATTGTACCCCAAATAATTGTCTACCTATTATAATATTGTGATAAATATTGCAAAAAGCATAAGTGGTGCAGTGGTTGCTGAGGCGGTTTTCTAAGTAGAGACCTGAGTTCGACTCCTCCTGGTCTCAATTGTTTTCAATTATGTTGTTTATCACCTATGTTCCCAATTTTTTGTATGCTTATTTTCTTTAATTTTCTATTTCGTAGATTATTATTCTGTTTTCTATTTTGTATACTTATTCCGATAGTTATTATATTTGATGATTTTAGGAATTCTTTTTTAACTTATTTTCTTTAATTTTCTATTTTGTAGATTATTATTTTGTTTCTATTTTGTATACTTATTCCGATAGTTATTATATTTGATGATTTTAGGAACCCTATATCACCTATGTTCCCAATTTTTTGTATGCTTATTTTCTTTAATTTTCTATTTCGTAGATTATTATTCTGTTTTCTATTTTGTATACTTATTCCGATAGTTATTATATTTGATGATTTTAGGAATTCTTTTTTAACTTATTTTCTTTAATTTTCTATTTTGTAGATTATTATTTTGTTTCTATTTTGTATACTTATTCCGATAGTTATTATATTTGATGATTTTAGGAATTCCTTTGTATGTTCTTTCTTTTATACTCTATTTTGTGGTGGTTTATAATATAATATTATATTTTATCTTGTTTATATTTTAAAGTAGTAGTATTATATTTAATATGTTTATTTATCATAAAATTCGTGCCCCTAATTTAAAAAGTCTGGATCCGCCATTGATCTCCAGAGCAATCTATATTATTGGTGTTTAATAATGGTTTCTTATTTATCGTGTGATTATGGTGATTATGGTGACATTTCATATATCAACCAATCATATGGGATTTATAGCAAGATTTCGATGTTTGCAAATCGAAAGGTTTGTGTATTAACCTTTTCTTCCCAACCACAACAGTTTCAGCTTTTCCACTGCCTTTTTTGCTTAAACTGACGCTTTCCTTCCCAACCACAAAAGTAGTCGCGTACCAACCTTGCGGCGGCTTCCTCCCGGTTACGATTGATGTAAGTCCGGGATCACCTTTGAGGCGCCGCGGCTTCCTCCTCCTCCCGACGTCGATCTTCTGTTAGCGATTCTTCCATTATTCGACGCATTAGCTTAAATGGATCCATGAATAGATTAAATTTGGAAGAAGAATAATATTTTGAGGTGAAGAATGTAGAGTGTTTGAGTGAGAATATAGAGTTTTTTTTGTGGATTAATTTATGAGAATGATTTAGAGTTGTGATCATATGATAACCCCTAAATCTCGTAATAACCCTATAACCAAATCTGGACCGCACATATTTCTAATCTTGTGGCTGAGATTCAAAGTTAGATTTACTTCATAAAAAAAAAGGCGGAGGGGTAAATATGTCATTTCCCTCATTTAATTTCTGAATTTCGCCAAATATCACGTAAAATGATAAAATGATATATGTTAGGTTTATTGCATAGAATGATAGTCTTGCCGGATAGAATGATACTCAACTTCATAAAAAAGGTGGAGGGGTAAATATGTCATTTCGCTCATTTAATTTCTGAATTCGCCAAATATCACGTAAAATGATAAAATGACAGGTTTATTGCATAGAATGATAGTTTTGCCGGATAGAATGATACTCTGAGTTGATAAAATGATACTTTTGACTGACTGATAAAATGATAAAATGATATATGTTAGGTTTATTGCATAGAATGATAGTTTTTCCGGATAGAATGATACTCTGAGTTGATAAAATGATATTTTTAGTTTATAAATGTTATGTTTACTGCATAAAATGATAGTTTTGCCGGATAGAATGATAGTTTTGTCGGATAGAATGATACTTTCAGCCGATAGAATGATAGTTTTGGCGGGTAGAATGATACTTTCAGCCGATAGAATGATAGGTATTTTTGGTGTATAAAATGACATTTTTGTTTAATAAAATGATACTTTTACCTGATAAAATGATAATCTAAGAGGATAAAATGACAGAAACCTTATAAAAATGATACTCTGAGTTGATAAAATGATACGTTTACTGCTTTGTAGGTTTGTATATTATGTATTGTGCCGATTATGTTAGGTTTATTGCATAGAATGATAGTTTTGCCGGATAGAATGATACTCTGAGTTTATAAAATCATAGTTTTGTCTGCAACCAAAAATACCTATCATTCTATCGGCTGAAAGTATCATTCTACTCGGCAAAACTATCATTCTATCGGCTGAAAGTATCATTCTATCCGGCAAAACTATCATTCTATCGGCTGAAAGTATCATTCTATCCGGCAAAACTATCATTTTATGCAGTAAACCTAACATTTATAAGCTAAAAGTATCATTTTATCAACTCAGAGTATCATTCTATCCGGAAAAACTATCATTCTATGCAATAAACCTAACATATATCATTTTATCATTTTATCAGTCAGTCAAAAGTATCATTTTATCAACTCAGAGTATCATTCTATTCGGCAAAACTATCATTCTATGCAATAAACCTATCATTTTATCATTTTACGTGATATTTGGCGAAATTCAGAGTATCATTCTATACTTTTGGATGACTGAAGTTATCATTCTATACTTTTACGTGATATCATTCTATACTTTTGGCTTATAATGATAGTTTCGTCATTTTTTAGGTCGAAGTATCATTTTATCGGCTGCGAAATTAAACTATCATTCTATCCGGCAAAAACTATCATTCTATCCGGCAAAACTATCATTCTATCCGCCAAAGGTATCATTTTATCAACTAAAGTATCATTCTATCTGCTGTGAGTATCATTTTATCATTTTATCAGTCAAGAGTATCATTTTATCAACTCATAGTATCATTCTATCCGGCAAAACTATCATTCTATCCAATAAACCTATCATTTTATCATTTTACGTGATATTTGGCGAAATTCAGAGTATCATTCTATACTTTTGGATGACTGAAGTTATCATTCTATACTTTTAGGTGATATCATTCTATACTTTTGGCTTATAATGATAGTTTCGTCATTTTTTAGGTCGAAGTATCATTTTATCGGCTGCGAAATTAAACTATCATTCTATCCGGCAAAAACTATCATTATATCCGGCAAAACTATCATTCTATCTGCCAAAGGTATCATTTTATCAACTAAAGTATCATTCTATCTGCTGTGAGTATCATTTTATCATTTTATCAGTCAAGAGTATCATTTTATCAACTCATAGTATCATTCTATCCGGCAAAACTATCATTCTATCCAATAAACCTATCATTTTATCATTTTACGTGATATTTGGCGAAATTCAGAGTATCATTTTATCAACTCATAGTATCATTTTATCAACTCAGAGTATCATTCTATCCGGCAAAACTATCATTCTATGCAATAAACCTATCATTTTATCATTGTATCATTTTACGTGATATTTGGCGAAATTCAGAAATTAAATGAGCGAAATGACAGTTTTACCCCTCCGCCTTTTTTTTATGAAGTAAATCTAAGTTTGAATCTCAACCGCGTGATTTTAAAAATGTGCGGTCCAGATTTAGTTATAGGGTTATTACGATATTTAGAGGTTATCAATATAACGCACCCCTGATTTGATATTTATAGAAGTGATTGAGGGCTTAAAAAAAATTTAAAAAAATATATAAAAATTTGTAAAAAACGGCTATAAACCCTAGTATAATTTTGGGATTTTTTTTATTTTTCAAATTTTTTTTGATATTTTTTTAAAAAAAATAAAAAATATATTTTCAACGGAAATAAACTACGCCCACTCGCGGGCCGGCGAGTGGGCGTCACGGACGAACCGCAGCTCGCCACGTCGCCAACGCGCGAGGCGAGACAGCTCGCCGAGTGTCTCTCCGAGACGAGTTACGGGACGGGCTGGGGACGAGACGGAGCCAGCAATGCTGTCTCGCTAGGGACCGCAACGAGACGCGTTGCGGATGCCCTAAGCTTTCATCTATATAACTTAGTTCCCAAGAATATACCACTCTAAGATCTCTATCTGTGAGTACATAATAACATAAAATTATACTCCCTCCATCCGCGAATAGGAGTCCTATTTTTCTATTTTAGTCCATCCACGAATAAGAGTCTCGGTTCACTTTTACCAATGGTAAAAGGGTCTCATCTTCCACTAACTTATTGCACTTACATTTTATTTAAAACTTATATATACAAGTGAGACCTCTATTCCACTAACTTTTTTCCACCAATTTTTCTTAATATTTCTTAAAACTCGTGAATGGCGGAAAGAGGGAGTAGTACTATTACTACTACTACTGCTATAATTCAACTTCCAATTTAGAGATCAACATTATATAAAATGAATTTACTAATGTTTTTCTGCGGCGGTTTGTTCGATTCACAATCTGATAACTCACTTATGTTCCCACAATGTTAGATACATTTTTTATGCATTAACTAATTATCGGTGTCATAACGACGACTTAAAAAGCACGTGATTAATAATTTTTGTGATCAATATGAGCTTAAACTAAAAAACATACCATTACAAAATTGAGGAAAGAAGACAAAGGAATTGGGGACCCTTTTGTAATTAGTTTATTATTGACGTTTCCATTCGTGGTCAATAAGTTTGTAGGATTCAAATTTAAATTTCTGAAGTTGGAAACCTTATTAAACTAATCACACACAAGTGCACGATTGTTTATCTTGTCTCTTCTTTTTACGACTTTTACACTGCATTCTGACTAAGATTTCTATAAATTATTACAAAGAGCACATCAAGCAAAGTCCATTTGTTAAAAGTATAGCCTAAAATCCTCATTTGCTAAAGAAAAATCTGCACACTCCTCCTTACCCTAAATCAAATTAACAATATCAGAGCCTTGATAATATTTACTTTGTTATATTCCTCTCGTGTATTTTTATCAAATACTAAAATTTGTAAAATTCTCCAATATTTTTCTCAGAATTGTGAAGTTAATAACACGATGTGGAATATATTGTTGCAACGGAGAAATTTTTGGAAAGCAAAATTAGAATCTAAACCAAAAAAAGTAGGAGCTTTTCGTTGATTCTCTCTTAGCTTCTTTCTTTTTAGTATCTCTTTCCGTTATGGTTTTTTAAATTGGAGTCTCTTTCTATTCTGGTTCTGTTTTAGCATGAAGTGGTTTTATTGCCTGAATGTATTAAAGTTGCAGCCTTCATCGTTAAGTTATAAGTGCATACTTTTCCAAATAAAAATTATTATTAATTGAAATATATAAAGTATCTTATTTTCGTCCTTTCCATGGAAAAATAGAAAATTTGTTGATTATCTTTCGAATTTTCAATTTAATGAAAAATCGTAATTGACTCTCAAAAGTTCGTCATTTTAACGACAATTAATCCATACAAATATCTAGATATTAATTTTAAAAAAAGAATAAGCACACTCTTATAGAAGAGACAAAAATAGAAAATTACTGTTCAGTCGGTGTTCAATACATTTTAAGTCGAAAATTTACTTATAATTTTTAAATTAGAACCTAGATTTACTTATATTTGTTTCTACTATCATCTTTTATTCGCACCTAAATTACACTAATTTTCCGTTCATCCAACATTTTATCTTTTTGTAAATGAATTGTTCAGATGATATTTTTTATAAAAATATAATTGATTACTATAATAGAATACATCATAATTAATATTTATTGAAACAAATAAAATTCTAAAAAAGGTTGTACTACATCTTATTTTAATAATTAATTTTGACTGATACAAATAACAATAAATTCCAAAAATATAGCCTAATTTAAGGCAATAAATTGTCGATGTCAATTATAAAATTCAACCATAAACTATGTAAAAAATATATATTTTTTAAAAGTAGTAGTAATCTAAAACACAGAGACAATTATTAATTTATATTTTTTGTTGATTTTTGGTCGAGTCGGTAACTTTTTTGTAAGATAATTGTAAAAATTGCAAAATTATGATGATATACTTAAATGAAACTACATGTATATAAAAATGAAAATATATGACGTCGGGATTGCTCTAATAAAATGTTAAATGAAAATTAAAGAAGTAGTACATGATATAAATAAGCAGCGTGGCCTCGCTGATGTAACTACACGAAGAATTTTGAAACGGTTTCTACCAAATTCAGAGAGAAGAGAAAGAGAGAGATCTGGCGGTGGAGAGTTCGGATGACGTCTACGTTCTGCCTGAAGATTGCATAGCCACCGCGATTTCCCTCACCAGCCCTAAGGACGCTTGCCGTCTCTCGGCGGTCGCCTCCACATTCCGATCCGCCTCCGAATCCGACGCCGTTTGGGCCCGCTTCCTTCCCTCCGACTATCGAGACCTAATTTCCCGTGCTCTCGATGGTGGCGATTCACTTCTTACTAAATTTCGTTCCAAGAAAGACCTCTATCTACACCTCTGCGATCACCCGATTGTAATTGACGATGGTCGCAAGGTATGCCGCTTTGCTCTTCGATTTTTTATCGCACCGATGCTGAGATTTCTCTCGTTTTAATTGATCTTATTTTGGACGCAATCGCTGATTTTAAGTTTACGTGACTGAGTCGGTGCGACGATTACTGTGATTATTCGATGATATGATTTAATTGAATTTAGCCTCATCAGAATTTAAATTATTAGGCGAAGCGAAATTGTACTTAATTAAGTAAGTCTCCAGTTGGTGCAGTGTTGGATGCTCTGTATACTTTCTTTCACTTATATGAAGCAGAAACATTAGAGAAACGTACAAAATGATAGTCATTTTTCTACTATACAACTCACACAATTTTGTGGTTCTTATATTCTGTTTAAATTCAGCTCTGATTTCTTGTTTCAGATTTGCATCTAACTGCAATTTTTTGTTTTGAGTGAATCCTTTCGAGTTCCCTTGCTATTCTCAACTAGTATTTGATTCAATCGACTGATATATCTTCATAGTGTGATTGACCTTGCAAGCTTGTAATGTAATACTTGAAGCATGAATGGCTTTAACACTTGCATCCTTTTGTGATCATTGAGTTTCTCACGTTTGTTAATTCAAGTTGTTCTGATGTGCGGTCAATCTGATATGCTTTCTGTATCATTGAACAAGAGTTTCCAATTGGAGAAGCTGAGTGGTAAGAAATGTTATATGTTATCTGCAAGGGACCTCTACATTGTGTGGGGAGATACTCCTCAATATTGGCGATTCATCAGTCTCCCTGAATCCAGGTAGTTAAATTAACTCAAATTGTGCTGTTGTTTATTTTTCTAGTGGGCTAATGCTTACTCATATTCATATTAGGTTTCCAGAGGTGGCAGAGCTCCTCGATGTTTGTTGGTTTGAAATAAGGGGGAAGATAAAGATGAGCATGCTATCTGGTGGCACTAATTATGCAGCATACCTTGTGTTCACTTGCAAATCAAGACTATATGGATTTGATCATCAATATGCGGATGGTTATGTGGGAGTGAGCGGGCGCGAAAGTGAGAAACGTAACGTTTGTTTGGATCCAGATGGAGTGCAGAGGCATAGGTATCAGATTGTACCGAGACGAGTAGGGAGTGTTTACCGCTGGTTAACTCAAATGCGAAACCCGGAAATGATTCCGGAAACGGAGTATCCGAAGCAGAGAGACGACGGGTGGATGGAGGTAGAGTTGGGAGAGTGTTTTGTAGAGGAAGGACAAGATGGAGAGCTGGAGGCAAGCGTGATGGAGGTCAAGGGAGGAAACTGGAAGAGTGGGATCATTGTTCAAGGGATTGAGATTAGACCTAAAGAGAGAAAGTAGATAGATACATGTGTCTATGAAAATTTATTCTCATGCTGATCAATGTTCATAGTAAATGTCTGTAAGAATTTTTTGTAATGTTCGGTGTTGTTATCGTTGTATTGTCATGTTCTCTTAACTTCTGCTGTAAGATTGTCATGTTGTTCTCTTGACTTGTGCTATAAGGTCGATCCATGGATATCATATCATATCATATTGTTGTGGAAAAACATCACTACTAATTTACTAAATCAACCATCAATATGCGTACTATCATGTAATTTCCTTCACTCAATATACGGGAGCAATATGGCCAGGCTTTAAGAGTTACTACTTGTCTCTGGAAAAAAGATTTAAATATAAACACCATATTCACACCACAAAGGGCCGCGCATTACTGAACAATATTCATAGGAGTATAATATTGCCAAATTTTGCCAAATTTTGAGCCTGGATAGAGTTTTACTGTCACAGTAGGGGTGGCAAAATGGGTAGCGGGTAATGGGTTATTCCCATTTTGACCCGCTACCCAACGATAACGGGAAATGGGGCGGGATCAGGTAGTATGTTTTAGAGTTTTGCGGGTACGGGTATACCCGCTGTCAAATATACCAAAGTCAAGACTTACCAAAGGAAGAAAAGTAATTAGTGGAGAATGATATGTAATTGATATGGAATTAATGTGCCATACATAGCCCTAGAATAGATTGATCTATTACCTAAATTACATTGTAATTTTCCCTTTAAGTAGGGGAAAGAACCTTGTGTTACATACATCAAAATACAATAACAATCATCTTCTCCAAACACCTTTTTCACTCTGAATTGCCCTATGAGTCGCCTAACTCTCGATTACCATAGTTAAGATGGTATCAGAGCAGGTTTATCCGGGCTTGAGACTCAGAAAAATTTCATCACAGTCTCGAGTACCTTTCTCGACCCTTTGAAACCCGTGAAAAAACGCAACCAAACATGTCAGAATCAGAAGATCCTTCAAAAACCAACTCAACCGTAACCCTATCAGCAGAACAGTTTGCTGAACTGATGAGACTAAGTATGTCTCAGAAAAACCAAAACCCACAGCCTTCTTCCATCGAATCACTAGGCGAGGTACGCCTAGCAGAAAAGCTCAACGGGGATAACTACCCACTATGGGCTAAACTGATGAGTCGAGCAATCAGGGGGAAGGGTCTGGCATCTCACATCAATAAAGTTACTGAACCCCCCCCCCAATTCCGACGGACCCAAACTACAATCGTTGGCAGCAGCGGGACGATTGCTGCTTCAATTGGATTATAAGCAACATCGACGCCAACCTCGTAAACGAGGTGTCCCAGTACGAGACGGCTTATGACTTATGGGATAATCTAGCCACCACGTATGGGAGTGGCGCGGATCTGTTCCAGATTTCAGACCTGCACAGACATGCGTATAGCATCAGGCAAGGTGAATCAACACTGGAGAATCTATGGCAGAAATTACAAGATCTCTGGATATCAATTGATACCCGGGATCCAAACCCAATGGACACTCCATCAAGCATCGAGAAGTACAATCAGAACACACAAAGGCACCGATTGTATCAATTCATGTAGGCACTAGACGACAACAGCAAGATCAAAAGAGAAATACTCAACATGGATCCAATACCAACAGCAAAGAAAGCATATGGATTAGTCAGAAGGGAGTCGGTCAATGAGAAATTACTCAACCCAGAGACTAAAGAAGCCGGAATTGGAGTAGGGCTCGCAGTACACGATCAAAATCGAGTACCGCAGCATCACCATTTTTCACCGAGGAACCCTAATTTCCAGAAGGATGAAGACAAAAGCAAGTTAGTATGCTGCCATTGTGGAGGAAAGAAGCATACTAAAGAGACGTGCTTCCACATCCATGGGTTCCCGGAGTGGTGGGAAGAGATGAAGAGGGCAAGACAAGCCCGAAATGCCGGCAGAACCAGTGGAGACAGGGGAGGCGGAAGAGCCTCAGCAGCCATCGCTCAAGACCGCGCCTCCTACGCCGGAAATTCTCCAACGGGTGACAGCGGCGGCGGTAGCATCCTCGGCGGCAATGGCGAAATCAGAACCGAGAAGAAGACCCCAACCGCATCCGTCTCCATAGTTAGGACATGGTCCGAAGGTAATTTAGGATCGATTGAAGCCCTCACCGGCGATCTCGCCGGTGGCATCGGCGAAAAAGGGGACAAAGGAACGGCTAGGGTTCCCAATGGTGAAGGAGGGAAGACGGCTAGGGTTCCTCGCCCAAACCCTTTATACGCTCCACTTTCCACAAGTTAAAAAACCACCCACATACAAATGAAAACCACGGCCCAGCCCCTTCCCACAAAATATCTCCACTTTCCAACCCCAGAGTCCCAGAAATTCCAAACTGACCCCCGATCAGAAAAAGCCCTACCCATTAAACCTAAAACTTTTTATACATTACACTCCAGCCCCATCAGACAGAATAAACCCAAAAACACACCCCACACTTCCAAAAATTTTCGATGTAACCCCTCAGTCGTAAAAACTTTGCAGATTGCACCCCAGATTTCACAAAATACCGACTTCCAGCCAACCATACCCTGCCGAAACTCATTCGAAGCCTTAGCCTGTTCCTCTACGTCTAATTCAGGCCCTAAAGACACACATTGGATTTTTTACTATAGGGCAACCGATACCATTTCGTTTGAAGCCTCAGACTTTGTATCTATAGCCAATTCACCAAAATCCTATGTCCAAACAGCCAGTGGGGACCTAGCCCAAGTTATGGGTGCATGTACAATAAATATTTCGCCAACCCTGCGCCTCTCTAATTGCCTTTTTGTTCCTTCTTTATCTCATAAGCTATTGTCCATTAGTCATGTGACTAGAGAACTAAACTGCAAATTACTAATGCAGCCTCGGTTTTGCATGTTACAGGATATCAAGACGGGGATGATAGTTGGGCGTGACACTGAGCGAAACGGACTGTATTATGTGAACGAGATAGCCCAACAGAGTGGTGCAATGATGCTGACTCTTGGACCGACAGACAGGCAGGCTTGGCTTTGGCATCGTCGGTTAGGGCACCCATCCTTGGGATATTTCCGTATTCTTTTTCCTAAATTAGCTAGATCCTTGAACTCTTTTAATTGTGATACTTGTGTGCTGGCCAAAAACCATAGGCATTCTTTCAAGTTGAACAATACGAGAGTAAAATCTCCTTTTGCTTTAGTACACTCGGATGTTTGGGGTCCCGCTCCTATCACTGGGGGCCAAGGTTTTCGATATTTTGTACTCTTTATTGATGATTATTCCCGCATGACCTGGATTTAGTTTTTTGAAAAACAAAAATGAAGTGTTTGATAAGTTTGTCGATTTCTATAACCTTATTCAAACCCAGTATAAATACACCATCCAGACCCTTAGATCGGACAATGGAGGGGATTTGTCAACAATAAAATGCAAGAGTTTTTTTGAACAAGAGGCCTAGTTCACCAAACCACGTGTGCCTACAATCCAGAGCAAAATGGGGTAGCAGAAAGAAAAAACCGTTACATCTTTGAAATCACCATGGCGCTCTTAATAGACTCCAAAGTACCCAGATCCTTTTGGCCAGAAGCTATAGCAACCGCTGTCTACCTTATAAATCGACTACCCACTGGCATACTTAGCTTCAAAACTCCCTTAGATATTTTTCCCAGCACTTCGACATCCCATCCTCATTGTCCCTTGAACCCAGAGTTTTCGGATGCTCGGTCTTTGTCCACATTCCCAAACATGAACGTTCCAAATTTGATCCATGTGCTCTAAAATGTGTCTTCCTTGGCTATGGGAAAAATCAAAAGGGATACCGATGCTATGACCCAAAAACCCGTAGAATACATGCCACCATGAACTGTGATTTTGTGGAAGGGGAATACTTCTACACCCAATCTAGTAGTCAGGGGGAGACACAACCTTCAGACCATAGTCCAAAGAATGACCTCCTAGATTGGCTACCGGATACTCAAAACCACCAATTAGGGGGAGAGCCATCAGGGGAACCACAGACAGGGGGAGAGTCACAGCCAAGTCCTGTCACAGACGTTGGTCCACCTGAGGAAGCTAGCAACACCACCGGGCCGTCACATCCGGTAATACAGAACGACGAGCAAGGTGACATGAATCAACCGTCAACCTCGCCTTCGATTCCTGAGGTAACCAGTTCAGATTCTGATAACATACCTGTGGACAGTACTAACCTTGATAGGGGAAATAATGAGGAAAGCGAAACCAGTGGAAGAAGTGAAAGGGATCCATACGAGTTGCCCCCAAGGAGAACAAGAGGAGTGCCTCCTCGACGGTACTCACCGGACTGGAGGGGGAGGAAGGAAAAATACACAATATCTAATATTGCGCAAAGTCACCTATCAGAAATGGCTCGGGCCTTCGAGATTGCTTTATATGAGGAAGAAGACATTCCACAGTCTTTTGAGGAGGCAAGCAAACACAAACACTGGAGAGAAGCTATGAAAAAGGAAATAGATGCTCTAGTCAAGAATGGCACGTGGGAGAAGTGTACGTTGCCAAAAGGAAAGAAGCCAGTTGGATATCGGTGGATATTCACCATAAAAAGGAGAGCAGATGGTTCAATCGAGAGATACAAGGGGAGACTCATGGAAAAAGGATACACCCAAGTATATCGAGTGGATTACGAAGATACTTTCTCCCCTGTGGCTAAGATGGAGACTGTTCGAGCACTACTATCTGTACCAGTTTGATGTGACGAACGCCTTCCTACATGGAGAGCTAGAACAAAATAAAGAAGTATGGAGGTCCCACCAGGCTTCGCCGGAGAATTTGGAGAAGGAGAAGTCTGTCGACTGTGGAAAACCTTGTATGGGTTGAAACAGTCTCCCCGGGTCTGGTTCGGCCGGTTCTGCCACGCCATGTTCAAGCACGAATTCCAACAAAGCCAGTCGGACCACACACTCTTCACAAAAAGGAGAGACAACAAGGTAACATGTTTGATTATTTGTGTTGATGACATGATTATCACTGGAGATGATGTAGAAGAAATCCAGAAGTTGAAGGAAAATTTGTTCAAGGAATTTGAGATGAAAGATTTAGGAGAACTGAAGTACTTCTTGGGGATAGAAGTGTTGAGATCCAAACACAGAATATTCCTAAGGCAGAAAAAGTATGTCCTAGACATGTTAGCTGAAACTGGTTTCCTCGAATGCAAGCCAGCTGACACTCCAATGATTCCCAACCATGGTTTGAAGCTAGAAGACGGAGTGGAACTTGCAGACCGAGAAAGGCACCAACGGCTGGTCGGAAAACTCATCTATCTCTCACATACTAGACCCGACATTGCATATGCCGTAGGCATCGTGAGCCAGTTCATGCACAAACCTCAAGCTAATCACATGGAAGCCGCTTTAAGGATAGTACGTTACTTGAAAGGCACTATAGGATATGGAGTGTTCCTAGCAAAACGAGAAGACTTGGAGATTGATGGATACACTGATGCTGACTGGGTAAGTAATCCGGTGGATAGAAAATCTACAGGGGGCTACTTCACTTTCATAGGGGGAAACTTGGTTACGTGGAGGAGTAAGAAACAAAAAGTGGTGGCTCTATCCAGCGCCGAGGCCGAGTTTCGAGGAATGAAAAGTGGACTCATGAAAATCCTATGGCTAAGAAGGCTACTTACAGAAATTGGCTTCCCACCTACTCGAAAGAGCCAATTGTTCTGTGATAACAAGGCTGCAATTAGCATCTCAGAAAATCCAGTGCAACATGACAGAACAAAGCACGTGGAAGTTGATCGGCACTTCACTAAAGAAAAATTGGAAGGAGGAATTATTGAGTTCCCATTTGTCCATTCGGAAGAGCAACTTGTAGACATACTAACCAAGTCGGTTCACCCGAAAGTCTTTAAAGAAGTATTGACCAAGTTAAGCATTGGAGATACCATTGCTCAACTTGAGGGGGAGTGTCAAATATACCAAAGTCAAGACTTACCAAAGGAAGAGAAGTAATTAGTGGAGAATGATATGTAATTGATATGGAATTAATGTGCCATACATAGCCCTAGAATAGATTGATCTATTACCTAAATTACATTGTAATTTTCCCTTTTAGTAGGGGAAAGAACCGTGTGTTACATACATCAAAATACAATAACAATCATCTTCTCCAAACACCTTTTTCACTCTGAATTGCCCTATGAGTCGCCTAACTCTAGATTACCATCGTTAAGACCCGCTACCCGCGCGGGTATACCCGTTAGTTCCGATAATACCCGATATTAGTAGTATTAGCAATATACATTCTTTAATTACTTTATAGAATCTAAAAAAGTTTTAAGAGTTTTTTTAAAATATTTTCATATTTCAATGAACATACATTTGAAAAATCACCCGAACTAGCTATAGAGTGTCCACTTACTTTTATTCTCAATCTATTCAAAGCTTACAATTAAAACTAATACAATAAATTTTTAATTTGCATTGTAATTTTGAATTTGAAATTTGGAAATGTGCAAATTATATATTTAAATATACAAATATGATGCACATACATACTCTAATCAAATTTTGATTATTTTCAAAGTGAGACTAGAAATCACCACATTTGTGCATAGTTGATAGTTGGAATTTTTGCATCGAGATTGAAGAGCAAATTAAAAAACAAAAATTTGAAATCATTACGCAACAACAATCTCAAAATTCATTTTGGTTTCATGAACTCAACCTTTGGTTTGAAGCATTTTCTGCACGATTGAAGGGTCATATTCAGCATCCGGGTTTCGGATCGGGTACGGGTACCCGCAATGTCAGGTACGGGATACCCGACATGGGTATCGGGTAATCCCGATATGTTGCGGGGCGAATATTGGGACAATAAATTTGGCTGAAATCGGGTACGGGCCCGCGGGTAACCCGTTTTGCCACCCCTATCATAGTACATAGCTTTGCATAAATTTTCGCATAGTAATTTCAAGTATGCATTGTTTTTAGTTAATTTGTAGTAATTTAGATAAGATTATTTCATTTTTTAAAATTTAAATCTAAACCAGAAACCTCAAGTTTTTTCAACGATTTAAAAATTGATATAACAAGATTGTTTGTTTCAGGAAATGCCTTCACGTGAAAAGAAAATGATCATGCCATTTTTCTTATTACCGAAACTGAATTTGCAAGATAAAGTCTTAAATATATAAATTTTGGAAATTATATGGGAAATTTGGTTGAGTCAATTTGTTGGATTATAATGTGGAATATAATAAATATGAAGTGGCTATTTCAACCATTCAAATATAGAAGAAAATACCTTGATATTACAAAAAATAAGTCCAAACATAAAATAAAAATGAATATTTTTTGAAGGGCTATAATAGTTATATTTATACTATTATTTTGAGAAACTAAAATATGTAAACTGAAGTTGAAGAGAGCAGAAAATTAGGTGGAAACGGTCATTGATTAAATTAATTTTTAATTAGAGAGTAATTGAGTTTCGGCGTTTTATAATAAAAGGTTGCTGTGTTTCCGCCAATGAATCCGACCGTTGGGACTACTTATCCGTTACTTCTAATTTTACTAAATTTAACGAAGCAAACTTCTCCACTGTAACAGAGACGGGGGGAGAGAGAAGACTGTAGAAAAATCGGCAAAGCAAAACATTTGGGGGAAATGGTTGCACGATCCTCACCAAAGCAGCACCAGAAACTGGCACCGCCCATCAGTCCCACCCTGCTACGAGAAACCGTTAACAAGGTCTCATTTTTTTCATCTTTCTCTCCGTTCCTCTTCCTTATTTTACTTCAATCTAACACGGTTTAGGAATCATGTTTTTTTTTTCCCTTTTTTCTAATTTTCGGTAGTACTGATAGAGTGATGCTTTTTAGCTGATGTGATCTGACAATATCCAAATTTGAACTGGAGAAATTCTTCAATTCAATGTACTTAACATTTAATCTTGAATTAGTTTACTAGTAATTCACTTGCTTGTTGGATTATAAATGGTGGAAAATCCAAAATCTGCAGTGGGTAAAATCTTGAATTCCATGTAATTCACATGTTTGCTGGATTATATACAATGGAAAATCAAAATTTTGAACTGGGCAACATCTTGAACGCCATGTATTTTCTCAAATAATTTGCACATATAAGGGTTTTTGCATACTGATGGGGTGCGTACTAAACAAGCCCAACAGCAATGACGGCCCATCAGCCCAAAGCCCAAGGAAGAGTATGAGTTCGGCATTACCAAAGAGTTCGGCCTCAGCCTACAGCTCGGTAAAAGCCAACCCATCAAGCTCTACTCTCAGATCGGCAACCAAAGCAGGAGTATGAGTTCGGCATTACCAAAGAGTTCGGCCTCAGCCTACAGCTCGGTAAAAGCCAACCAATCAAGCAAGCTCTACTCTCAGATCGGCAACCAAAGCAGTTCGGTCTCAGTATTCGACCGAACAAGGAGTTAGTGGACCCATACAGGATGTCCAACACACCCACTACCACGTGGTGTCAACTCAGGCCACGATCGTAGGCCATGACCTACGCTACATCCACGATCTTAGGCCATGACCTACACGACATCCACGACTTAGGGTGGTGATGCAAGCCACGATCTTAGTCCAAGATATAAATGGAACTTAGATCTGATATGAGGAGGTTAAGCTCTCTAGAGATAAAACACCATATAGCAAATAGCAAGTTTGTATTTGTAAGCTGTAGAAAACAGATCAAGCAATACAATCTTGCCCTCCCTTTTTCCCGTGGACGTAGATTTACTTCAGTAAATCGAACCACGTAAATTCTTTGTGTCATAATCTTCATTCTCTACCAGCATTTACAAACATCAAAAATTCGCGGATCCATCACTGGCGCCGTCTGTGGGAAACAGAGAACAAAATTTGTGATAAAGCGAATTTTTGATCCATTTTTTTCCACCCAAAAAATGCATACCAGATCGCAGAGTACCCGTATTCCTGCCCGTGAGAACCAGGAGGAAGCCAATCCATCCCATAGGTCTGGAAAACAGCCTAGGGATAAATCCACCACCAGTTCTCATGGCGAAGGAACAGGCCGCTCCAAAAATCGTCCCACTGAGTCTTCCCAGCAGCCTGATTTGAATGAGGCTGTCAAGCTGTTCTTGGCTGAGAAGCAGGATGAGTTCTTAGCCTTCCTGCAAAAGAGCCAAGAGCCGAAGACGAAAGCGGAGGATTCTCCTTCCTCATCCAGACATGAAAGTCACTACCGCAGTAGTGCCGTGTCTTCCAGGAAGAAGAATCCTCAACCCCGACATATTCCTGCTCTTCCTCGGTACCGGAATCACAGGAGAACTCAATCTCCTCCATACCGACGAGATATCGGATTCGCCGTGTACGGAGCACTGAAGACTCCGTTCTCGGACGACATCACCCGAACTCCCCTACCGCAGAACTACCGAACTCCGTCGATGACTTACGACGGGCTCGTGGACCCTCACGATTTCTTGGGGCGCTATCAGTATAACATGGCGAACCAGGGTCTCAACGAGGTCCACATGTGCAAGCTGTTTCCCGAGCTGCTCATCGGGAACGCGAGAAGGTGGTTCGATAGCCTCCCCCAGGGCAGCATCAGATCTTACCGAGATCTAATGGATGCCTTCCACAGGAGGTTCTTTCAGAAAGCGGAAGCCCGAATCACTTCGGCTCAGCTGCTTTCCATTCGTCAAGGTCGCGACGAAAAAATCAGCGACTTTATGACAAGATTCCACAAGGAATGCCTGCAAGTAGACGATCTCAACGATCTGCTTGTCATCTCGGCATTCCAAAATGGAATCCTGCCCGGAGCTCTCTACAGGAAGCTCGTTGAGTGCGGTCCGCAGACAGCTCAGGAAATGTGGGACATTGCGGACCAGTACTCCCGGGCCGATGAGGCAGACCGTCGCAAACGGTCGTTAGACAGCTCATCGTCCCGAGGAGACAGGAGGAAGCCCGATCATAGCGATCAGGGACATCCTCGCCGAACTCCTTTTGGCGATCAGGGACATCCTCGCCGAACTCCTTTTGAAAGGATTCAAAGGACTCCGGTGCAAGACAGATTGGGACCCCGTCTCAATCCCGAGAAGCCGCCCGCTCAGTTCGTACCGCTGAACAAGCCGAGAGCGGAAATTTTCGAACTACACTCCGACCTGTTCGAAAAGCCAAAGCGGATGACGAAATCTGCCGCGCGCCGACCCCAGGATAACTACTGCTCCTACCATCAAGACCACGGTCACGATACCGAGGAGTGCAGAAACTTGGCTGCAGGTATCGATGTTCTTGTGAGGGCAGGGACATTGAAAAAATACCAAAGCAAGCAGTCAAAGAAGAATAAGAAGCAGAGAGGTGCGAACTGCGCTCCTCAGGATCCGAAAAGGCAGCCGGATCCCGAAGACGATGACGAGCCGCAATATGATGGAGTAATCCTGACTATTGACGCTCTCCCTGCCGGGAAGACCAAGTCGTCCCTGAAGTCAGAGCGCAGGGGCTCCAATCGAGAGGAGCCAACGCATAAAAGGCTGAAGCAGGACGAAGTGATTACGTTCTCGGATGCTGATCCCGTCCCGGCCATCTCTCCTCACCAAGACGCCATTGTCATCCAAGCCGGAGTGGCAAACAAACTGATCCACAGGGTGTTTGTGGATACAGGAGCGTCAGTCAGCATTCTTTTTAAAGAGTGCTTCGACAAACTAGAAGTGGACCCAGCTCGGCTCAGCCCGGCTCCGCTTCCCCTGAAGAGCTTCGCCCAGGAGGACACCCGCCCTGAAGGTATTATCAGCCTTCCGATCACGGTGGGGAAAGCGCCTACTAGCTCCAGTACGATGATTGAGTTTTTCGTGGTAAAAGCTCGGTCCCCGTACAACGTCATCCTGGGAAGAGACTGGCTCAACACAGTTCGGGCCGTTTGCTCCACCTATCACCTCACCATCAAGATCCCTACTAAAGGAGGGATAGCGGTCATCCGAGGTGACCAAAAAAGAGCAAAGGAATGCCTGCAAATTGCGCTTAGAAGTGCCGAGCAGTCAGATCGGCACCACCAAGCATAGCAATCACAGCAGCCGGAGTCAGAGGCGATGACCGAAGTCATACCGGAGCCGAACTCGATGACAGTTCAGCTGTACGAAGACGATCCATCCAGAACGGTTAAGATCGGCTTCGCGGGAACGCCTCTACTTCGGGAAAAAACCATCCAGCTCCTCAAGGAGTACAAAGACGTCTTTGCATGGTCTCCGTTGGACATGACCGGAGTGCCCCCCGAGGTAATCACTCATCGTTTAAATATTGATCCTTCGGTCCGGCCGATAAAACAGAAGCAAAGACTCTTTGCGGCAGAACGAAGTCAAGTCATCCATGACGAAGTCCGTCAATTATTGAAGGCGGATGTGTTATTCGAAGTGAAGTATCCTTCGTGGGTGGCCAATCCTGTCATGATCAAGAAAAAGGAAGGAGGATGGCGGATGTGCATAGATTTCACCGATCTAAATAAGCACTGTCCCAAAGATTGCTATCCCCTTCCGAACATAGATAAAAAAGTAGAAGCTCTGATAGGCTTTGAAATTTTTTGTTTTCTTGATCTATACAAAGGATACCATCAGGTTTTAATGGATGAGATTGACGCTTCAAAAACGGCCTTCATTACTGATTTCGGCATTTTCGCTTATAAAAAGATGCCATTCGGTTTAAAGAATGCCGGAGCCACTTATCAAAGGATGGTAGACAAGCTTTTTCGGCACCTGATTGGAAAGGAAGTCGAAGTATATGTTGACGATATAGTCGTCAAGAGCAAAAGCACCTCGGAGTACGAGCACAACCTCAAGTCCACTCTCAACGTGCTCAAGAAAGCCAACCTCAAACTTAATCCCCAAAAGTGTACCTTTTTGGTAGATTCGGGAAAGTTTCTGGGTTGTTGGGTTTCAAAAGACGGACTCAAGGCAAACCCCTCAAAAGTTCAAGTCGTTCAGAACATGGCAATGCCGAAGTCCATACATGACGTGCAAAGGCTAACCGGATGTCTAGCCGCACTGAGTCGATTCCTTTCCCAAGCAGCCGAAAAGCAACTGCCGTTCTTCAAGGTGTTGAAAAAGGCACCAAAGTTCGAGTGGGGAGCCGAGCAGAAAAAGGCCTTTGACGAGCTCAAAAGTTATCTAGCCGAGCTTCCTATTCTCTCTGCTCCAGCCAAAGCCGAAGTACTATTCTTATACTTAGCGGCATCGGATCAAACCATCAGCGCGGTGCTTGTACGAGAAGAAGGCCTAAAGCAGTTTCCCATCTACTTTACAAGCCGAGCATTAAGAGGTCCAGAAACAAGGTATCAACCTCTGGAAAAAATTGCTCTGGCGTTAGTAAATGCAGCAAGGAGACTGCGGCCATACTTCTATGCTCACAAGGTATGCGTCTTAACCGATCTACCTCTTCGGCAAGTTTTGACCAAGCCAGAAGCATCGGGCAGAGTCGCCAAGTGGGCTATAGAGTTGGGAGAGCACACAATTGAATATCTACCTCGGAAAGCCATCAAGGGACAAGCCTTGGCAGATTTTCTTGCAGAAGCGAAGTTCGATCAAGCAATTCCTATTATTGCCGAACAGAAGAATTCTGCCAATGCCGAACTAGCACAGCCCTTGGAATCCGAAGTAGAGCCGCCGGACTGCTGGAGCGGATTCGTAGATGGAGCTTCAAACAAGATGGGAAGTGGAGCTGGTATTTTACTTGTCGCTCCCGACGGACACGAGGTAACCTACTCACTTCGTTTCCTATTCCCCACTACTAATAATGAAGCCGAGTACGAAGCCCTCCTGGCCGGACTCCAGTTAGCGCAAAGTCTACTCGTCAAATCTCTCAAAGTCCATTGTGATTCACAAGTCATAGTAAATCACATGTTGGGTACAAGTGAAGCCCGTGACGAGAGAATGAAGAAGTATTTGGACAAAGCGCAAAGCATCAGCCGAAGTTTCTCCTATTTTCGGATAATCCGCATTCCCAGAGCGGAAAATAGCCGAGCAGATACCTTAAGTAAGTTGGCCTCAGATCCGAGCTCAAAGGCGGAAGAATTAATGCATCGAAGCATTGATGAAGCCGAGGTACATTCTGTATCCAGCTCGCCGAACTGGATGACGCCGATCTTGCAGTATCTGGATCAAGGACAATTGCCCGAGGATAAGAGAGAAGCTCGGAAGATCACGTGCCGAGCTCTTCGGTACGAACTTCATGAAGGAGTCCTCTTTAGAAAGTCTTACCTCCAGCCGTTATTGCGGTGCGTAGGACCAGAAGAGACGGACTACATCCTCAGAGAAGTTCATGAAGGATCGTGCGGTAGCCACATCGGAGCCAGAGCTTTAGCTAAAAAAGTTCTGAGATGGGGATATTATTGGCCAACCATGGTACAAGAGGCAGTGCAGCTCGTCAAGAAGTGTACGAAGTGCCAAATTCATGCAAATGTCCCAAGGATGCCGCAGACCGATCTATACACTATGCAAAGCCCTTGGCCTTTCATGCAATGGGGCATAGACATAGTGGGACCACTTCCTCAAGCTCCTCGGCAAATGAAATTCCTTATCGTTGCCGTGGACTACTTCACGAAGTGGGTGGAGGCTGAACCATTAGCTACGATAACGAGCTCAAAGGCATTGGACTTCGTCTGGAAGAACATAGTGTGCCGATTTGGCATACCCCACATCCTCATCTCGGATAATGGGACTCAGTTCACCGACAAGACGTTCAAGAATTGGTGCCAAGAGCTGAACATTCAACAGCGGTTCACTTCGGTCTCCCATCCCCAAGCAAACGGACAAACGGAAGTAACGAACCGGATTCTGGTGAAAGGGTTAAAAGCTCGGTTAGAACAAGCCAAAGGACAATGGGTAGAAAATCTCCCTCAAGTCCTATGGTCCTACCGAACTACACCCAAAACCTCCAACGGTGAAACTCCGTATAGCCTGGTGTACGGCACTGAAGCCGTAATTCCGGTGGAGATCGGCGTACCCAGTCCCCGAACCCTAAATTTCTCCTCAGAAATGAATGACGACGGACTGAGAGCAGAACTAGATCTCGCCGAAGAAAGAAGAGAATTGGCGTGCATAAAAGCAGCCAAGTATAAGGAGCAAGTAGCTCGGTATTATAACCAAAGGGTGAAAAAGCTTCAATTTCAAGTGGGAGATCTCGTCTTGAGAAACAACGAAGTAAGCCGAGCAGAAAAGCTGGGCAAACTCGAACCCACATGGGAGGGTCCATATCGGGTGTCCGAAGTCCTCGGCAAAGGGTCTTATAAATTGACTCACATGTCAGGAGAACAAGTACCCCGAACATGGCACGTCTCCAACCTCAAGAAGTTCCACTTGTAAGAGACAAAGTCCGGTCAGTCCGTCTCGTGTCTAGTTCGGTCATAGGGGTATGTGTTTTTATTTGTTTGTTTTTTACTTGTACCTTTTACTTGTCGTTTTAAAAAAAAAAAAAAAGGTTTAAAGTTTTTTTCCTTCGTCTTTTTCATTTTTTCCCTATGTGTTTTGTCTCTATGTGCTTGTCGTCTCTTACAAATGGTACCAAGGTATATCGTTCTTTAAAGACTGATCCCCTTTTTAGATCGATTATTAAAGACTATTGTGAGTCCAAGCTTCTAAGGAGGATATAAGACCACAATTCAGCTTAACAAGCAGTCCGTCTGAAACGAACTGCAATAAGCCAACGATTGTGAGTCCAAGCTTCCAAGGAGGATACAAGACCGCAATTCAGCTTAATAAGCACTTCGTCTGAAACGAACTGCAATTAGGGAAAGTCCGATCCACGCGATAAACCTCGCCGAATTAGGACGACCAAGTTCGGTCAAAGAAGTTTACCTCATAAGACCGGAGACGACCATGTCTAGTCAAAGAGGTTTACTGCATAAGACCACTTCGGTTAACTGGGAAAGTCCGATCCACGCGATAAAACTCGCCGAATTAGGACAAGGGAAAGTTCGATCCCGGCGACAAAAATCGCCAAATTAGAACACAAACCAAGTCCGGTCAAAGATGTTTATTTCATCAGACCATAAACCAAGTCCGGTCAAAGATGTTTATTTCATCAGACCAAAGACGAGTCCGGTCGAAGATGTTTATTTCATCAGACCAAAGACGAGTCCGGTCAAAGATGTTTATTTCATCAGACCAAGGACCAAGTCCGGTCAAAGAAATTTACTTCATAAGACCGAGGACAAGTACGATGAAATTTTTTCGCTAAGCTGTAAATACAGTGTTAGAAGCGAAAACAAAATTTCATTTATCAAATCTTGTTCAGCATACAACTCCGCTACCCTACAAAATGGCGTTACGCTATTACAAAGGACTATTCTACTGTCCAGGGTTGCTGAAGTTAAGCCACCTATCTGCAAAATCCTCTGGAAGCCGAGTTCGGTTGTTCCGAGCAGATGAAGAATAAGCAGGTCGACGAGATGCTATCCTCGACCCAACGCCTCTTCCCCGAGCCCGAGAAGTCCTAACACCTCGGCGATGAAGAGTCTCTGCAATAAGCATCTGCTGATCTTGCTCGCTCATAGTCACAACTCCTCGGCGAATTTCAGTCCGTCCCCGTCTTGACGATTCCGGTTGCTCCTGAGCCCGTTCTCGTCTTGACGTTTCCGGCTGTTCCGGAGTTCGTTGTTGGCTGGGAGTAGGATTTTGAACAAGGGAACCAGAGGTTTGATCTGGAGTGCGAGCATCTGTTGGCGCGATATGCCGGAGGAATCTCTCAATTGAGGGACGCCGGGCAAGAACAATGTCGTACCGAGAAGCCCAGCGCCGCAATGATTTCACGACTTGTTGGCAAGCCGAGCTCTCCAGCGCATTGTTCCTCCGGAGTACATTATACTCCTCCCACAGTTCGTCAACTCGTTCCTGAACTTCTGATATGGTCATTCCCCCGCGCACACGGATGTAATCCTCATACGCAGTCCTCTCAGCAATGGCCGTATTCAGCTCGGCCTCCAGATCTTTCTTATCGGACTCTAAGTCCTTGATATCGGCCTCCAGCTTCACTAAACGAGCCAGAAGCTCGTCATTCTTCGTCTGATCGGCTATAGCTCTTCTCTCAGCTTCGTCCAAAGCCGAAGAGTACAGCCGTTTCCAGTGAAGTATCTCCATCTCCTTGGGTACAAAGCAGCTATATTAGTTCGGCAGCTATACCGAGCAGATAGTAAAATACAACAGGAATAAAGGCGAGTACGAAAAGCTATACGAAGACAAATGTAGAGAATTTTTCATTCACAAGGAAAATTTTTTACACTAGGGCTTCAAGGCCATTTTACAAGGAAGAAACTAGACTAAGAGAAGGGAGACGAAATCATACTCCGCCTGCTTCGTCTCCGGCTCCTCGGTCTGGTACAGCTTCCTTCTCCTGGGCTACCCCAGCCTCGGCCTCGCCTCCTGCCGGCCTCGCCTCCGCCTCCTGATCGGCCTCCTTCTCCGGATGCCCGGCCTGATCGACTTCGGCCTCCCGCTCCAGCGGCTCGGCCTCACCCTCTCCGTTGTAAGTCGAAGCGGGTGAAACGGGTCCCACGGAGGCAAAGATAGCCTCCAGGTTCTCGTCCCGATCAGCTCGACAACTCCGGACTCGGTCTGCAGAAAGCAGGACCGAAGATGAAGCGAGCTCCTCAAGGAGCGGCAGATTCTGAAGCCGAGCTGCTATCTCTCGGCTGTACAGAGGCAGCACGACGTCGGCCCCCTGCTCGCCCTTATCGGCAATTAGCCTTACCAGGCTACCGACAAAGGCCGAGAACTGGCTGCTCAAAAAGAGTTTCTCCGTGTAAACACGGAGAGCCTCCCCTTGGGCAACCACGGCAGCAGCATCGCTCCGCTTCGCCTGCTCTCGCTGGATGACGAGCTGGTTTTTGGCAAACTGAGCTTCATCCTGGGCCGAAATCCTAGCAGCTCTGGCCTTCTCAAAGTTAGCCTCAGCCTGTTCGGCCCGATGACAAGCAGCTGCCAACTTCCTCTGCATCTCGGCATAGTCATTGGACGCTTTGGAGAGTTCGACGGCGACGAGCTTGGAGAGCATATCGTTCCTCTGAAAATTAAAGAAAAAAGTCAACAAAGGGACCACAAAAAATACAGAAAAAAAAAAAAGCAAGGCCAGAAAATCAAGAAGAGAATTCACCTCGGCGAAGTCCGTGGGCCATAAAAACGGCTCACAGATATGTTCCGAAGGAGGCGCCAAGACCGCGTCTTTCTCTGGCGCTCTCGGGGGCTTCTGGGCCTTCCCCCTCCCCTTTGCCGAAGTTGATTCCGGCTTCTTCGGATCCGAAGAGGTTTTTTGCCTTTTCGGAGTCCTCTCGGCATCAGACGCCGAGCTGGCGGTTTTCGGCCTCTCCGGCTCCTTGGACTCCGAAGATTTTCGGGTAGCCTGGTTCAGCATGTACACTGCCAAAAAGCAAGAAAGCAAGGTTAGTTTTCTTCGTTAAAGCAGTAGAACATAAAGGTAAAGAGAAATCCTCACCCTCGGCCTCTTCGTCCGAAGACGAGATGTCGAACACGACGTCGCCCTTGACGAGCTCAGACTCCGTGTATTGTTTCCTAACTATGGGAATCTTGTTGAGCTCGTCATCGAGCTCGGCCAATGGTTCTAACCGAGGGTGAGGAATCACGGACTTCGGCCCTCTCCAGGGGAAGCCCGGAGCCGCTGTCCTATTATAAAAAAAGAAGCGGTTTTGCCATTTCGGCCACTTGGTTTTGCAGAATGCCCTAAAAGGCTGTAAGGGGATCAAGTAAAACCAAGATCCCTTCCTTTTAAATTGGAAAAAATTAAGGATTGCCCGCAGAGACAGATCCTTATCTAACCTACGGAGTTCGGCAGCAAAAGCCGACAAGTGCCTCCAAGAATTCGGAGTCACCTGACCTAAAGGGAGTTGAAAAAAATCAAGAAACTCTACAAAAGGTGGGGGAAGAGGGAAACGAAGCCCGCATTCTAAGCAGGCTTCGTAAACGGTGGCATAACCCTCCGGCGGATCGTTAGCCCTATGATCATCGTCGGGAACCACCGCCTTCCCCCCAGGAAAAGAGTATTTTTCGTAAAGGGATATCACAGTATCCTTACTCAAGATACTGTGAAAATACTCTACGGTCTTCTCCCCGGATTCTTTCCGGCTAGAAGACCCCTTACCCCCTTTTCTACCGCTACCAGACTCAGACGAAGAAGAAGCAGACATGGTTCTTACTCTTTGAAAGTTTGAAGAAATCCTGAGGAAATTTTTGAAAGCGGAAGGAAATTTTTCACGCAAAAGATAGAGAGTGCAGAAGAAGCCAATAGCAAAGGTGTTCAAATGATGAAGAAAGGCGGTATTTATCAGATTTGGAAAAGATTTCAAATCATCGCACCGTTTCATATCCCACCTTTTCAGGATTCGACGGCCAGATTTTACTGTCGCATTTAATGCCGCATTTAATGCAGTCACGCGCAGGGCACGTCCCCCGACTTCAGCCTCCCCCCGTATTCCAGAATGCCGAAGTGACTCGCTTCGCCGAAGTGATTCACTTCGCTTTTCGGGGGGGGTAGTGATGGGGTGCGTACTAAACAAGCCCAACAGCAATGACGGCCCATCAGCCCAAAGCCCAAGGAAGAGTATGAGTTCGGCATTACCAAAGAGTTCGGCCTCAGCCTACAGCTCGGTAAAAGCCAACCCATCAAGCTCTACTCTCAGATCGGCAACCAAAGCAGGAGTATGAGTTCGGCATTACCAAAGAGTTCGGCCTCAGCCTACAGCTCGGTAAAAGCCAACCAATCAAGCAAGCTCTACTCTCAGATCGGCAACCAAAGCAGTTCGGTCTCAGTATTCGACCGAACAAGGAGTTAGTGGACCCATACAGGATGTCCAACACACCCACTACCACGTGGTGTCAACTCAGGCCACGATCGTAGGCCATGACCTACGCTACATCCACGATCTTAGGCCATGACCTACACGACATCCACGACTTAGGGTGGTGATGCAAGCCACGATCTTAGTCCAAGATATAAATGGAACTTAGATCTGATATGAGGAGGTTAAGCTCTCTAGAGATAAAACACCATATAGCAAATAGCAAGTTTGTATTTGTAAGCTGTAGAAAACAGATCAAGCAATACAATCTTGCCCTCCCTTTTTCCCGTGGACGTAGATTTACTTCAGTAAATCGAACCACGTAAATTCTTTGTGTCATAATCTTCATTCTCTACCAGCATTTACAAACATCAAAAATTCGCGGATCCATCACATACATCAATCCCAATTTTGGTTCATAGCTTTGATAACTGGGGATAGCAAATTGTGGTTTCCTGTGCTTTTTTATCTGCTCCAATGCATTGGTTTCATAAGGCAGTTCAACAAAACATATGTATATGTCAATGTTTTGATGTGGTTTTATGTGTTTGATTTGAAGGTGGATCGGTGTATGGCTCGACTGCAAGAGCTTCAACACACAGTAACAGGTGGGACTAAACTAGTATCCGGTTTGAGCTTGAGTCCTCGCAGTGGTAGAAATTATCTACGGGCAAGCCTCCGCTGTAAACAGGAGTCATTAAGGTTACTATTTTGTTTTTCTATTTTTCATATGCATCTCATTTCCATAACTCTTTTCATGTACTAACAAAGTTTGTGGATACAACTAGTAGTGCTACGGAAAGGGGATACGTTTCAATCAAAGTGTTTGAGATCATATTGTTAGATGCAAGGTGGAGAAACTGAGTGAAACTGTGTTGTTTTCTGGTAGATTTTGGATGATTCTATATGGAAATTTGAAGGCTATGAAACATGAAATTTCAAAATGACATATTTGATTCCATTACTGAACGCGTTACTTCAAATCTTGAAGGTTAAAAAATGCTAATTCTCGAAGATCTCCTCCTGGAAAGCTGCCATCAAGTAAAGGTTGTTTGTTTTAACCTCTCTCTCATTAGATCCATCAAAAACGTATTTTGGCCTTCTGTAGATTTCACATCTTTTTTAAATTGTATGTATGCAGAGGAATGGCGCAAAATGTCGTTGCCAGCAATGCTATTGGGAGAAACAGTAGGAGAAATCCTACAAGCAACTCAGTTTGCAAGAAACGTAGTTGATGCAGTGTCCTCCAAGCCTCTAAAACCAGCAAACGATGATCCTAAAACACCAGTGACACAGAGGAAAAAGCAGACTCCAGCGCTGGAGAACTCCGGGCTGCATGCCCGTAGAAGGAAGGAGAAGCAGGTCGTGCTGCAGAACGTGAGGTCAGAAAACAACGTGCCTCCTCTAAGACGAGCCAAGTCCAAGATCAACTTCAAGGTTTCGCCCTTGCAAAACCGAGAGTGTGACAAGGAGAACTGTCGGTACATAGCCAATAGAGTTTCACCAAGGAATAGGCCATGGGCGAGGAAGACTGTCCTGTTTCCAAACCCTTTATTTTCGTCATCTCCCACGTCACAACATCAGAAATTTGGCAAGACGAAGTCGCCCATGATTGCAAGGAATCGACAAACTCCACATAAGTTCTTGATCAAGTCTCCTCCTCCTCCTCCTCCTCCTGCCACCTCGAAGTTCCAAGTGAAAATAAGAAGCCCTCCTCTCTGTATATCCCCAGCACGAGGTGGTGGTGCTGCTAAGAAATCACCGAGGGTGTCATCAGCTGCAGCAAGGCTGCGGAGATCATTCTCGCCTTCGAGGCTGGCCAGCAAGCTGGTGTCACCACTGAAAAGCAGAAAATCCATGCCAAAGAATAGTGAGGTGATGATGAAGACAATGAGTGGATTGAAACAGCGTCCGGCGTCTTTTTCAATGCGATTCTCCTCACCTCGGAGAATTTGAAAGTACATGAGTTTCTATGTTATCTGTGTCATAGATATACCCTCAATGTCAGCAGTGTGCAGTTATTTAACTTTTCTCATAATATATTCTTCCTAAATTGTGGAATACCTACCTTTTTTCATATCTATTTTATTTTCTGAGTATATAATTTTGTTTTAATTTCATTGCATTAGTCTTTGGGGAGGGATTTTGCACTAGTGTCCATCTAGAGCCCGTAGTATATCTAAGCACTTAGATTATCAATTGAATTACACTACAAAGGTATAACATCTCAATTATAATGTCAAATTCGTCAAACATATTCTCTTGGATTGAGATAATAAAGGAAGTCTGAATTTTTAGGCACCAAGATCATATCACGATCTAAAATATGATTCACCTTCTAACTTATTAAACATGAGTTAGTTTACAGAATTATGACATTAAAATCCAGGTTATTATGTATTGACTTACGAAAAGCATGAGTGCAAAGAAGGTGTGTGAGTTGTGATTACAGGAAAGGTCAGGTTACTTTTTTTCTTTTGGTAGATCTTAAGAATCAAACAGGCATTTGAGATGCAAAAAGATGAAGAGATTATAGATACAATGTTTCAATAATAAAATATAGACTATCATCATTGCTTGTGTCACTGTATAACAAGAAATAATACAATGGAGACTCCAGTATTAGCAAGCAAGGAGCATTACACCCACTGGTAGAGAAATGAATACTGTAGGTCGTTTTTCTATTCAAGGCACGCAAGAATTTCTCTTATTTTTCATGCCTCTCAGCTTGAGCGGACTCCAGACTACTTTCTTTTGTAGTGCTACGACTGTTGGATGCTTAGGCTTCCACGAGCCAGGGACCTGCGAAGGATGACTTCCTCTAAATTTACTACTTCTGGGACCAATGGGTGTTGCTTCCATTTCTAAAGTTGGCACCTCTCGTGATTGTGGCAATGGTGAAGACGCTCTTGAAGTTCGCCAAACTCTTTGCGGATCCCAAACGAATGATTGCCGGCCCATCATTCGGTCTGTCCTCATCACTCTAGAAGATGAATTTTTAAGTGGAGTTGCCATGCTTGAGTTGGATTCGGGCCGGAAAGTTGCAATTGAAGCCCTTCTTTTTGGCTGGAAAACTTGACCTGCTGGAGATGGTCTTACAGCAATGGAACCCCGTCTTGCTTTCATAACTTGCTTCCCCTTGTTTTCTCTCAGGGCATTCTCTTTGTCTTCTCGTACAGCTGGTAGATAAGACATAGACATACTCTTCTTGTTTGGAGGAGCTGGCAATGGAGCCGGTGGCATGAAGTTTGTGATTCTTCTAAGTGGCATCCTTAGTTTTGATGGGGCCAGTGGTGGTTTCTTATTATCTGCTATTGAGGCCTTCTGTGCTTGGTTTGATGTTAAAGTTGACTGAGTAGCAACGGAGGCCAATGCTCTGTTTTCCTGTTTTAGCCTTGTTTTCATTTCCTCGGCTAATTGAGTTTCGAGATCTCGAACCTGTAAGAAGTTACCGAAGCACATAAGAAACCATAGACAGCATCTATATGTTTAGTGATACAAAGATATTTGTACCTTCTCTTGAAGATTTTTGCAAATATGTTCTCTAGCAGCAAGCCATAACTGTAAAGCCTGCACGTTATCCTGCAACTTCTTGGTTTCCTTCTCAGCTTGTTTAGCCTTTTCTGCCTGTTTATCATTACAGAGCACAAAAGAGCGAAAGATCAGTTGGAAGGCTTCTCAATGCTTCTATATGCAAAGATAGTAGGCTAATAAGATTATTGCATCATACAATCTGCTTGTATTTCAAAAGCTCTGCATGATCTGTCTGTCTCCGGGCAGGCCCATGTTCAACTCCTCTGACACGGCTAGCAAAATTCAAGGAGCAAAGCGTTTCTCCATGGTCAGCCGAATTTGGGCTAATTTGAACAAACATCAAAGTTTTACAATCTCCACCTGCATTGGAATTCAACTTAGCATTAATACACCACCATGCTAGGAAGGAAAGAATCAGGTTTTTTGAGAGACCACACAACAACTAAATCTTAACAGTCAAGTTATACAGACCTAGGGAACTTTGCAGCATATGAGTAAGCTTCGAATTCCTGTTTTTCCAAGAAATAAATTGATCAGGAAACAACTTTGGAATAGTATTTAAGCTACACATTTAGTTAGGGAAGCAGGATATGGTGCCATGCCTGTATGGAACATGAGAGTTCTTGGAGGCTAGGGCTGAGATAACATCACCAAGTGCCGATAAGGATTTATTTATGAATTGAGACTCCTTCAGTCTTTCACCTTCAACTTCGATCCTACTAACACGCTCACTTCCTGCCAGGTCAACCAGCCATAAATGGCTTTTTGTTCTTTGCCCATTGATTATATTTTCTCCAGCTACAGTTACCCTCAACAAACTGCAGTAAGTAATACGAAACACACTCAATCCCACTACAGTAAAAAAATGGTATTATTCTGAAGGTAAGTGACTTCCTCCTCATTTTCCCACAAGCAAGTCCATTTAAGTTATGTTATTAGCTTAAACAGCTAAATAACCAAAAAATAGAATAAGCTCATAATTACCAGTGAGACCGGCTACTGAACTCATTAGCATTGGTTGATCCAACAGATCTTACTTGACTTCCTGACTTAAGCAAACTCCAAACTCCTTCTGTATCATACACACGAGCTTCAACCAGTCCAGGGACTTCTTGAGTACCCTCAGCTGATTGTTTTATGTCCAACCTGCATACAAAATAGTTAGATACTCATCATCCATTTCCTATGTAGTTATTGTCAGATAAAAGCAAGTTAGGAGCTTACTTCTTAGCAGGTTGGTTCGAGTTATCAACCAGAAGATCCCTTATCTTCTCATTGTAGACCTCCAGCATGCTAACAAACAATTCATATCTCATTATAGTGCTCCTTTCCTCAGATATCCTGAAGAGCTCCTTCAGGGTTCGATAGTTCACTCCTCTATTTTCTGATGTTCCTTCCATTGTGTATGTCTTTCCAGTGCCTGTTTGTCCATAGGCAAATATGCATACATTGTAACCATCCAAGACAGAGGTTACTATAGGCATAGTTTGGTCAAAGACAGCCTCTGCATAATGGAATGGATGGAGTTAGTAAAGCAATTGTTTTGAGATGACGAAGAATAGCACATGTACTACTTTACCTTGGTTGTCCTCAGGTCCGAACACACGGTCAAATTTGAATTGCTTTTTGGAAGAATCAGAGCAAATGACCTGCAGCTCATTTTCCTGGGATGAGTCAAAATCAACAACTGATGTGGAGCCTTTCTCAATGTCATCTTGGTTCAGTGGCCTACACCTACAGAAAACCCTTATATTGCCTCTTAGTTCAATCACTTCATTGTAAAGCTTCTTTCTTTCTGAGGATTCTTGGAGATACTTCTTCTTAAGTAACTCACACTCTTCATGGTACTTATTCTTCAGAAGTTCATGTTCCACACCTAAATCAGATAAAACACACAGCATACAAAATGTCAATCATAGGCTAAATAATTCCCAAAGGCGATTAACAAAAGTGACTTACTCAGATTCTCAAGAGCAGTGAAAGCTTCCGAACCAAGTAATGAATCAATTGAGATGCCCTTTACTTCATTGCTTAGGCGTGCATGTTCTTCTCTGATACTCTGCAAGCATAGTGATGACAATTAGACCTAACACTGGAAAAAAAACTTCAAACTAAAAATGAATGTGCCGTAAATTATATACCTGTAGTTTGTTGCTAAGACTTTCAATTTTCCGAAAAATTGGAAGAGTTTGTGAACATGCTTCTTGACTATCATCAGAAGTAACACTAGTATGAGTATCCACCGAATTACAGTTTCCTTCACATCCTGAGCAATATCCAAAGGTCAAGATGGATAAGTTTCGAAACAAAATACTACTCCAAAATGGACTCTAATTACGTCTATAAAGAAAATTCCAGGATTTATTCACAATTCCTGTCAGTCTGAACACCGAAAAATTGATATTTTCCCAAAAACAAATAAGCCGAATAAATCTGGAACTGCATTCATCTCCAAAAAGAAGGAGAATTAACAGAAATTTCGGTCAAGAATTTACAAAATTCCATAACCTAACGATTTCCGAAACCCAAAGAAAAAAAGAGAGAACACAATACCTGAATTTTGTTGGGGTATCTCAACAGATTGATCTGCAACATCATTTTCAATAAAACCCGATCAGAGCCAATTTCAAATTCAATGCTTAATTGCAGATATATTGAAAACATTATACTATTCAACAAAGAATTTAAAACTGACCAGCATTACTAGGGGATAGAGTAATGGCCTGATCAAAAGTCGAACAAAGGATTTCCAGGGCTTGATCTGTAAAAGTGAACCCAAAGACAAAGAATTATACAATGAAAAGGGGCAGAGATATCAAATGTATATGGGAGAGAAAGACAGATTACCGTCCATGATTGGAGTAAGAGTAAACCGTCTGCTGAAATTGAGTAGAGATCGGAGAGGTAGAACACAATAATGTGAGAGAGAGAGAGAGAGGCTCAAAGAAGAGTGGTGAAAGAAAGGTTGAAACGGTGGGATGATGTGTGCTCTATAATTTTTGAAAACAAATTTTTGAAATTGTTGGGATTGCGCCGATCAGTCAGTCGTAGGTATTAATCATAACGGCTATAATTGTATAATTAGAAAGCGCTAGATTGGGCCGGGCCGGGCCGGGTTGGAGCGTCAGTGACTGACCACTAACTCATTTAAATCTTAGAATTAATTCTTTCGCTTTTGAATCATGAAATGGTAAGATATTGCATTAATTAAATTCTAATTGCGTATACATTATCTGCAAGATTTCATATCTTATTTAATCAATTAAAATAAAGATAATAATCCCAAATGAAAAAGTCTTCAATTAAACGCATTATTTAAGTTGAACTGTGGAGTTTAACCAGTAAAGTGTTTGAGTATATAAAAAGAAACTTAGCCTAGCACAACCTGCTTTAGGCGGGGGCTTGGTCCAAAGTTGTCCAACCGATTTGACAACCCTTTTGTACCAATAAACAAACACAATGTGCGAGAAGACTATTCTCTAAGTTTTTTTTTACGACTATTCTCTAAGTTGTTCAGCACATAGTCCTTGCATAAGAAGTGACCTTGAGTCGCCCAGAGTCTTTGTCCTATCAGCAAGAAGCTTATACATTATTGTATAAGGTGTCGAGTTTAAACCCTTTTGACATCAGTTGTAAATTCCTCCCTTCTATAGGAGTTTATTTAAAAAAAGAAAAGAAAAGAAGTGACCTTGAGTCACATGTCAAAGACAACACGAATGTTAAAGTTTGTCTTTTCCTCCGACACAACAGATATATCATCGTCAAGGAAGTTAGCAATATCTAACTTGTTTATGTAGAACAACATCTTTTGTTGTCAATGTTTGAAGTTTGAACCTAGGGATGTCAACGCAGCCCGCAACCTATGGGGCTGGCCCGAATAGCCCACTAAATTTATAGGGTTAGGGTTGGAAATTTCTAGCCTGATAAAATTACAATCTGATTAACCCGAAAATTCAATGGGCTGGCCCAAATACCAGATAAAATATCTATTTTTCTATTTGTTTGACTAATAATTCGACACTTCATTGATTATTTTTATAATATAAATAATTAAAAAATTAACTTTCAATTTTATATTAAATATAAAAATTATATATTAAACTTTTATTAACATAATACTAATAGTTAAATAATTAGAAACTTCAAATACACTACAAAAATATTTAAATTTTAAAATATGCTTTAAAATTTCTCAAAATATGTTTATGTTCCATTTTACATAAATCTCAAATATTAGTAGTTGATCATGTTTATGTTTGAGTTTAAGCATATATCTCAAATTTATCATAATTAAATATTTTACATTTTATAAATATAATTAATTTTCAGCATGATTTATTGGATTGATCGCATGTTAATTTTATCGACAGTAACCCGAAAAAATATCAAAAATATTGAAAATTATCAAATTTTCGGTATACCATCATTTTCGGTATGATACGATACCGTATCATAAATTTTCGATATGGTAACAGTATGAATTTTCTTATATTGCGGTATATCAAATATATCAAAATCAATACATATCATATTAACGGTATATACCATGTTTATCGATTAAAACAATAATAAAATCTTAGTTTTTTAGATTAAAACCTATTATTATTTTGAAATATTTTTTTGTACTATTAAAGAATGAAATGGTACGGTATAATAGTTTTTTGGTATGGTGTACCACAATTCGATATATCGTAAAGTTTGGTATACCGAAATTTAGTATGATAATGGTATTGGAAATGCTCCATACTGTAATTCGGTGTACCGAAATTTTCGGAACGACTACGGTATGGTATTATCGCATATCGATATTTTCGATACAGTATACGATATGTCATTTTCAGTACGGTATACCTATCGACCCACCCCTAAATTTTTGCCACATTGATGATAATATGTCAAGTATTTGTTATGTCAACTTTACCTTCATCATTACTACTCCATCCGTCCCATACAAATAAGGACACTTTCCTTTTCCACCGGTCCTATAAAAGTATTTCAGTTTTATTTATGGAAAGTTCTCAAAAACTCATTACTCATATACATCAATTCATTACAACTTATACCACTATGCTCATTATTAAACACTGTTAATAATATGAGTCCTACTATCCAATAACATTATTTTAATTATCCTTCTTTTTATCTATTTTACATTATCAATTATGCATCAATTCTCGTACCGTCTCAAATGTCCTTATTTTATCGGGAAGGAATATTATTTATCAGAAAAAATGGAAAAAACTTAAAATTCACATATTATCGAGATCTATTATCTTAAACAAATCTAATCACTACTTACTAGTATATAATTTATCACCTCCGATTCAAAGCATGATAAAAAGAAAGGCGTCGGCTAGAGGTTTTATGGTTGAGGTAAGTGGTAGTGGTAGCCGATCCGTTGGTGTTGCATGTGCAGTGCAGTCAGCCCACACACAATGAAAAGGTGATGACAGAGAGTGATAACAAGAGATACTGAGAGAGGTGGGAAGGATAGGAACAACGTTGTCTGCTGATAAACTCATGGTTTAGTAAGTATTTTGGATGTTTAACGTGAACATTTCAGTGTTTTTGTAGCATACTACTTGAGTTTACATCAATTATCCACTACATAAGTGTTTTGACGAGTTTGTCGAGTGTTTGGAGCTAAAACAGGTGAAAATGACTTGAAAACGAGCTTGAAGGAAGAATCGCCTGACCGGGCGCGCTTCAATGCGCGACTTTCGTATAATAGCCATAACTCTCTCATCCGGACTCCGATGGGGGCGTGCAAGATACTCACGCGAAGTCCTTTCGAAGACGAAGACAATGCCTTTAGAGGATTCCAGAGAAAACGCCCGACCGGGTGATTTTTAAAGGGAAAATGTCGCGAACTCCAGAAAGTTCGCCCGACCGGGCGTTTTGGCGACTTAAAATCGCCCGGCCGGGCGATGTGTTCTGCGAGATTGAATTGCTATTATTTCCGCCCCGGGTATAAAAGGGAGACCTAGGTTTTCGACCTCAGAGGATCATACACGCCCAACTGCAGTTCTTGAAGGTTTGGAGAGCGGATTTGTGAGACAAGGAGTCCCAATCTTCAACAAGATTGAAGACGAAGACGAATTGCCATTCAATCCATTCTTGGGAGTATTTTCATTGGTTTTCATGTTTAATTCAATGACTATGGATTATTTTTATGTTTTTGAGTTGGATATGAGTAGCTAAATCCTTTGTAGAGTTTTGGTGAAGACTACAATGAATACTTGTGATTGATTCAATAGCTTTTGATTACCTATGCTCTTGTGATTATTTTGTTTCATTCTTGTGCCTTTCAATTCAATTGCCTAGCTACCAATTGGATATATTGACCTAGTTTGGAGTAATCGAGAGATACCTATTTAGGATTGATAAAAGAATGAACAACACCTAGATAATTGCATTCGAGAGAAGGAATTCTAGGGTGAGGACTTGAATCTTTTGAGTATAGGAGTTAATTGTGAAGTATTAGAAGGAGACTTCAGTATTAATAGTTAATCAACGGGTAGAGTGCACTCGAGAGGGGGCTTAGCCTAGAATAGCGATTGTCCTTCTAATCCTAGAGACTTCAACGGGTAATCAAAGTTGTTGAGTTGTTTACATTGTGGGTATTGTAGTCGGATCCAAAGCTCTACCTCGTTCTCTTATTTGAAACTTTATCTTTCGTCTCTTATTTTACTTTGCTTATGTTCATTAGTTATTTACCAAAATCAAACCTTTGTTTTGTCTAGATAGTAGTTGAAATCGGTCTGTGGTACTTGAGTTTACACATTTTGTCTCTGTGGGATACGATACTCTTGCTTGCTTTGTGCTACATTAGCCCCGTACACTTGCGGGAATTTCTTGTGTTAAAATAAGTTGATGACAGAGAGTGATAACAAGAGATACTGAGAGAGGTGGGAGGGATAGGAACAACGTTGTCTGCTTTGTTGGATAGATAAGGATTTTTACAAGAAGTGATTGACGGCAGTAGAGGCCCATTGTAATTGGTTGTCCTAAGTTACTTGAGTAATTACTTTTCAATGCAAAAAACAAATCATTTAATTTCACTAACTTCATTCTTTGTCTTACTTACTCTCTAGTTAATCACTTGCATTATTTTATCTAAATTTAATATGTTAAGCATAACTTTTTAAAATCTTGTGTTCAAAAGAAAACATCAAGTAACAAGGAATGTAGAAGTAATATAATCTGCTTAATAAGTTATTCACCGTGCGAGGAAGAAGATTGGATAAATGTGAATAAGATGATCGATTATCTGGTGAAGTTCCACTCACTAAGTCTCAGTGTATCCGCCATAAAAAAGCCAACATTACATTTATTCTTTACAGAGATGTGTGATATCTTTGACCTTATCTGTTGGTTGGAGATGAGCATTGAATTCGAAGTTAACTGGAGGAACTTAATAAAATTTGGAGATGAATAAGATTGTTAGTATAATTTATTGCATGCTTCGTCGAATGCAGGAGATTAATCATGTTGAGACATGCTTCGAGTTGTTGTGTGGAAATGTTAAAGGAACTGAAATAGTGAAAGAAGTGAAAGAGTCGATGAGTGAGTTGTTTGAGTTTCATAGAATGTAGTAAATGCACCTTGTTCTCTTCATTGGTCAACTGATATGTATATACAAGACAACTTATATGGGTTTGACTCCCTTTTGTACTCTAAATCACATCAGAGCATGTTGTTTCATACAACACATTATTTAAATATAAAAGAAATTAATATTATTGTTTATAAATTAAATATTATGCTGTGTGGAACAACACATCATGTTGTGACTTTGAACACAATAGGAGATCCAAATCCCAACTTATATAGCATGCACTTGCAGCATTTTCCTATGGAATCTAGTAATGAGATTGGGCTTGCTATTTATCTAGCAGAAATAAAGCACATTTTATACACAATATTTGTGTGAAATTATAAATTAATCATTCATTACAATTGTAGCTAACAATTATACCAAACAAATAAAAGAATCATTTTTCCAACATCATTATAATTGAAAGAAAATACAAAACCTCCAATACGCAGTATTTAATACTTGTAGTTAGAAAATTGGGTAGAATTAAAATGAAGCAATACAAATAGTAAGTAGGAGTGGAGTATTTGGTAAAAGTTGAAATAGAAAGTGAGTTTTTAAGTTACCATAGAATCGGGTTAGCCGTAAAAGAAATGTTAGCTGGCATAGCATAGGTGGTGTATGATGAAGCATTCAAACCCACTTGGTTTTGGTTAAGGTTTGGGTGTCCATACCAAACCCACAAATTACACACCATGCGACTACCAGTACTATTACGTGTCTGGAACCAAAACTCTTGCCACCTTTTAAGATTTCAGTTTCACAAAAGACATAATTTCATATCGTACACAATATATATGTGAAGCTAACATTTATACCATAAAAAAAGGAATCAATTTTTTCAGTCAGTTCGAATGAGCCGGTGCAATCTAATCAGGAATCAATTTAATTGAAATAAACTAAAAAAACCTCCACAAGGATTTGGTAAAAGTTGAAAGAGAAAGTAGGTTTTTAATTTTTAGTTACAATAGAATCGGATTAGCTGTAGAAAGGGTAGCTAGCATAGCTTAGGTGGCGTGTGGTGAAGCGTTCAACCCACTTGGTTTCGGTTTGGATGTCCATACCTAACCCACCAATTACGGACCCAGATCCTCTGGCTTTGAATAAGCACAACACAACATGTTGTGATACAAATGGCGCCGCTTTTGTGTGATATCCATCTTCTTTCTCTTAAAATTCTTTTCTTTATTTGAACTGTTGGAGCAAATTCAATTCTGCAAAATAGATTTCTTTTAAAACTCTTATCTTACAAATCTTTAGGTGTCTGTTAATGAAAATATAATATACTAATTGATTTAAACTTCGACATTAACTACTCACCCCGTCCACGAAAAATAGACAAGTTTTGCCATTTTAGTACGCCTAACAAAAATAGATTAAGTTCATATGGAAAATTTTCAACCAATACTAACCCTACACGTTAAAACTCGTATCATTCACAATCTTGTCTATTTTTCTTGGACGGATGGTGTATTACCTTTTACTCCCCCCGTCCACGAAAAACAGAGTACATTTGCCATTTTTTGTTGTCCACAAAAAATAGAGCATATTTAAAAAATAAAGTTTTAACAACTTCTCTCTTACTTTTTTCCGTTCGCTCTTACTAATAATATGGACCCCACATTCCACTAACACTACTTCTCTCTTACTTTTTGCCCGCTCCTGATTGACCCCAAATTCGTTGGGCTGACTCGATTGACATCCATATATGAACCCATGAACTTCTCGGGTTTCTCAGCTTAATGCATGACCCCTTGACAACAGTCATAGAAGCATTGAGGGCAGATAATGAAGATCCTTTGACATTTTTGTTGCTGCTTCCATTGGTTCTAACTCCAGTATCGACAGATGTCGACACACCTCACTCATGCAAGAATGAATATCCCGTCTTGTCATTGTTAGTATATAATAGTCGCACACAAACAAACTCTTACTATTACAACTAAATAAAGGTTACAAGAAAGTAAACTCTTTTTCAAGTTAAATCAAGATAGCTATCTTTTTGCAAGACGAGATACGTTTTGACTAGTACTCATTATTTGATGTATTGTTTTCAAAGATAAAACGAATTACCTTCTATCGAATAGAAACATCTCAAACTCATAGACACCTGAAAACATGATGTCTAATTGAGAATCAAGTAACATAGTATAATATTTTCTCTTAAAATGCAAGCTAAGAAGTAAGTACATACTTCCCTCTGTCCCCAAAGAATATGCACTTTTGGGTTAACACGGGTTTTAATGCACAATTGGTAAAAAAGATAGAGGTAGAGAGAAAAAATAATTAAAGTATTGTTAGTGGAGCATGGGTCCCACTTCATTAGAGTGAAAAGACTTTCCAAAATTGGAAAGTGCATATTCCTGTGGGACGGACTAAAAAGGATAGAGTGCATATTCTTGTGGGACGGAGGGAGTAGCAAATAAAAAAGAATAAAAAGAAAACTCTTTGCCTATTGTTATTTTAACCTATTTTATAGTACTAAGGTTTAGCATAGTACTCCTACTACTAAACATTTGGGGTTCGTTTGATTAGATGAGAACAAATACAAATTTTTGAAGGGTTATGTTGCTACCTTAATGTTTGTGGTAGTGTATATTCTGCATAATGGTGTTTGGTTCGTTGAGTTGTGTTGGAACATGTGGGCAACATCAGTGTTTGGTTGGATTAGTTGGAAGTAGGCATGCACAAACCGACCCGGCCCGGCGGTTAACCGTCGGTTCGGGCCCGCCGGTTCATGAACCGGAACCGGGCCCGGAACCGGCGGGTTGAACCGGCAGAAGGGTTGAAGGGTCGGAAGGGCCGGTTCAGGTTCGACAATATATTGAACCTGAACCGGCGGTTCGGCGGTTCGAACCGCCGGTTCAAAGGGTTAAATAGTGTTTCGTAGGTTAGGGGTTCGTAGGGTTCGCGTAGGGGTTTAGTATAGCCGTTGGAACCGGGGGTTCGCGGGGTAAACCGCCGGTTTGAGGGGTAAACCGCCGGTTTGTCGGGGTAAACTGCCCGTTCGGGAGCCGGTTTCTGACGGTTCCGGCAACTTTTCAGAGGCTAGGCAGTAGGGTCAATGTGTAGGCCTGCAAAACCGGTCAGAAACCGCCGGTTTTCGGTCAGAAACCGGCGGTTTTCTGACGGAAACCGTGGACAACCCGCCGGTTTAGGGTTGAACCGCCATATGTTTTTGTATATGCAAAAACAATTACATAATTGTATTTGTATATACTCTAGTCGATGAAGTATATTTCTCTATACGGCTAAATGAGGGAAACTTTTGACAATTCTACTATATTTGTTGATTGTTAGACGAAACTCAACATTTAAAGTTGAATTGCTAAAGGTGTCCTTAATTTAGTTATGTAGAAAGATCTTCTTCGCCGGTTAAGAGTATATATATAATACACTTATACGTTTAAGAACTTCAACATCGTTTCTTGTCATTTGTAATTAGTTCTTCACTAGTAGTCTCATTTGTATTTAAATTTTGTTTAAGACTTCAAGACCGCCATATGTTTTCAATATGTAATTGTTGTAACTTGTAACGTGTAATTTGTAAACATGCAATTTCAATAAAATTGCAACTTTATTCGTATTTTTTTCAATTTTATTTACTCACATTTCATAAAAAAACAAACTTGAAAAGTTTAATGTAAGTTGATTAAAATTGAAAAGTGAAAAATGCAAAAAAAAAAAAAAAATCGTCGAACCGTCGAACCGGCCCGGAACCGGCGGTTCAAGCCGAAAACCGGCGGTTTTGAACCGCCCCGTAACCCGCCAGTTTTTTGAACCGGAACCGGAACCGCCGGGAGCTAGGCGGGCCGGTTCAGGTTCATACATTCCCCGACCCTTGAACCGCCGGTTCATGACCCTGAACCGGCGGTTTTCGACCCTTGTGCATGCCTAGTTGGAAGCCCGTTTTATTGGTTTGCATGACATATTTGTCCCTAACACATTACATTAATTTCCAATTTGCCTTTTTATCAAAAGTAGCATTTATAATTTGGATCTACCCTAAAATTTTCACTCCCGCCTTCTCCTCTAAAATCTGCGTAGCAGCCTCGCCAAAAGGAGACGACCAACACCTCTTTGCCGGCAAATAATTACCGTCGAGCACAAGCCGATGTCTTTGAATGGGCACAGGACCAAGGTAAATTTGCTTACTAATTCTCGTTGCATTTTTGTATTGCTTAATCGGCCATCGTCGGATCCGGCGTCTGTTCTTAAATCGTCACGCCTTCCAGAGTCGTCTATGATTCGTTGTCGACTACTGATTACCTTGTGCTCCCTCTGCTATTACTTCAATTTTGTCACATTATTTTTGTGTTTTTGTTGGAGATATTGTAGTCTTAGATCAAATCTTCTTGTGTGAATGATGTCCGACTCTCACATACTGCCAGAATCGAAAAGCCACAACCCAAATGGTTAGTTTATGCACTGCAATTAACATGAACTTTGAGGATTAGTAATTGATGAACCCTTTATTATTGTGAAGGTGGTGTTATTCGTGGTAGATCTGGTGGACTGAAGCCCGAAAGGCCTAGGCGCTCTTGGTCTCCTCGTGAGGAGGAAGTCCTCATACTAGCATTGAAGGACCTTGTGACTAACCATTGGAAGGCCGATAACGGGTTCCGAGCAGGATTCCTCACTCGTGTTGACCATCCCCCAACTCTTCTACATATTGTTGACCATCACTTTCTCTTTTAATTTGAAGTTGTTGTTTTGCCTTGTAGGTTGACTCTAATGCACGCTACATGAGGTATAAGTCTTGGCCATTTTACAATGACTGGAAGTACATCTACAGGAAGGATCGTGCAGTCGGTTTGCGGTGCGAGGGCATGACTCAAGCTTTTGCCAAAATGGGAGCTGCCCCTTTTCCGTCTGGTGGTGTCCCTTCTCCCATGCCGGAGCCTCATCCTGATGTGTACAATGTCAATCTGGAGTATTTGTACACCCAAGAGGAGATCCAAGAAAGCCTCAATCCGGATACCGGGTGTGAAAGCTCTTACAAAAACCACACTACATCGAACAAACCGAACCGTAAAAGGAAGGCAGAGACTGAATTGGAATCAATCTTGGAGGTGATGTCAAAGATGAACGAAGACACGAACCAACTTCTAGACACTTTAACAACCTGTATCGGGTACGAGTTCGACCTAAGTGCTAAGCGCACTGAAGTTTCAACACTGTTGCGCACCGTCCCAGGTTTGGATAGAGAGCAAAAATTCATTGCTAGCGACATACTTGTGAAGGAGCCCGAGAGGCTTGACCTTTTTATGGGCTACGACGATGATGAGAAGGCCGACTACCTTATGCATATCCTTGAGGAAAAAAATGGTAAGTGATCGCACACCAAAGGGACGACATGGTTTTGGTGGACTTCCAAAGCCTAGTAGCTCCAAGTATCCATTGATTTAAGTGGTTGTATGTAAAAGCCTTATAACTGAACCTCTCGGCAATAGCCTCGATCTCTAGCTTTTGTTATTGGATACTCATATTACTCTTTTGTTCAGGCATGGATCTCGGACTAATAGAACTATAGGCAATGGGGTGTCTGTATTTTTTGTATAACCGTGGGTTTGGTCCTCCACCATCCGTCCTAAATGTAGAAGTGTAGTATTATGGTTGCAACTTTGCCTATCTGGTTTACACTCAACCAACTATTTTGTGATCTTGAACAATGTTTGTCTGTTTCAATGGGAATGACTTCTTCAAGAGGGTGTTTGTCTCAATATTATATCTCTGAAGCACTTCTTCCTTTACCTCATCATACTCATATTGCACATAACAATGTTTTAGCAACCTCTGTACCTCATCATACTCTCATTTGACATAACAATGTTTTAGTACCCTCAAACTGACATTTGGTTTTGACTTGTCTCAAACTTGAAAAAGAAATAGGGGTACAAATATTAGGTTTCGTACAATAATTATAATATTTTGTGTTAGCTGTAGTTTTAGTTTATTTTATTATTTGATTTGATTATCCGTGAGTTTAGATAGGGTATTACTTAGAGCATGCGCAGCGGTGGCGTCCGTCGCCACCGCCGTCCGCGCCGCTGGCACGGACGCCATCCGCCGCCGCTGCGCTCGCGCCGCTGGCACAACGCTGCTCGATGTATCGAGCACGTCCGTGCCAGCGGATGCACACATGGCGGCCTCCCATTCGTCAACGGCTCGACCGTTATGTTTAAAAAAATTTTATTTTTTTTTTTAAAAAATCGGTTTTTTATTAAAAAAACCGATAAAAAATAAAAAAAAAATTCACTTCCCCAAAAAAATATATCCGTTTATAACCGTTTTTTACACCTTTTTAATTTTTTTTTTCATTTTTTTTACCCCAAAAATACACACTTTCATCTATAAATACCCCCAATTTCACCCCAAAAATTCACATCAAACTACACAACTCTTATCATCCTTCTCCAATATCCATTCTCATCTCCATTCTCTCATATCCATTTTCATCTTCATTCTCTCATACCCTACAACATCACTATGTCCGGCCAAGACGATAACCCTTCGGGCTCCCACGATTGGAACCCCGAATGGTTCGGTTCACAACCGTTTCCTAGTCCGGAAACGGAATATTCGGCCCCTCCTCAAACCCAAGATTCGGCCGTTCCGGGTGGCTACCGTCCATACCCAATCGACGACCAAAGTGCCTCCGAAGGGCGCTACGGGTGGACACCGGAGCCTAGGCATCGCGCCCCTTCCCAAATGCCGATTCCTCCATCTCGCGCCAGTGTCCGCACACCGTACTCACCGGCGGAGATGGAAAGATTGTTCAAGGCGTACTTGGAAATCTCCGAAGATGCGGTGGTTGGAACGAACCAATCCGGCGATCACTTTTGGTGGCGCGTCTCTAGCCGATACAATGCAAACCGGCCGCCCGGAACGATCGAGCGCAACGAGAGTATGGTGCGCAACTGCATCGGCCGAGCCAACGAAGAAATTGGCAAGTTCAACGGCTATTTCATCCAGGAGTCCCGGAATGCCGGGAGCGGCCGAAGCGAGGTCGACATCATCACCGCCGCGCTGAGCACCTACCAATCCATGAACGGTAAGTCGTTCAAATATCTTAACGTTTGGCAGGAGACGCGGACGCACCCGAAGTATAAGGGAGGCATAACATCCTCCTCTAGCGGCTCCTCCAAACGATCAAGGTCGGTAGCCCTATCCGACTCCGGCTCGGAAGAAGTGGCTAACCAACTCGCCGGAGCTAACTTGGGTAGCCCCAACGCCGGACCGAGCAGTTCACAACGCCGCCCCCAAGGAAGGAAGAAGGCGGGGGCCAACCGTCGTCGCGGCTCGACTCCCGAAGCCACTCCCGAAGCCGCTCCCGCTCCCTATGTGCCACCTCCACCCCCGAACAACTCGCTGTGGATGCTCTTAAGCCAACTCAATATGGCCGATAGGTCATCTATGACCCCCACGCAACTTGAAACACACGAGACCATGATAAAAGGTCTCCAAAAACAATTGGGGTTGTTGCCGCCGGATGAGTAGTCTTCCTCGGGTAATATTAGCCAATAATTATGTAATTTTTAATTTTTAGTATTTTAATTATGTAATTTTAATTTTTAGGATTTTAATTATGTCTTTTTTATTTTATTTGTATTTTGTAATATTTATTGTGATTTTTTAATGAATTTTAGTATTATGGAAATGTTTATGTTTAATTGAATATTAAATTAATTGTGCTCGTCCTTGCGGAAGAGCACAGTTGTGGGTGTTGTGCTCTTGCCAGAGAGCAGGCATGAATAGTACCGCCCGGGCCCACAACTGTGCCGCTGGCAAGAGCACGGTTGTGGATGCTCTTATTTTGCATTATATTTATTACTATTTATTATTTAGATTACGGCTATGAATCTATTTAATTAGTTTAAGAATATTTTAAAGTAGTAAATCTATTCAACAACTTTACAATTTATGCTTACATGTACGATTTGCATAGCTTCATTGGATTTGATTCAAGTTGATCTCCATGAGGATAATTGGTTAGGATTTTTCTAAAAATATGATATTTTTTATACAAAGTTAGGAATGCGTGAATTTTTTTTGGCGAATAAAATGAAGATCTTATCTTGAGTTTTTGCACTTCCTTATTCCATTCCATTTTCACCAACGATCCACTCATCAATACGTCCAGAAAATATATAATGATTCTTCCTTCCATCCCCTAAAAAAAATTTCAAAGTTTGTATTAACATTCATCTAACAAAATAACTAAATCTATGAAACATCAAGCTTCTTGAATTTAATTTTTGCCTCTCATCTTATACACATCATCAACTATAATTTTAACTATAATTTTCCATTATTGCACTATAAGTAGATGTGTTTTGGTAGTATATCTTATTTGCATAACACTTCCAACTATATATATTTGTATTTTAGTGATCAAAATAAAAATAACATAGGCAAGAAAATGATGGACATGATTCATCAAAGTCAATTATAAAATAATGAAATGAAAGCTCGTAATCAACCCAAGTACTAATGGTTTGAAGTTAAAACAAATTGCACAACCTTGCAAAGTACTAAACTACTAGCTAAGCTACGCATTATTCCACATAAACTCGGCCATCTCTGTCCTGGTCTGGTTCCACGCTGGAGTAGATTCAACTGCATCTACATACTCCACGTCATCTCCTTCCGTCCCTGTTGAAATGTCCCCATTTGTATCTTCAAGGTCTTCAAGGTTCACATTTGCATCACTAAGTTCCAACTCCACTGGATCAACTTGCATTTGGCTCCGAATGAAATTGTGCAGAATGAAGCATGCCATTATGAGACGCGTTTGTGTTGTGATTGGGTAGAAGCTGGCACTGTGTAATATCCCCCACCTCATCTTCAATACCGCAAAAGCACGTTTGATGATATTCTGTGCCATAGTGTGCCTCATGTTAAACATTTCTGTAGGGTTTTGATGCTTATGCGCAGAAGGTCCCCACTCCTTCAAGTGATACCGCACCCCTTTGAATGGTGTGAGGAATCCTTCGTTGTTTGCATATCCATTATCACAAAAGTAATAGCAGCATGCGGGTGAAAAAATGAGATATATCAATTACTAACAATTGTCCATTACCGCATAAAGATCGCAGAGTGCAGCATAGATGTCGTACCTTTAGGGACGCGTAGTTTGTCAACTTCCGTTGTGACAACATCGCATAGAACACGAGAGTCACCGGCTGATCCCTCCCAACCAATTAGGACGTAGATAATTCGCATAAAACGATCACAGACGGCCAAAGTATTAGTAGCGATGTGGCCCTTTCGTGTTCTATACCGTGGTGCATCACCAACACTAACACGGACATCGATATATGTTCCATCCAATGCCCCTAGACAGCCCTAATAAAATACGAACAACCAAGTCGATCTAAATTTAGTTATGAAATGCATTTCTGGAAAATAAATTCAGTGACGTTTTGATGAAAATACCATGAACCATTTCCACCGGGGGTTGTCGCAATCGTCGTCCACAAGCGTGGGTTTAGCCATGAATACCTCATGAAGACCAATCACTCCTCTCAACACCTCATGAATATATCGAGAAACAGTCTGTCCGGATCGCAAATACTCAAACCCTATTATCCGATTCTTTTTGTGATGAGCGAGGATGCTTAAGAGCATAGACACTTGCTCCTCAACCTTACAAATTTCCGATCTTTCAAACTCATGCGCTCACGTAGTAACAGACTCAACAGTCCAAAGCAGTTACGGTCCATCCGGAGATTGTTCACGCAGTCTGTGTCAGTTAAACGTACCATCCTATCCATACGTCGAATTTGCTCCGGTATCTTCCATAACAAGTCAGTAACCATGGTTGTATCGTCTTCATCATCACTACTCCTCCGCCGACTAAAATACTCAGCCAAACTGAGCAGAAGAAAAGATTGTTGGCGCTGCTGACGAACCAAATCTTCAACTACAACCAATACACTTTCAATCTCCTTTCGTTTTTTATTTTCCCGGTCCATGCTTGTACACAACTACAACACAGAGCAACCAACAACACTTAAGCATAACTACTTGCATTCATTTGTAACTGTTAGCTTATGCCTTTTTATCTACTGGGAGATTCTCATCAAAATTCGAAGAACTAAAAAATGAAATTTACCGCAGATTATACACTGCAACTAATCAAACCGCTTAAATGAACATACATTACGCAAGCATACAGGTAAATCGACCTTCAAAACATCTTCCTACTAGTCAATTTTTCCCATTCAATCAATATACAAACCAGATCGAAAAAAATTGCTAATGAAAACGGAGAAATTATTCATTTTATGTACAAATCACAAATAGACATCAAAGATGTGAATAACATAATCAAATTTAGTAACAATCCTAATTATAATTGAACTGTAGAACCTGCACCAAATAAAACATCATATAATTCAAATCTAATCTCATTTGCATGTCTAATCAAATTGGGGGTCATTCATAGATGTTGCTGACAACAACCATCTACCCACGACGGAGAGCGTCGAGCTCGAAAGTCTACGCAACAACAAAATGGTTGGATTTACCGACCTGTATGGAGTTTTCTTTGCGGCGATGGCGGATTTGCTGCGTTTTTGCAGTGGCCTTCGAGCAACAATGAGGATGGAGAGAGAGGGTAAAAGTGGAAGAAGAGGGGGTTTCTTTTTCAAACAATGAAACTCCGTCTCAATAAACCTACTTTTTTGGGGGTTAGAGTTACCAATTGAATTAGGGTAGGTAACATTAATTTCAAGCGGGCCGTCTTTTTTCAAACGGGCTTGATAAAAAACAACAAATGCAAACAAACAATGCAAACAAACGATGGTTAAAAAGGTCAACGTCAGCATTTTCCATCCTTTTCCTACTCTACTCATCTAATCAAACGAGCCCTTGTAGTATTCCTCAAATTTGAGATTTTACTAAATGTACGATATAACATCAAACGAGCCCTTGTAGTATTCCTCAAATTTGAGATTTTACTAAATGTACGATATAACGATAGTAGCCTATTGAAGTTTACAATAGGCCTGCTTACTTTGCAAGTTATGTAAAAAAAAAGAATTTTTATATTAATTTTAAGCAAACAACCTATTAAAAAGTTATTTTATACTATAATATTCTACTTTCAGTAAAAGTATTCTTTACAAATACGATATTTTAATTAATATGCCCACGTGATATTTTGTTCGTGATATTTTGTTTAGCATATGAGGACACGGCACGGCACGACACGACACGTATGTATTTTAATAAAAATCTCGAGAAGCTTAATTATCGTTTTCCAAAGTAAAGATCCATGATATAATTAAAATATTGACGTCTGGATTAGAAGAAAATAAGGCAATATTCATTTGATAATTTTTTCACAATTTGAATTCTGTTTAGGAGTTTCACCTTGATTTCTGTGGCATGTATAGAGCTGGAAGAAGACAATGCTAAGAATTTACATTACTGTGTAATCTAATCTCAAAAAGTCAATATTTTGGTGTGTGAGAGAGAGAGAGAGAGAGGAAGGCGGCGCACGCCATCGGTCGACGGGAAGAATGCATAAATATCGTTTCTCGGATAAGAAGAGAGTAAAAGCATTTTTTTACGAATTGGAAAAAACAGATCATCCTTCAATTTTGGAAGTGAAGAAATAACGACCCTTATCCCACACCGTACCCGCTTTCTATCTATCTTTGAGTAGCGTGCCCAAACCAAATACTCCTATATATTCTGCTCTACGATCTCTTCTTCTTCTTCTTCTTCTTGTCTGTGCTTGTTGCATTATTGCGTAACTTCCACATTCGCAATCCTCGATACTTGCCACTTCAAAACAACATACGATTTCATTCCTCTCCACTCTACTTGTTCAACCATAGTTTGGATCATCTCAATGGAGTCCAGCGCTCAACGCCGGCTCAGATTGATTCAGACACATCTGATTCCCGACGCCGATGATTCGTCGTTTCCGATTTCCGCCAACCCCACCGCCGCTGAATTCTTTCATGGTAGTATACTTTATTGGTTTTCCTTTTTTTTCTTTCAAGTTGTGATTTTTCCTCTCATTAATTGGCTAATCTATTACTGTAGCAAGACTTTTCCTTTTCTTGGAAAGCTATTGGTCAGATTCTGGGATTTAGCTTTATGCAATTTAGTATTCGGAATCAATTTATATTGTTTTTTACACTAAAAACTTTTGATTTGATCGTCTTTATGGTTACCTCTACTTTGTTGAAGACGACTTAGTTGAAATAAATGGTCTTTGTTAATATATAAACTTTAACATATTTCTCCCTTCTCTGTGTGTGTGCCGTGGGGCCGGGCAGAGGATGTTACTATAGTTTACAATTTATTTAGTTCATTGATAGGGGCTACTGCATAGTCATTTGCACAGAATTTGGATAGTTGAAGATCATATAAGAGCAAAAATAAATACTAGTACAAACTTGCCTTGATGGGGGCTTAAGCTCCTCTTACAAAAACAAGCAAATGTGCTACATCAACTTTTATTTGGAGTTTTGTTATTTATGAAAGAGATTAACTGAGAGTGAATGATGTTTATGCTAGATTTGCTACACTATTCGATTCTTCATGCTTACATTCTCTTCTTTAAGGATTTTATGTATGTTCATTTGCACATTGGTATGGAAATCCAGAGTTGGAATACCTCCAACTTGCAAAGGCAGGCTTTCGTCCATGATATTTCATTATTTCTGGCCTGAGGAAAATATGGTTACCTGATTGAGAGAGCTTTCCCTTGGAGTTTGAAACTTATGGGTTTCACTTGAAAGTTCATATATTGTATTGCTAACTACGTTTTACCTTCTAAGGAGTTTATTATTGTTTGCACTCTTCTATTCTCGGTTTGGCTCAAGACTGACAGATTTTAATGTTGTACAGACCAGAAGTATAGTGTAGTTCTTCCCGAGAGACTGCAAACAGGGAAATGGAATGTGTACAGGTGGAAGATTTACTCTTTCCGTGTGCATGGTTCATATATGTTATTTTTGGGTAGACTTAGGAGCTCCTCTCCCTGCCAATCTGTACCTGACATATATACATTGTTTCTTTCATTCAGATCTGCCCGTTCTCCATTGAAGCTTGTTGATAGATTCCCTGCTCACCCAGAGCTTCGCACATTGCATGATATTTTTGTGTGAGAATGTTTCCCCTTCTCCCATGCACTACTTTTCTATAGATGTGTACCCCTATATGTTTATTTTTGTTTTGGATGACTGAATACACATACTCAGTTTCATGTCTCCAGCTTATCCAGATTGTGATACTCATCCTCTAAAATTTGACCCTTTCATTTAATTTGTTGGTGCACTCAGGCACTCAGTTGAAAGTTTCCAAGACTACAAATATTTGGGTACACGCATACGGATAGATGGGACTGTTGGAGAGTAAGTTTATTGGAAAACTTTTGCTTTCTAAAGTCATAAGGAATAAAATGTGTTATTGACTTTATTACAAAAATGATGTATATATCCTTTTTTTATATGCAGTTATAAATGGATGACATATGGAGAGGCGGGTACTGCACGATCAGCTATAGGTTCAGGACTTCGTCATCATGGATTACAATCAGTAAGTCAACTTCGTTACTTTCTTTTCCCATTCTATCATTTCTCTTGTGTGGTACTACTAGTTAGTATCTGTATTCACATTCATCCACTCGGACATTTTGCATATCAAAATACTTCAAAATAAATAGAAACAGAGATTTTTGGGGACTAGACTTAGTTTTTGTGAGGTTCTTACAAAGTCCTTATGACTCTTTTATTGGTGTATTTTATTTTGTTAGTTCCACTCATTTTTCTTCTATAAAAAAGTTAACCTGAATATTATTTTCTTATATACCTGAATTTTTCTATCTTTAAAACACTGACGTATTTTTCCTGGAGCAGGGAGCTTGTGTTGGACTTTATTTTATTAATAGGCCAGAATGGATGATTGTGGATCACGCCTGTTCAGCATTTTCGTACATATCAGTTCCTTTATATGACACCCTTGGTGTGTAGGTGTAAATCAGTTAAGCCTTCTCTAGTGTAGTCAAGTCCATTGATTTTGTATTCTTCTGATGCATTTACAGGGCCTGATGCTGTTAAGTATATTGTGAATCATGCTGAGATACAGGCCATTTTCTGTGTGCCAAGTACCTTAAACACAGTGAGTCTTTTCTTAACATCTCTTTTCAGTAATTGAACTTTTAGGTTGATTGGTTACAGGAATTCTATGGCAAACCGCTATGCATATCGCTAAACACTTGTTTCTCATTGCATATTCTGCTTATCTTTTTGAGATTGAAAGAATAGGTCATGAAGATGCCCCATTTTGTATCTATATCCATCAAATTATGTTACAAATTGAATCATCCATGTCAATTTTATGTTGCAATATGCAAGTTTGCATTTTTCTTATCATGCCGCAAAAGAACAAATAGTATGCAACATGTAAATTCAATGTTGTTATTTACACAAGTCTCCTGATTTTAAATGTCTCTGTCTAAAAATTTCAGCTACTGAGCTTCCTGTCAGAGATTCCTTCCGTACGCGTAATAGTGGTATGCCAATACACATACTTTAATGACTTAAATTCTTGTAAAGCATTATTCTTTCTTCATGTCCTTTTGACGTGTAGTACTCGATTCATGAATGCCACAGGTAGTTGGAGGGGTGGATGAACATCTACCATCTCTACCCTCTGCTTCAGGAGTCAAGCTTGTGTCATATACAAGGTTACTTAGCCAGGTATCTATAATATCTTACGATTTTCTTTTTCTGATGCTATTTTAGCACTTCTATTTTAATACGATGTAAATTTTTGGAGTGTGCACCTTCAACACAGTGACCACATTTTCATGTATTGGAATACACTATTATGTGTGCTCGTTTCATAAATATTCAGTTTTCTAAGTTAATGGTAGCCTTTAGTTACAATAGCATTCCCAAACACCAGTTTACTTGCTCTGTGAAATTCTTATCTACCATATGCAGTGCAGTGCTTCAGTTCATGTGGTTCTAAGAAGAACAAAGACACTTACATGTATAGAGTTGTGTGTAATATATTATTATGCGGAAAAAAGTGGGTAGACAGATTATTTTCATGCTAGGTGGGCCTGTGGAGTTGGTTCTAGGGGTCCTTGGGGAGCTGGAATAAGGAGGAGGGGTCGGGATGTGGTGGTGGTTCAATCTTTGTGACTGTGTCTAGATGATGGTGCTGGAAGTGTTTTTCAATGGAAATTATTTATACATAAGTAGTGATTACATTTAAACGTGATGTCTTATTTATCTTCGTTTTTATGCAATGTTAAATTACAATGATCATGAAAGAGGAGTACCATTATAGAATAAAACAGTTGTATTTGTTTGAACTGTATTGTTCTCCCCCAGAATAGGTAGTTAATTTGTCAAGTTACTTGGGATCGCTGAAGATTTCTCATTAGGTAGCTACTTTATGCTCACTTCTTTTTGGAACAATAAAGTCTGTTAATGGACCTGGTAGCTATCACACAGCATTTTACCCATGAATAGAAAGTACTTTTAATCTCAGGATCTACTTTCTTGCTGATGGCTTCTTTACCTACACCTAACTGTCACTGGTCCTAATACAGATTCACACACTATCATGGCAGTTGACTTTTTACCTGATGAAATTTTTTATTTGCTTACAAATTATGGCCAGTTGTAAAAGGTTGATTATAATAACCTAAAATTGATATATTCAGGGTCGCAGTAACATGCATCCATTTTGCCCCCCCAGACCCGAAGATGTAGCCACTATATGCTATACGAGTGGTACCACTGGGACGCCGAAGGTAGCTCTCTCGCTTGTGGCCTTTATATACAACAGTTGCGACCTATTAAAACATTTTTTAAAATGCATTATAGCTCTTCCTTTTTACTTCTTTTCTTCCAATAGGGAGTTGTTCTATCACATGGAAACTTGTTATCAAGTGTTGCTGGCATGACTCTTTCTGTCAAATTTTATTCGTCAGATATGTGAGTTCTCTTGGAATATGATGAGTAATTTTCATTCTTGTGATCTCTACCCATATTACGTCTGACTATACATTTTAATCAGTTATATATCATATCTTCCCTTGGCACACATATATGAACGAGCTAATCAAATCATGTCAGCATATTACGGAGTTGCTGTTGGCTTCTATCAGGGGGTATGTGATTCCTATTTTCCTAGATGTAATACTCCTAGTATATTGCTTCAATCCTGTTCTGCCTACAAAACCATTGTTACTTTACTGTTTTCACTTCCCATTTCACCTTACATATTAAAGCTAAAGATTTGCATTAGAAAGATAAAATTTCTCTTGCACTCCCAGAGACTCTGTTGCTTTCCTACTGCCCAGTTGGATATTCCTTGTATGCCTTTGAAGGGGTTCGATTTATCTGAAAGGGATGGGTGATATGAGTAGGCAAGTAGGAAAGCAACAGAGTCTCTGGGAGTGCTATCCTCCTGACATGAAAATATACTTCTACTCCTGTTTGTTGTGATAATAACTTTGATTTGCAACCTCCCAGCCTTCTGTTGAGTGAACTGGTTCAAGTAAATATTTTATATTTTTACAACTTTCCAATTAGTGGGTCTTGTATACACTAATTGGCCATGGTTACTGTGCACGAGTAAAGTTGGGGTTTGCAAATAGGACCAGGACACGGCATCTGATTTTTCATACGGTGAATGAGCTTGTTGGACTTAAATAATTTTTCGTATGGTGAACTGAGCTCGTTGTACTTGTATAATTTCTTTTATTATTCAGTAGCTTTACATGTGAAGTTGTTTCCTAATTTACAGGATAACTTGAAATTGATGGATGACTTAGCTGCTCTAAGGCCCACTATATTTTCTAGTGTTCCTCGTCTGTACAACAGAATATATGCTGGGTATATCTCTTTAGTATTAAGAAATGATTGCTTTGTACTCTTCTGCTCAAGTGTCAAGGTGTTCTGGTTTTCTGTTTCGTATCTTATGTTTTGTTTCTTACAGAATAATTAATGCTGTTAAGTCTTCTGGTGTGCTGAAAGAGAGGTTATTTAATGCAGCCTACAATTCTAAGAGACAAGCTGTAATGAATGGTATGCCATTTGATTCCTTCGTTCTTGTTCACAATCTGTTTCTAAATGCTCATTCAATTATATCTGGTTGTCATTTTTCTGTTTGTCAGGTCGAAAACCATCACCTATGTGGGATAGGCTGGTATTCAATAAGATAAAGGACAAACTTGGAGGCCGTGTTCGGTACTTGACTTCAGGTGCTTCCCCGCTGTCTCCTGATGTGATGGAGTTCTTGAGGGTGTAAGTTAAATTTATAGATAATCCAGTAGTCAGTGTCACTCAAGATAAGTTTCAGTATTCACACTTCTGAAAACATGGCTTCTATGTATAGGTGTTTTGGCTGCCAAGTGATTGAAGGTTATGGCATGACAGAGACTTCATGTGTCATCAGCACTATGGATGAGGGTGACAACTTAACTGGTCATGTTGGTTCTCCCAACCCTGCATGTGGTAAGTCATTGATAGAGATTTGGATATATATCACATTATAACGCATATTCATCCCATATAATGGCAAGGATTTTATTCATCCTTGGTAGGAAATATTTTGTAAAAGGGAAACACGAAAGAGTATGCTAACACTTACTTTTATATTTTTGATTTCAAACTTGTTCTAGAATTTGACGCTTATGCATCAAACTATTTTCCATGCCTCCAGAAATAAAGCTTGTTGATGTTCCTGAAATGAGTTATACCTCAGAGGATCAACCTCATCCTCGCGGAGAGATCTGTGTCAGAGGACATATCGTTTTCCAAGGCTACTATAAAGATGAAGTTCAGACGTATTCACCTAACACTTGGAATTTGAATTTTTCGGATCAATTTTGGATGTTAAAAATGTTACTTCATCTTGATTGACTTTACAGGAGAGAAGTGGTCGATGATGAAGGTTGGCTGCATACAGGAGATATCGGACTATGGCTACCAGGTGGGCGCCTCAAGATTATTGATCGGTAAGTTATCATCTGTTAACCCTCCAAAAAGAAAGAGAAGGGAATGCTCTCGAGATCTTATTCAATACCACCTGGGGTCACATAGTTCTTGTTCACTGTTGACAGGAAAAAGAACATTTTCAAGCTGGCACAGGGCGAATACATAGCACCTGAGAAAATTGAGAATGTGTATGCAAAGTGTAAATTTGTTGCACAGTGCTTTGTGTACGGTAAGAAAATAATGCTGTACTTGTTTATTAAGTCAAGTTCTCACTTATTCATTCAGCTGAGGAGCCTAATTTTGTAGGTGATAGCTTGAACTCCTATTTAGTTGCTGTGATCTGTGTGGATCCTGATGTGCTAAAGGATTGGGCGGCATCAGAAAACATTAAGGTAATGAAGCCAATGCTACTGGTAACTATCACTAAAACTTTCGTTGTTCTGAAACTATAAGCTTATTTTGATCAGCTTTCTTCAGTGGGTTCTGCCCCTTTGTAGGAGAAAAATAGCAAATAATCTCTGAATAAAATGATCGGTAGTTGGAAATACTGTCACCAGTATTGTTATCATTCTCCCTCAGTAACTTCCATGCTAAATCACTTTGTTGAATCTGTGCAGTATGATGATTTAGGACAACTTTGTGCTGATCCAAGAGCAAAGGCTGCTGTGCTTGCTGACATGGATGCTGTCGGAAGAGAAGCTCAGGTACTGTTGTCCTTGTAGGTGTTATTCGGCCAGCAAGGCTTAAAAAAAATTAGACTTCACCTTTGGTTTTTATTAATTGATGCTCTTGTTTTGACACAGTTGAGGGGTTTCGAATTTGTGAAAGCCGTAACCTTAGTGCTGGAGCCGTTCACTGTGGAGAATGGCTTGTTGACTCCAACCTTTAAGGTAAATTGTGGTTGTGTAAATTTCTGGATTTGCATTAGTAAAATGGTTTGGTTGAAGTTTATGAGCTTAAGTTTGATTGATTTTGTTGTAATTTTGGTGGTGTATCAGGTAAAACGGCCTCAAGCAAAAGCATATTTTGCGCAAGCAATAGCAGGCATGTATACGGAGCTTTCGACATCTGATCCAGCCGGGGCTCCACAAAAGATGATGTGAAAATCTCTACATCTTATACCCAAAACTACAGTAATTTGAAACTCTTAATCCAATCTCTACAATCTCAGATTCAGATTATGCTTTTTTGTTTGGTTCATCTGGGGAGCTTTAATCTATATACATTAAGTCGGTTTTTTTTTGTGCTGCACTTGATTTGTGAATATATTCATGTGAAATCAATTTATAATTAATCAACAAAAACAAAAAAATCGAGAAATATCAACAAAATAAAAATAAATTAATAGAAAAAAAAGGACTTGGGAAATCCACAGCAATTATGCACAATGGTATTTGTACACGGATAGTTTATATATGCTTCATTGATATTCTTTAAAGTTAAAAAATGGGGTTTTTTTTATAGTAGTATACACCATTAAATAGGTTTTTATCAGTTGAAATAATGGCACGTGTATGGATATTGTTGTCCGTTTAGATATTATGTAAGTAGGAAAAAAGTAAAGTAATTAAATAGCCTATTTATAGTGAAATGTAGTAATGACTAAGATGTAATTGAACAAAAGGGCTATCTATCTACAAATACCATTCATCATGACGTATAAACCCCACTAGAAAGCAACGCCCAAACAGAATGCGTAGAAACGCACACGAACAAAATTCTCATCCGCACCTAAACTTTTAAATGGGCTGCTGCGGCGGCGACGACGACGACGCACCACCACAACCGTCGCCGCCATTGCTCTCTCCGCCTCACGACCTCCTCCAGCCGCTCTATTCCTCATCCTCCGCCGACACCACCATCTCGCCCCTCAATTCCAATTTCTCCGCTCTCCTATGCAAGGATACTCTCCGCGCCATACTCCAGAAGCTATCGCTCTCCGATCTTGCCCGCTCCGCTTGCGTATGTCGCCTCTGGCACTCGGTGGCCTCCGACAGCCAGATGCAGATTCAAGCCTTCATTTCCCCGTGGAAGCTTCGAGACATCGTCGGAAAACCTACCTCTAGCGGCTTCTGGCGAGATAATTCCCTTTCCAAATTCGCCATCTCTCACCGCCTCTCCCGCAGCGATTCCATTGCTAGCCTAGCTGTTAAGTACACCGTTCAGGTATTCTATGGCTGCTCATCGACTTTATTTTCACAAACCCAGTCAATATGCGTTCGGCTTATCATAACCTATAATAGATTAGTTTAGAGGAATACGATTACCTTTACATTTTTAGATATTAGCTGGTGAATACAAGAATTTTGATGTTTCCGTTTCCGCACGTGGATGTGAACTATTGACTCCTGAAATTCCATTTGATAGCTGATATATGAGGTTAAAGGCCAGTCACTTATGATGCGTATTGAGATTCCTGAGAATTTGTGGATTCAGACAAGCTTAAACTCCTAACCAATTTACCTGCTCATCGGGAACAAATGTATTACACTTGTCTTTAGGTTTTTATCCCCAAGATTGTAAACAGCCTTATCAGAAATTACTCAAAGTAGCTTTAAAATGATAGTAATCACAGCTGTGAAATGCTTTTGAACTTCTAAATTTTCTTGTGTTTATGAAATGAAAAACATTGATGAAGATGTCAATGCTCAAAGGTTTGAAGCAATATATAGAATACCACACTGATCAAATATATATTACTCCAAGTTCGGACTATGCTTTGTCATCAGAATTTGGCTTAATTTAACTTATACGAATCAGTAATGATAGTTCTGCTGATCCAGCTCTGTTTGTTGGTCTTGTTAAATTTTCTTTTTCTCCTGAGGGCGGAGATACAGTGGATTATAGAATCCAAAGTTTATATTTTTATAAATGGTTGATTGCAATGGTGGGTTTGTTGATTTTTTTCATGCCCATATCAAATTACATCAAGGTTTGCACTCATTTTTTTCTTTGCTACGCAGATGCATTCATCTGTATAATTCTTAAATTGATTTACAAGGTTACATCTCTTCTTTTGCTTGTAATACTTTACACTGCGTTGATCATTGATGATTATCCAACCTTGACAGGTTATGGGCATCAAGCGCTTAAACAACATGATGAGTGACCACGGGATATACTCCAGGGAGCGTCTGCTGATCCCTGTTAGCAACCCAGAAATACTCGTAGATTCCACATGCTACATAGAAGTGGACACTCATGCTAAGAGAGAGGTTGCGGTACTGTATCTAGAGGGTGGGCCTGACAGTAATCTGAATTCAATTCTGCATAGGCTGTCCACTGAACGAGGCAAAAAAAGGGTAATAGACTCATTGAAGAGGAGCATGCATGTCGATGATGGCACTGCTCTATACTACTTATCCATATCAAATGGTGATCCTAGGGCTGCTCTTACACAATTCTCTGATGATGTGCGCTGGGAGAGGCAGGTTAGTCTCGCATAATCTGTAATATAAAGCCGTGTGACTGTGTTGTATTACTGGGATTCATTGGTGTTTCAGTATATATAGAATCCCATTTACCTGGATTGAGGAATAATTTTCTTTATCCGAGCTAACTAAGAAGCTTGGGGAAATTATTCAAGTTGTGCTTATATGTATCTGCTATTTCATGTTCTCATAGATCTTGTCCGCATATGTAAGTTGTGAATCTTGGTGTTCATGCAATTTGTACTTATACATCGATTTGTAAATAGTGATAAGCTCGTTCAGTACCATAGAAACTGCAGTTTCTGAATTGATTATTATTTACCAGACCTCATTTCTATGTTTTTAACTGTTATTTATTCCCCCGTGATAACTTGACTTTAAAGTTCAAATTCGTGGTATGAGAAAAAAATCACTATTTAAAAAAATGTGTTGCTCTCTTTTAAGGTAAATCATCATACATACGCATCCTATTTTGCGAGAGAAATTGGCTATTTACCATTAAATTTTGCGAGAGAAATTGGCTATAAATAGTACTACTAGTATTTACTATCAAAGTTTAAGTTTGTGAGAATTGGCTATAAATAGTAGTACTATTAGTGACAATAGACCAATAAATATAGCGTATTAAAGATAAAATCAGATACATAGTCATTTTCAAAGTAGTGGAGAGTGACGATGGTGAGAAGGTTTATGAGGTTACATCTTTATTCTTTAGCAGTGGTTGGCTAGTAGTTTTCTTTTCCCTTAACGGGATGTGTTTGGATTAGGCCCAAGAGAATAATAGTACTACAACTAATGCCAATCATTTTATTTTTCCAGCGCTTTTTGTTCTTTTCATTCAGAAATAGAAATAGAAATAGAAATAGAAATAGAAATAGAAATAGAAATAGATATAGATATAGATATAGATATAGATATAGATATAGATATAGATATAGATATAGATATAGATATCAATTCATTTTAACTGCTTCATTTCTATATTCTTACCATGTATGTTAACAGCATCCTCAACTTTATCTGCTTTACAAACAGTATGAAGGGCCCAAATAGAAATAGATATTATTCTTATTCTTGTAGCCATCACCTATTAAAGCATGTCATATAAAGCATAATAGAATGACCTGAAAAAGTTTCTAATTAAAAAAGACCTTACTCCATATTCATGTTCCTTGATTAATTCTAACAACCTTTGTATCAATCTTATGTTTATACGACAAACTTCAATAAATATAAAATTGTTTATGTACTATTATCTAGCTGTCTCCTCGACAACTATGGTCATCGTTGAACAAATTCAACTTTTTCTACACCGACCATTGTAGGAACTAGGAATTGTGTTGTGAGAAATAACTTTATTTAATCTGTCACTATAATTCGCTAAACTCCAATCAGATAACTTTAAACTAGTCTTATGAGTTTCAGTTTTGACGGCCTTGTAAATTGCAAAGTAATTTCACATTGAAAAACAAGCAGGGAAGAAAACGAATCCAACAAATCATCACCTTGCGAATACACTAGTATTTAATTGAATTTTAAGTGGAAAATTGTGGAGATATTAAAATTATTCAAGGACGAGAAAACCTAGTAGTAGTAGTAGTAGTACTTCATTTTTATTCTCACAGGCATCATATTTATTTCAACAGTGGTTTAATATAGGTAGGTGAGGTGAATTTAACTCTCTATGTCTGCATCACTGTAACTCAAACATACTCCTACCATATCACTTTATTGTCATCATCTTTATTTTTTCGATCCAGAAAATTAAGATTTAAACATATTGTTCAATTTCCCTCTATTTTGATTTGGATAGTGATACTACATACATGGTAAATATAATTATAAAATTACACTTTTTTCATATTTCGACTTTATTAAACATAATCAAGGGTTTGATATCACTTGATTTACAAAAAAAACTTGATTAGATTAAAATGTAGATATAGCGGAGTCCATACCGTTGACCGACGACTAGTCAACCTGCAATAGTATATGATTTTTGAAAGGAAAAATTGTAGTATTTTAATTCTATAAATAGCAAGTAAACTGTTCTAGCCCCAGTGGGAGGAAGACGATAAAAAAAATCATTATTTTATAATTCAAAAGTTGTTACAAAACAAATATATAAATAAAATATAAGGTGACAAGTCCACTTATTGCAAAGGCAACTAAAGTTACCTTATATTCCCAGACAAGAGCATTAATACAAATCCACTTACATGGAATTTAGTTCTACATTTACGTTCGTTTAGGTAAAAATGAGACTCCCTTAAAATAAAGGGTGATGCTAAACAGCCATAATGTGGGCAACCACACAGGGATAAATTAGTAAATTTTTATGTCAATTAATAGATAAAATATTAATTATAGTTAGTGGATAAGTTGAAATTACTTATATAGCCTTTTCTTTATTTTCTATTTTAGAACTCCCTCCATTTTAGTTTGTCAGAGAGAGAGAACGCGTATTTAACTTTTGAACTCAAACCAACATTAATTACTACCCAATTTAATTGCAAAACATTGAAAATTGAATCAAAATAGACAACGCCTTTATCTTGATTCGCATAAAGGAAATTGAGTCTTACAATTTAATTTAGGTACTAAATTTAGGATCTTAATTATTATCAAGAATTTAAAAAAATGATTAAATTTAACAGTTTGATTGATACTTATATTCAATTGAATCATCCGAGATTTCAATTGTTCTTATATTAAACTGAATCATAATTGAACAGTTTTATTGAATTTTAATTAGATCCAAACGAGTATTTATGCTTTCAGTTAATCTTATATTCATTTGAACAATTTAATTTGATTTAACAATCCAGTCAAACTTGTATTCATTTTAAATTCAATTGATTTTAGATCCAATCGAATGATTGGGAATATTTTGATAGTTGATTCAGTTTAACTACTCAAATGAATATTGGTTTCAACAGTAATAATTAAATTTAATTTTAAATTTAATTAAATAAATAAGTTGATTAGTTACTAGATTCGGTTTGACAATTAAGTTGAATTTTATATCTATTAAATAATTCAGTTATATCTATATTCATTTTATATTCAAATTATCATAGATCCAACCAAAGGATTCTGATATTTAATTTGAATTGAACTATTTATTGAATATTGGACTCAATTAAACAACGAGTGTAATTAAATTCAATATAACTAAAATTTAATTGAACAATTAAGTTGAATTTAGATTCAATTTAACAATTCAATTAGTTTAGATTATTCTTAGTTCAATTAATCTGAAATCCACTTAAAATATTGAGATATAATGGTTATGATTTAACTCATATACATTCAAATGGATATTGTTGGTAGAGTGTGATGGCTTAAGCACCAAGCTCGGCAGCTCCGTGATCTGGAGAGAAAGATCAAAATATGAAGAAGAGCTCGGCTGTTGTGACAACTCGTTTCAGGAGCCGTTGGATCTGTTTGTTAGTCAAGATTTGATCCTAGCCGTAGGATTAAATACTAGCCGTTAGTTTCTGTTAAATAGCTAATTCATTAGTTAGTTTCTTCTTATGTAGCTCATATTCTCTCTCTCATTTTTTTCTCATTCCAGTGAATAAAGTTTCCTTTACTTTTTCATTCCAATCTTCAATCGATTGTTCTTGCTATTCAAATCGTTCCTCAATTGTTTACAAATTGGCGCCGTCTGTGGGAAGAGGAGGCGCGATTGATTTCTGATTTGTTTTTCGGTGGTGAGATTGGAAGGTGTTATGGCTTCTAGATTTGAGGCCGAGAAATTCACGGGTAGGAATGCATTTTGGGTAAGTCCAAGAAACAGCCTTATCCCAAAGGTAAGCACACTTCCACATCCATTCTTGATTATGCCCATAGTGACATGTGGGGCCCTGCATCTGTGGTGTCAGTAGGTGGAGGGAAGTATTATATGAGTATCATAGATGACTACTCTAGGAAAATGTGGATATACATTTTGAGAGAGAAATCAGAGGCTTTTAGTAAGTTTAAGCAATGGTGCCTGGAAGTGGAGAAGGAGAAGTCAGTGGTTCTTAAATGTTTGAGGACTGATAACGGCTTGGAGTATCTCTCCAAAGAGTTTGATAACTTCTGTAAAGAGAGGGGAATTAAAAGGCACCGGACTGTACCTCTGAATCCCCAGCAGAAAGGGCAAATAGAACCATATTGGAGAGGGTGAGGTGTATGCTCCTCTCATCTGGTCTTGAGAAGAAGTTTTGGGCCGAGGCTGCATCCACGGCTGTGAGACTAATCAACAAATGTCCCTCATCAAGTATAGAGGGAGACACACCTGATTTTAGATGGTATGGCAGCCATGGAGATTACACCACATTGAGAGTGTTTGGCTGCAAGGCATATGCTCATCTCAAACAAGGGAAGTTGGATGCTCGGGCTATTAGGTGTGTAATGTTGGGATATCAACCTGGGGTAAAGGGATATCGTTTGTGGTGTGTAGAGCCAGGGAATCACAAGATTGTGATTAGTAGAGATGTAGTATTCTCTGAAACTGAAATGCCTTTTCTGGATAAGAACAAAGTGATCATCGAGAAGCCTAATTCTGTGGCTGATTCTGTTGATAAAGCTGATTTTGAGGTGGAGCATGAGAGGCATGAGAAGCATGGGGAGAGTATAGAGGTCACTGAGCCTCAGAGTGCTCAGAATGAGACACAAACACAACCTCAAGATAATCTGGAAAACTACCAGCTGGCTAGGGATCGAGTCAGAAGAAAGATCAAGCTGCCATCAAGATTTGATGATTCTGAGATGCTATTTTATGCATTATGTGTGGCTGAAGATGTTGAGTATACAGAGCCATCCTCATATAAGGAAGCAATGCAGAGCAAAGAATGGGAAAAATGGATGAAAGCAATGGTGGATGAAATTGATTCTCTGCTAAAAAATGGAACTTGGATATTGGTTGCGAAACCTGATGGAAGGAAAGTTATCAGCTGTAGATGGATATTCAAGAAGAAGCTGGAAGGTGCTGAGGGTGATCAGATCAGATTTAAAGCCCGGTTAGTGGCTAGAGGATTCACTCAATAACATGGAGTTGATTTCAATGAGGTCTTCTCACCGGTTGTAAAACATTCTTCCATTCGAATGCTGTTGGCTTTGGTTGCTAAGTTGGATCTGGAATTGGAACAGCTTGATGTGAAAACGGCCTTCTTACATGGAGGGCTAGAGGAAACAATCTACATGGCCCAGCCTGAGGGCTTCATCAAGCCAGGTAATGAAAATAAAGTCTGCTTGCTGAGAAGAAGTATATATGGTTTAAGCAGGCTAGTAGGCAGTGGAATAAGACTTTTGATGATTATATGATCAAGATTGGTTTTCAGAGATCAAGTTATGACTCCTGTGTATATGTCAGAAAAGGGGGCATACATCCTACATATCTTCTACTTTATGTAGATGACATGCTTGTTGCTGGGGCTAGCAAGAAGGCAGTGCAAAAGGTGAAGGATGAACTCAATGCTGCGTTTGAAATGAAAGACCTCGGGCCAGCAAGAAGAATCTTAGGCATGAACATTATCAGAGACAGAGCTAAAAGGCAATTGTGGCTCACACAATCTGATTATATATCAAAGTTGCTGAGAAGGTTCAAGGTGGAGAATATGAAGGCAGTGGCTACTCCACTAGCAATGCACTTCAGGCTCAAGGCTGATCAGAGGCCCAAGTGTGATGCTGAGTCCAGAGAGATGAAGAAGATACCCTATGCTAATATAGTGGGGAGCATTATGTATGCTATGATCAGCACCAGAGCAGATATAGCACAAGCCACAAGTGTTGTCAGTCGGTTTATGGCAAATCATGGAAGGGAACATTGGATTGCTCTCAAATGGTTGATGAGGTATCTGAGGGGTGCTGGGAATGTAGGCATTTTATATGGAGTGAATGATGGAGGTGGAGCTGATGCTATTGTGGGATATTGTGACTCGGATTTTGCTGGGAACTTAGACAACAGAAAGTCTCAGTCGGCTTACATATTCACAATGTTTGGGTCTGCTATTAGCTGGAAGTCAAGTCTTCAAAGTGTGGTGGCACTTTCCACAACGGAAGTAGAATTTATCTCACTTGCTGCGGCAATAAAAGAGAGTTTCTGGTTGAAAGGAATGTTGTCTGATCTTGGGATTGAGCAAGGGGCGATAGCAGTTGGCTGTGACAATAATAGTGCTCTATTTCTGGCCAAGCATCAAGCTTATCACGAGAGATCAAAGCACATTGATGTGCGGTATCACTTCATCAGAGAGGAGATTGAAAGAGGCAATGTGAAAGTCTTCAAAGTTCATACTTCAGAGAACCCGGCAGACATGTTAACTAAACCATTGAGTAAAGAAAAGTTTCTACTATGTCTGAAACTAGTGGGACTGGAAAGGAAGAGTTTGGTTGGTGATTGAGCAATCAAGGTGGAGTTTGTTGGTAGAGTGTGATGGCTCAAGCACCAAGCTCGGCAGCTCCGTGATCTGGAGAGAAAGATCAAAATATGAAGAAGAGCTCGGCTGTTGTGACAACTCGTTTCAGGAGCCGTTGGATCTGTTTGTTAGTCAAGATTTGATCCTAGCCGTAGGATTAAATACTAGCCGTTAGTTTCTGTTAAATAGCTAATTCATTAGTTAGTTTCTTCTTATGTAGCTCATATTCTCTCTCTCGTTTTTTTCTCATTCCAGTGAATAAAGTTTCCTTTACTTTTTCATTCCAATCTTCAATCGATTGTTCTTGCTATTCAAATCGTTCCTCAATTGTTTACAGATATAATATTCATTTGAGACTTGAGTTATTACTTATTAGGAACGAACCCCTCTTAATTTGCATACCAATAAGAATTTAAGATATTATTCGATTAACTATCTCTAATCTTATTTTCAGTTTTGACTCAACAAATTTAATACTGTAAAGTAAAATATAACATTTCAGTTTATAATTTAATACTTCATCCGTCTAAAGATAATTGAGTCGTTTTTTTTTCATTTGTTTAAAATGATGTTAAAGTGAAGATACAGTAAAGTAGGTGAGAGAATAATACGCAGATGAATATTATCTACGTTATTTTCTTTCTTACTTTACCATTTCTTCACTTTAACTATTTATTTAGTAGTAGTATTTTTTCAAATCGAGAGAAAAAAAGAAACGACTGAACTATATTGGAACGAAATGAGTAATATATTTTAATTTAGAAGCTTTAACTGCTTAAATTAATATAATATTATATAAATTTTAAAAAAACTTAGATTCATTTATATTTTATCATAATATAGTTCAGAATATATACATTTAATAGCTTAGAATTTAAAATTACTAGGTATTATGTCATACACGAATTTTTCGAACAAATATGAAATCATTACATGAACTCTTGAATATAATATATACATCATTTCTATCCCAATAAAGTTTAAAAATATTAAAATGTATCCTGCTCAACATTTAATTGCTATATTTGATGTGCAACTCAATTCTTACAAGAGGCGCGAACTCTATAACAAGAAAATGAATGAGAGGGAAAAGATGAAAGTATATTAAAATTAGAGGGAAGAAAAGTTAGAGGCGGCAATTTGCTCAAAATAATAGCTAAGTGTATAAAAGTAAACTGAAATTGGCAGTGAACCGGATAGTGGAAATAAACCGGTTTTTCTCTATTAACCTAATTTATTAACAATATTATCGTTCACACTGGAATATTCCTTGAAGGAAAACAAGTCAAGACCACTCTTCTCTACTAATATAAGTATGACTTCTCTTCTTGATCAGTCTCACTCCTAATCCACACATTTACTACTACTAAACTGTTTGAAGTGAAGAAGCCATGGGCGATCGCAATCCTACCAAGAAATCCAAGTACGAGGAGGAGAATGGATGCAAGCTCAGGGGAGTGGTGGTTCTCATGAAGAAGAACCTGCTCGGGGTGAACGACGTCGCTGCCTCCGTCTTCGACCGATTAGACGAGATTCGGGGGAGGAAGGTCGCGCTGCGCCTCATTAGCACCGCCGTTGATCCAGATTCTGCTGGTATGTAATGTATCCATCTCTATCTATGTATGAGGCTGCATCTCTACCGTTGATTTCACTACTCCATATCCACATATTGGTGAGTCTACGGTTGAGATGTAGACCTTCAACTGTCGGTGCTTCATGTTATACTCATGAAACTACAGTCATGATTGGATGGATCCCTTTTTAAAAAAAAGAAGACTGGGTTGGGTTGAGTGGCTTAATTATATCATTTTTTATGCTATATTTTCTTTTTTCTTTCTGCCAATTTACTATTGAGGCTTTGAATTGGATGGATATCGAGATTTTGTTTTTTTTTTATGTTAAGTTCATTTAGACAACAAGAGGTTGCAAATCTATGGTCTTGTATGTGATTTGTGTGTAAATAAAACAAGCCTATTATGATTGTCAAAAAGGGGTGAGTGCAGAGAGAGAGACATGAACGACTTGTCTGTTAGACAGCAACCATTCTTGATTTACTGACCTACAAAAATTGCAAAATGGTGACTCCTGTTTGTTTTGACAGCAGAAAGTTGCAAAGGAAAACTCGGGAAGACAGCATATCTGGAAGACTGGGTCACGAAAATCACCCCTATGACAGCAGCTGCGACATACAATGTGACCTTCGAGTGGAGCAAGGAGATGGGCTATCCGGGGGCATTCACAATCGCAAACTTTCACCATAGTGAATTCTACCTCAAGAACCTCACTCTTGAAGACGTTCCTGGCCATGGTCGCGTCCATTTCATCTGCAATTCCTGGGTTTACCATGCTGAACGCTACAACAAAGACCGTATATTTTTCGCCAATCAGGTAAAATAAAATTCGTACAGCATGTCAAATAAGTAGATTATAACCATACTCCTATATAACGAACTATCTCCACTAACTTCATATATGCTGCATCAAATGCTAAAAATTTGTTTCAGAGCGATATCAAGTTCATATGTTTACTAAAAATTTGTGCCAAAATCAAACAGAGTTTGCACGTCAAACTTTACCATTAAACAATTTGCTTTATTTCAGTAAGAGTAATGTTGGGCCCATGAAATGTGTTCTATATAAAGAAGAAAATAACCTTTTGTTGCAGACATATCTCCCCAGCCAAACGCCGCCACCACTTCGCGATTACAGAGAAGAAGAATTGGAGAATCTGAGAGGAACTGGAACAGGAAAGCTTGAAGAATGGGATAGGGTGTATGACTATGCTGTGTACAATGATTTAGGTGATCCTGATAAAGGTCCAGAGCATGCGCGTCCCATTCTTGGGGGTTCAACTGAATACCCATATCCTCGCAGAGGAAGAACAGGCCGGCCTCTGCTTTTATCAGGTAAGAGGCAAAGCATGAAACCTAGAAGAGATTACCATGGTTAGATGCATTCTGACATTAAAAGATGCTATGCATGTGAACCAAAAGGATTTAATAACTGACTACTTTGTAGATCCCAGAATCGAGAGCAGGATACCATTATATAACAGCTTGAGCATCTATGTCCCAAGGGATGAAAGGTTTAGTCATCTGAAGATGTCAGATTTTGTAGCATATGCACTAAAGTCAATATTTCAGTTCCTGGCGCCTGAGTTTAAGGATCTGTTTGACAAAACTCCCGACGAATTTGACTCATTTGAGGAAGTGCTACAGCTCTATGATGGTGCTTCCGCAGGAACTAATGTAACTTTGTTGGAGAAAATTAGACATCACATACCTGTAGAAACGATAAAGGAGCTACTAAGATCAGATGGAGAGAAAACATACAATTTTCCACTGCCACAGGTCATTAAAGGTAATATTAGTGGAAACGGTATGTTGAATATGTAGACATGGGGCATGTATTAATTTAAGAAATTAAGAGTCATAACCTTTTACTTAAACTAATTGGTTATTTTCTTCGTGGAGCAGAGGATAAAGATGCATGGCGATCTGATGAAGAATTTGGTAGAGAAATGCTGGCTGGAATCAATCCTGTCGTTATCCAACGCCTCCAGGTAAACAAAGTTTCCTGCTCTTTATCTTTTTTCATATGAAAAGGGAGCAGCATCGGATATGAAGCTTTGAGTAAACAAAACAGAATGAAACACAAAACACAGAATTTGCTGAAAAACTTTCATGTGCTCTGCTGATAATGCTAAATGAAAATGAAAATGAAAATGAAAATGAAAACAAAGAATAACACAGGTTTGTGTTAATCATATTTGTTTGACCTATGAGGTTATAAGTGTTACAAGATCGATTATTAATAGGATTCTGCTCACAGGAGTTCCCGCCAACAAGCAAACTAAACCCAGAGCTATATGGAAGGCAATCCAGCAAAATATCAGAAGAGCATATAATACACAATCTAGAAGGCTTGACTGTTACTGAGGTAAAACTAAATCAAACTTGATTTCATGGATGATTTATATTATCAATCATCAACTGAAGTGATTGGGGTGGTTATACATATAGGCAATCCGGAACAATAAGCTGTACATATTAGATCACCACGACAGCCTGATGCCATACCTGAGGAGGATAAACACTACTGCTGCAAAGACTTATGCAACAAGAACAGTTCTCTTCTTGAAAGAAGATGGAACACTGAGGCCTGTAGCAATTGAATTAAGTTTGCCACATCCAGAAGAGGATCATTATGGTGCAGTAAGTCGCGTATGCACCCCAGCAGAAGATGGATTTGAAGGTGCCATCTGGTTATTGGCGAAGGCTTATGTAGCAGTAGATGACTCTGGATATCATCAACTCATAAGTCACTGGTAAAGTAGTTAACAAAGCTGCAAAAACAAATAATTAGGCACATCATAGTCTTTCATGACTAAAGTGTAGAATCTTTTCTCCTCTTCTCATCTCAGGTTGAACACTCATGCATCAATTGAGCCATTTATTATCGCCACCAACAGACAGCTGAGCATACTCCACCCAATTCATAAGCTTTTGCAGCCTCACTTCAGAGATACAATGAATATAAATGCACTAGCTCGTCAATCCCTGATATGTGCTGGAGGGTTTGTTGAGATTACAGTTTTTCCAGGAAAATATTCCTTGGAGATGTCATCTATGGTTTATAAGGACTGGGTTTTCCCAGAACAATCACTTCCTGGAGACCTTATAAAGAGGTACATGTAGATTGAATTCTACAATATGACACTATTGTCATAAGATTGCAAATAATAGAATAAGAAATGCTAGGCACTGCCGAATCAATGCTCTTTCATAACCTTGCATCAGAATTTTGTAAAAGCTCAACGAAAAGAACTCTAAATCTTTCTCAAAGGTGAACTTACATATCTTGCTAACTCTATCTACATATTTGCAGAGGGGTGGCAATCAAAGACTCTAGCTGCCCGCATGGTGTGCGCTTACTGATAGAGGACTATCCTTATGCTGTTGATGGACTCGAGATCTGGGGAACAATCAAAACATGGGTTCAGGACTACTGCAACCTTTACTACAAGACTGATGAAATGGTTCAGGAAGATCCTGAGCTTCAGGCATGGTGGACTGAAATACGAGAAAAGGGACACGGAGACAAGAAAGACGAACCATGGTGGCCAAAAATGCAGTCCCGCGAAGAGCTTATAGAGTCGTGCACCACTATCATATGGGTGGCGTCTGCCCTTCACGCAGCATTAAATTTTGGACAGTACCCTTATGGAGGGTACCTGCCAAATCGTCCGGCTACTAGCCGGAGATTCATTCCAGATCTCGGCACTCCTGAGTATGAAGAAATGAAGTTGAATCCTGAAAAGGCTTACTTGAAAACCATCACTTCCCAGATGCAAAGTGTGCTTGGCATCTCCCTTGTAGAAATTTTATCTAGGCATTCTTCTGATGAGATTTATCTTGGACAGAGAGACTCTCCTGAATGGACAGCAGACACAGAGGCCTGCAAAGCATTCGAAAGGTTTGGGGAACGGTTAAAAGAGGTAGAGCAAAAGTTCATCGATTTGAACAATGACAAGAGATGGAGGAATAGGTCGGGGCCAGTGAAGATGCCATACACTTTGCTGTACCCTAGCAGTGAGATTGGTCTGACAGGCAGGGGAATTCCCAACAGCATCTCTATGTAACTGTTAGTAGCATTTCATTTCCCCAGTCTTGCTTGCTAGGATTTGTCAAATAAGATTGCAAATATTATCTGTAAAACTCCTGTAGAACTATATGGCTAGCGTTTGAATTCTGTTTAAAAGAAAAGTGAATATGAATTTGGAAACTATGATTTTGCATGAATCAGCTGTCCTTGTCTCAATTACAAGGAGACTCGTACAGCTCTTTCAATTGTTTCTCCAAGTGATGCAACGTGCTGTAAATGAGGCTTCTTTCTGGGTGAGAATAGTCTCCAGCTACAAACATGTTTTTACTCATTCCCACTTCAATCCAACTACAACCTGCTGGCTTTTTCAGATCTCTCGTTTTCATCATTTTTCTCATCTCCAACACCCCGTCCCATCTAGCATCAGCAGCGTACATATTTGATAAAACCACGTAGTTTCCTATGTCAGTGGTTTCAGTTCTTGAAAGACGTTCAGCTACAATATGACCTGTATCCACATCATGGTGGGCTCTGCAGGCACCAAGAAGTGTACCCCATAAATTGGCATTTGGTGCAACAGGCATGTAAGTTAGAAAGGATAATGCTTCCTTCATTTGACCGGCCCGACCAAGGAGATCCACCACACATGCGTACTGCTCCATGCTTGGTTCCATGTGATGGACCTGATCTATTGAATTAAAAACTGATAATCCTTCATTAATAAGCCCAGCATGACGACAAGCAGATAGAACAGCAGTGATCACAACATGATCCGGTTTGATACCACACTTGAGCATAAAGTCAAAGACCTTAATTGCTTCCTTGCTCATTCCATGCATAGCGAATCCTCCAACCATAGCCGTGAACACAACAAGGTCTTTCTGGGGAGTTGATTGATAAAGTTTATATGCAGCACTTATGTTCCCGCATTTTGAGTACACATCTAGAAGAGCTGCCATTAAATGAGCATCATTGAAGCAAGCCCTAATTATGTAGCCATGACACTGTCTCAGCAAGTGCACTGAAGCCATTTGACCACAAACAGGTATTACACTCGTAATTGTCATGGGATCAGGCCTTAATCCAAGATGCTGTAACTCATGAAACAAGCGGAGAGCCTCACCAAGACACTCGTTCTGGGCATAACCTCGGATCATAAGATTCCAAGTGGTAAGATCTCTTTCAGAAATACTATGGAAGATAGTATTTGCATCGTCTAGCAAACCATGTTCAAAGTATCCTGAAATCATTGAGTTGCAGGTGGCCACATTCCTCTTTCCAGATAAGTTATCAAACAGTTTTGATGCGTATTCCATATTTTCACATTTGGCATATGCATCAAGCAGTGCATTTCCGAGAGTGGGTTTCGTATCACCATGCAGAACACCGGATCTCAATGAGAACCCATGAGTTTCTTTAATATTGTTAATTCTGGAAAGAGATGCATAAAGCTGTACCACAGTTAACATAGTAATGGCGTCAGGTTTTACTTCTTCCACAAACATCAAACACAAGAGATCAGCAAACTGAGTTGTAAGTAGATTTAGTGCAAGAGCATCAAGCATGGTATTCCATGATATTAAATCCTTTTCACAGATAAGTGAAAATGTTCCAAATGCTGCATCTATCCGGCCACATTTCGCATAAAATTTTGTAAAAGCATTTCCAATGGATGTATCCTTGTTTAAAGCTGGCTGCCGCAAAACATAACCATGTATCTCCTTCCCCGCTTGCAGATCATTTAACTGGGCACAAACAGGAAGAATGCTGATCACAGTGATGGCATCCAGTCCAACCATCTTCATGCAAACAAAACGACGAAATGTCTCCAACGCTTTCAACCACTGACCATTTGAAGCATACCCAGCAATGATTGAATTCCAGGAAACCGAATCTCTGAACTTCATTCGATCAAATAAAGACTCTGCTTCTTGTATTCGACCAACTCTCAGATAGAAGCTCAAAATGGCATTAATCACCGCTGTTTCATCTTCCAAATCAGAGCGTCTCAACACATAGCAATGGATCTCCTTTCCCAATCTGTCGCAACCAGTCTTCCCCATAGCAGCACAAATAGGCAGAACGTTTGCAATGGTGGCATAGTTAGGCATCACCGGCCCTCTAATCATCTCAGTGAAAAGTTGAAAAGCATCTTCCACGAGCATATTCTCTGCTAAACCTGCAATTGCTGCATTGTATGAAACCACATCTCTATCAGAAATATCTCCAAAAACAACGCACGCATCCGAAATAAGTCCAGATTTTGCATACATCGACACTAGAGCATTGCCTACCAATGTCTGTGATTCCATCCCAGACTTTATCGCATAGGCATGAACACTCCTCCGAGCACCCCGGGTGCCGGAGCGGGTGCAGACAGGAATGACAATAGCAAGAGTGACGGCACTCGGTTTAGGCTCGCGCACAGCACGGAGCATGTTGAAAAACCTCATAACTGTGTGATCGTGGCGGGGGGAACCCGCGAACCCAGACAAGAGAGTGTTCCAAGTGACGGTATCTGGGTCAGGTATTTCGTCGAACAGCTGGCGGCAGTCATCAAGGTCAGGTATTTCGTCGAACAGCTGGCGGCAGTCATCAAGAACTCTGCATTTCGCGTACATGTTGAGCAAAGCTTTCGAAATCAACTGGCAAGAACCATGGCCTTCTTTAACGACATGAGCGTGTAGAGATTTCCCCAATTTGATACATGATATTGCCGCACATGATTTAAGAACATCGGCTAAAACTTGATAACTGGACTCATAATTTCTCCTTTGGAGTAAGAGGGAAAGAGCTTCTTTTATTGCACCCATAGCTGTGGAAACCTAATTAGTCAGCGTATACCAACGTCAAAGCCCTCACTCTTCTGTACAAATTAGTTTCCTTCTCCTCCTCATTCACTACGAATCAAGATAAAACCAGCAGTGGAATGGTTTTGTGACGGATGGTCCAAAACGGTTATTACTCTATTTAATAAGGTGTAATGGTAATTATTCCAACTTAGTACACATTCCAACGCTAATTTTGAGAAAATCACGTATATAGGCCACTTGGCCTTTAAAATAATGTAAATGTACCCATTTTGTTATCAATTCCATTTATGGGAAAAACGCCGATGAAGTTGGCGTGTTTATAAGTAAAAACGTCAATAGTATTGGAGTGTCTTTACGCAAAAACGCCAACTATATTGGCGTTTTTGACTTGTGCCGTATTTTGGGCGTATTCTTTCCAATGATCATTACGTTAAAACACGCCATTGGTGTTGGCGTGTATTATGTAAAACACGCCAATGACATCGGCGTGTTTAAAAGCAAAGACGCTAATAACATCGGCGTGTTTAACCGAAAAACGCCAATTTGAGTGGCGTGTTTAAACAGACTGATATACCAGCAGCCTCCACCCCCAAATCGCGAAAACATCACAACAGCCTCACACTTTGCGATTTTTCTCCAAGCAGCGCCAATCTACGCGAATTCGCCCTCCTCTCCGTGATTTCGCCCTCCATTCATCAATCGGTGCTATTCTTCCCCAGATTCATATATTTTCTTATGTTAGTATGCTTATCTTTTACATTATTAGAGTAATTGTTGGATAGTTAGCTAGGGTTTGTAATGGGTTGTGAATTGAGTTGAAATATTATGCATTTTGGATTGTTTGAATGACATTAGTGTTGATTATTATGTTGGATTATTTGGATTTAAGTGAATTTATATATAAAATTGATTATAAACCTAAACCCTAGGGTTGTTATAGCAAAAAAATTGGGCAAATTGATTTGGTTTATGTGGGTTTTGGTTGATGTATATTGTTAGGCTGAGCAATTTGAAATTGGACAAATTGAATTTGTTAGGTTGGACAAATTTGTAATTGAAATTGTCAATTTTGTGTAGATGAATTGTGTTATGATTTTGGATGTGAAATGTTGTGTAGGTGAATTTGTGTATTGTATGTAATTATTGAAATGATTTATGTTTGGTAAATGTTAAATTTGGATTATGAATGCTGTGTAGGTAAATTATGGCATCATCTTCGACTTCTGCTCGTCGGCTTGCGTGTGGTCCTGCGGATCCTTCTGTACTGTATCTTCAAAGACAACATGTCTCTAATAACATATGGGCAGGAGTTCCATCCGAATACGTACGCTGCCGACGATATGAAGGAATAATTTGGAATGTTCCCATACATCACCGTGTTCTGGCACTAGTGGACCAGATGGGGTTCGGCGGTTTATTGAGGTGTGGTCAGCCAAAGGAAATTGACCACCATCTGATCACCGCTTTGATTGAACGTTGGAGGCCAGAGACTCACACGTTTCACTTCCCAGTCGGTGAAGCGACTGTAACATTGGAAGACGTGGAGGTTTTATGGGGCCTGAAAGTTGATGGAGAGGCTGTGACGGGTTACATCCCCCCGACACAACCGGGATATTGGCAGGACAGGTGTTTGGATTTTCTAGGATTCATACCGGACGCATCCGAGTTGAAGGAAATGGCTTTTAAGCAGACAAGCTTATCGCGTCAATTGAGGATTGAGCTGAATGATGAGCACGAACACAACATATATGCTCAGCGGGCTCGTATCTACTGTCTGCTATTACTTGGTGGTCTGATGATCCCGAATGCCACCGGAAATAAAATTTCGTTCTTCTACTTGCAATTTTTCATGGATATAGAACGGTGTTCTACCTATAGCTGGGGTGGTGCGACGCTTGCTTGCTTGTACCACAATTTGTGTGAAGCTGCCGTTGCTAAGAGGACGGATGTCGGGGGAGCCTTAACTCTATTACTGCTGTGGGCTTGGGAGAGAATCCCAAATATTAGACCGAGGATGCTAGATCCCGTGCATACAGACTATCTACCATGTGCAAGCGCGTAAGTTGTTCACTAATTCATTTTTTAAGCTTTATGTTCATCAATCTTCGTGTTTTTCGCTCATAATTTACATTTTGTAGATGGAATGGTCCGGCGTCATATGTAAAAGCACCCGGACATTGTATTGAAAATTTCCGAGATCAGTTCTCCATGATGCATGCCAACCAGGTACTTCATATACTTATAAATTGTTTTTTGTTTGTTGTTTTTTATTGAAATTAATTTGAATAAATTTGTGTTACATGTAGTTTATTTGGATGCCTTATCTCCAACGGCAGTTGCCGGAAAGTTGTGATGCCGGTCGTCCTGTATGGATGTCGATAACAACGCTTGTTTGCTGGAATCTGGCTGAGCCACACCTGCCACACCGAGTGTTGCGCCAATTTGGGATTGTCCAACCGTATATCCCGCAACTCCCCCGGTTCCACGGTACTGATTTTGCGAAACAGGATCGCCGTGGAAAAGCTGGTCGAAATTGGGTTGATTGGCACGCCAATTATATACAGGAGTGGGACAACACACACTTTTTGGTGTGGACTGATCTGGAGTACAGTGATGAGCCTGTTGCAACCGAAGAATATATGGATTGGTTTCGGCAGATAACTGTGGTGTATTTAACCAAACCCGGCGTGCATGCTGAACAGGGCTTCCACGAAACGGCATCTTCTCATAGATTCGCGGTAAATTATTCATACTTAACCAAACCCTAGTTAATTATTTAAATTCATATTATGATATATATTTAAATTTGATAATTGTAGGTGGAGACACTTCACAACGTGCGCCACTTTCTAAGTGGCCAAGATACGATAGAACATCCGGCTTTGGGAACCATTTCGAGGATGATTGAAGAAGGACTGCGGATATCCGGGGAGGCTGAGCGGATGGACTACCGTCCTTCGCAGCGCTCTGCAATGGACGTGGACGTACCCGTAAGGCAAAAGGTAAAACGACGAACCAAAAAGAAAACCGCCTGCGGAGAGTCGTCATCTCAGCCCGTACACCGCTCCGATGACGATTTTGTGGAACCACCTCCACCTAGATCTGCAGTTCGAGGCCGTCATTCTGTCAGCCACACCGGTGGTACCGGCGACGACATTGGCCCCAGTGATGTCCCCACTTCTCCACCACGGTCGTCTGTGCAAGATGACTTTTTTGGGGTGGATCTAGAGAACGCTGTTGTTCAAGATACTCCTCCCTCAAGGATCCCTAGATCTACATCCAAAATTGGGAAGGGGATACGGGGTTTGTTTATGCGGAAACGGCGAGATGATTAAACTAATTTGATACTTTCTATTGATATTGGTGGTTTTTCATTGATTTGAACTCGTTATATTAGCAATTTGATAAATCCTCTTTTTACACGTATTCATATTGATATTTTGAACGCTTTATATTACTTATTGGTCGACGATAGGAACAAACACGCCATTCCCAGTTGGCCTTTTTTATGTCACTAAGATTTTGTATAAAACGCCACTCCAATTGGCGTTTTTAACTTGGGAAAATTTTGCCAAATTTTCCTACGTTGTAGCGGACATTCTGCATAAACACGCCACTGTTGTTGGCGTGTTTTAAAAGACGCCAACATTATTGCCGTTTTTCGTGAAAAACGCCAACGGCGATGGCGTTTTTACCTTGGGAAAAATTTTGCCAAATTTTCCTACGTTGTAGCGGACATTCTGCATAAACACGCCACTGTCGTTGGCGTTTTTAATGGAAAACGCCATCTCCGTTGGTGTTTTTAGTGGAAAACGCCATCTCCGTTGGCGTTTTTACCTTGGGAAAAATTTGGCCTGGGCAAATTTTGGCGTGTAAAACGTTACAATGTTCAATTCAATAAATAGCTACGATTATAAACAGAACAATGTTCAATTCAACTAAATAGTTGTTACACATTCAATTGTCTCGCCTTCTCCGGGTAAAGAAGCTATGGATACCCTTCCCGATTCTGGCGGTGGAGAGTCTAGACGGAGGAGTATCTTGCACAACGACATTCTCTAAATCAACCCCGAAAAAATCGTCTCGCACAGAAGACCTAGGTGGAGAATGTGGAATATCACTGTGCCCAATGTCGTCGCCTGTACCACCAGTGTGGCTGACAGAATGCCGACCTCGAACTGCAGATCTTGGTGGAGGTGGAGGCATAAAATCGTCATCGGCATCATCAGTGTGGCTGATAGAATGACGACCTCGAACTGCAGATCTTGATGGAGGTGGAGGCATAAAATCATCAGCGGCATCATCTACCAACTGAGTATCCATCCTTGAAGAAGCATTCGGGCAGTTGCGTCTGTCGTGCCCTGGTTGACGGCAATGTTTACATCGGCGTCGGGTGCGTGGCTGGTCATCTTCACGGACATCCATCTGATTAGGAATCCTAGTAGTACGATATCGACCTCGACTTTTAGGCATTAACTGGGCTCGTGAACATTGCAAAGTCCATTCAGGCACAGCCCAATAATCTTGGTGTCTGATTGGATTGAACACCGTAGAATATTGGTGTACCCAAACACTTGTGCGGTATACGTTATCAACAAGCGACAGCATGGGCTCGTTTCTAAACCGCGCAACTGCCGCTGCATGTGAACATGGAAGTCTCCACATCTGCCACTTTTGACATTTGCAGTTCGACTCCAAGTACTTTACCTTCCACTTATTACCGCCCTTTCCACCAATTCGAGCTTTGTTCGAACCACGTAAAGCCCTGCAATTGTGTTTGGGACTCTCACATTATGTAATTGACCTTTTACATCATATTGCAACCTTTTCATGGGCCCACGGGGTAAGTGGTGTGGCACACTGTGTTGATGCAATTGACCGCTCATTAAACCATTCTATTGTCCTCCAAAATATCAGATCAATGCAAGCTTTAATTGGGAGTTGTCTTGCTCCTCTCAACACATTGTTGTAAGATTCAACCATATTAGTGGTCATCTCACCCCATCTTTTGTGTTTGTCATACGCCAAACTCCATTTTTCTAACTCCACGGCATCAAGGTACTGCACAGCCTCGTTGTTGATGGTTCGAAGTAAACGACGTCTGATCTTAAACTTGTGTTTCTTTGTAGCAATATCAATTTTCCAAACAAGTTTTTTTACCATGATGCCTTTGTGATTCTGCAAAACATTTTTTCTAACATGTACCAAGCAAAATCTGTGATGCCCCACATTGGGTTCTTCTTTCCATATGGGAGAATTCATTGCATCTATGATTCCCACATGCCTATCAGATATTACACATATTTCATGCTTGGCTACGTGAATTCTAATACGTTCCATAAACCAATTCCAACTTTGTATGGTTTTCTCATCAACAATGGCATATGCAATAGGCAAACATTTCTTATTAGCATCAAATCCAACGGCAATAAGAATTTTACCTCGATATCGTCCACGTAGATGAGTTCCATCAACGGTTAAAACTGGTTTGCATAGTTGAAAAGCCTCCACAGCTGGACCAAAAGCCCAAAATACGTACTTGAAAACCTTGTTCATACCGTTGCTTAATCTTTCATCATGTAACTATTCGACAATTGTGCCAGGATTTTGTCTTTGCAACTCATTCAAATAACCTGGTAAAACTTTGAAATTCCACGCCCACGAACCATACACAAGCTCAATAGCTGTCCTCCGAGCATACCATGCTTTCTTGTAACTAACTTTCACATGAAATCTATTTTCAATATCCGCCACAATTGCTTTTACCTTGTAGCAAGGATCGTTTTCTATCTGATGTCGAACACTCAACGCTATCATACCCGACGAAAGATTAGCGTGCCCATTATAATTACGATCCCCCATGCAAGTATGAGCAGTGCTAAACACTCTAATTTGTCAGTGTTCATCATGCTTCCTCAATGTTGCTCGGCACTCCCACAAACATGGCGGTAAGGACTTATCTTTCGGATTCCCTTGTGGCCACTTACAAACTGCATGCCATCTCTTTCCTTTACTTTCAACAACTGTATATTGTCGGAATTTTTTCCAAATGCCAAAAAGGCACATCTGACTTCAATTCCAATTTGGTTTTAAATTTAGTATGCAAATCGACATTGCTCGGATCTTTTTCACTCCAATAATGCACATTGAGATCATCAGACTCAAAGTTTTTTGGATCAAAACTATCATATGGACCTGGTAAGGTGCGAAAATAGTTCATACCAGGCTGTGGGAACTGTGGAACTACTCTTTCTCGTACTGCTCTTCCTCCAATTGATGTTTCTCCAACCACTGTTTCTCCAACCGGAATGGATGTTCTTGGAGCAACAAATTGGTCCTCATCCGACGAAGCACCATCTGAATCTGTACTATCCGGATCGACATCTTCAGAATCATAAGGTGATTGTGGATCAAGAAAGTCGGCTTTATCAGGACCAATTATGTCCTCAACCACATCACAGTTGTCACTGTCCCCTAAATGCACGCCTCCAATATCAAAATCTTGTGTTGTATCGAAGCATGGTTCTTGGCCTCTCGTTGACGTGCCAACATCAAAATCTTGTGTTGCAGCGACATATGGTTCTCGGCCTCTCGTAGACGTACCAACATCATTACTCATGAGATGATGACTATGTTGTTGAGTAATTGACGAATACTCAACATACAATTCAATTTGACCTCCTGTAGTCATACTCTCACTAAACATTAGTGGCATGTATACTTCTTCTAGTAAAATACCTATATACGTGATTGAAGATCCATAGAATATATGACGTTTCCATACTATTTGAAGTTTGTTTTCAAATATGTTTATCCTCATTCTTTCACAAATTGTTTCCACAAGCTTTTCGTAGGAAATACTTTCATCCAACATAATCAATCATTTTGCAAAAGGAGGATCATAAGAAATGACTGTTCCGGGAATTATATTTCCACCCCAATATAAATGGACACACCACGTCATACTATCTGCATTAATGTCAAACACAAATATTGGTCAAAAATATTTCTTTACAGTACACTACAATATATACTACAACATATAATACCATAACAATTGGTCAAAATATTTCTATTAATTACAATACAATTTATAATACTATAACAATCCATCAAATAATTATATAAATTACACTACAATATATACTATCATAATAATCCATCAAATATTGGTAGACTAATGTTTGGAAGAATGAGTTAAAAATTAGCTATACTAACCGATTGCGAGTACTAATATTTGGAAGAAATGAGCCAAAATAGAAATCTACACGCTTCAATCCACCACCGGGTTGACCCGACCAAGGCAATCGTTTTCGCGTTTTTCAGCTGTGGGAAGGTTTTTCGCGTTTTGGGGAGGGAGGGAATGTGACGAGGGTCTGCGATTTTGGGGGAGATCTGAGAAATATGGTTCAACCAAAAAACGCCGATCAGGTTGGCGTTTTTTATTTAAACACGCCAATGCCCTTGGCGTTTTATATCTTAAAGACGCCATCCAGATTGGCGTGTTCAAATTTAAGTATTTTGGTTAAAAATACGAGCAAGATACGGTGCCATTGTAAAACGCCAACATAGTTGGCGTTTTTGCCTAAAGACACGCCAATACTATTGGCGTTTTTACTTATAAACAAGCCAACTTCATCGGCGTTTTTCCCATAAATGGAATTGATAACAAAATGGGTACATTTACGTTATTTTAAAGGCCAAGTGGCCTATATACGCGATTTTCTCGCTAATTTTTGTTGGAAGTATATAAGAGAAAAACTGGGTAAAACATGTTCTAGGACATTATTTTTGGCCATCCGACTTCACTGCAGTCTGCCGCTCTCCTTCTCCGGCCATGGCGCTCCTACTTTCAGCCAGCTTCTCATTGCCGCACTACCACCGCCAAACTCAATTTCAGGTGACCTCAACCCTATTCCAACTCACAACTTTGTTTTTCTTTCAACAAAATCCAAGACTTGAATTAGTATATCCGAACAAGAGAAATGAGAAAACAAACCTATTTAATTTTAAATAATACTATATAATTCTGTTCTATGTTGCAGCGCTTCTCTAATTGACGAAGTATTGGATATCACTTTGTTGTAGAACTCCTATGTTTTGATGTTTGAGCTTAAAATGTGAACTGTAAATGTCTTTTGAGTTTAGTTAGTTCCCTTTGCTCATTAGGGTTTTTATAATAATGCGGGTTGTGATGGATTTAGAAATAGCTGATGCTATATACTTTTGTATGTACCTCTCGAAATATTACTATCTGATTTTGGAAATGATACTTAGTAAAAATCATCTTTTTTGTATGTACCTCTCGAAATATGTATCTGTCTTAGCGAGTGTTTAGTTTGAATTTGCTTTACAAGTTAAAGCTGTGGAATTATAGATGCATACAATAGTGGCTGCAGCTGGTTATTGTTAGACGGACTCTTTGAATCTTCTCCTCTCTCCCAGAAGATAAAATCTTCTATTAACCAAACCCTCATTCTGTCTACTCTGCTTTTTAATTGTGTGTGTTTGTCAGCTTGTGGGAATGTTAAAGATGGCCACATTGTCTACTGTCTAGAATTTAGTCGATTCATGTGATGCATGATGGAAGCCCGAATACAATTACTGATTTGAAGCTCGAGTACGAACACACCATAATCTGGAATTTGAGATAATTGTGCATTTGAATGCCAAAATATGTGACTTGCTTACTTTTGTCCTAAGAATGTTTCATGTACTCCCTTAACAGATAACACGCGATGAGTACTTTAAGGTGGTCTTCGGTTTCCTAAATAAAGTAGTACCAAGATACAATCTAGGATAGAGTTGTGGGATTATTTTAGTTATAGGGGGTTAGCTATGACTAATTATCCCATGATTATCCATCTAGGATTGAGTTGTTGTATTGAATCTCATCAACCAAACACACTACATATTTAATCCCGGGATACAATTTTGCAAACCGAACACCCCTTAAGAATAGTATAAGTCAGGCTGTGTTTGCAATCTTTCTTCTATGCTATCTGGTTACTAGGGTCTAGGGTGCTCTTGTTTGGCACTTATCATTCTATTTGTTTGCTTTAGTTTCTTATGATACCATTTGATATGTTGTTATAACAGCGTTTTTTTACTGCAGACATCTTACTCAAGGAGATTAACTGGTGGAAGACTTTCAAATTCACTTACCAGTCGAGCAGGTACTTTTCACTTAGCTTGATGTGCAGTCAGGTAGGATGAGATGCAATTCTTTGTGGAGGGTCCCTATTATAATGGAATTGTTTAGAAAAAGATGTAGTAAAAGGGTAATTGGAATAAAAAGACATAACTTTCTGCAGTTCTTAACCAACCAAATAAATAAAGAAATTGAATATATGGATGCACTCCTAAGACGACCTTTCCGCTATATATCATTGGTTGTTCCCATAAGTGGTGCCCTAGATTAAAGTATCTGACATGCCAGTTGCATTTGAGTGATGACTATCTTTTCTTCTTCAGTCTTCAGTATATGATTCTGTATAGAATTTTGGGCTTTCATGTTCTCTTTTGATTTTAATTAAAGGATTTTTACCATAAGAGAATGTCAAAACGCATACACTGGGTGTGGCCAACAGCTTACTTACTAGATTTCTTTGTGCTTTTTCCCTTTCTCCTCTCTATTTACCTTTTCTGATATTCCTACTATCCTACTTCATATTTCTAGTTACCTTAATGACATGCCTGTTACTCCCTCCATCCCAAGGAAGATGACCCCTTCCTTGGGAGCCATGGGATTTTATGCCCCTTTATTTTATGTGTGAAGTGGAGGGAGTAAAGTAAGAGAGATGGAATAAAGTAGAGATAAAAGAGTTTTCATTTTAAGTAAAGGGTCATCTTTGGGACAAATCAAAAAGGAAAGCGGGTCATCTTCAGTGGGACGGAGGGAGTACTAAACTTCATACTCTAGGAAAGAAAATTAAGGAATATTGATTGTGCAACACTAGCTGAATTATTTCCTCTCCTGTATAGGTTTGTCTGATGACTGATAAGTGATAAATAAAACCTAAGAAAATAAACCATCAATACATAATGCTTATGCTGTGAAATAAAATGAATTTAAATTAGGAGAAGCAATTAGTAATTTCTCTAGGAAGAAGAGGTGTGCTGTTTAGGCCATCCGTCCATAACTGATCCGCCCTGGTTGAGTATGATAAACATAGTCGTTTCTAAAAACACATCACAATAATACATATGCTGGACAATAAGAGGTAGACATTTTTTAAGGAGTCTGTAGTTGTCTAGTTTAAAGAAAGCAGATGCATAAATGGCATACTGAATAAGGTTTGTTTAACTGCGACAGTGAAAAAGCGTGTATCAGGCAAGTATTGTGGCGAAGGCATGATTTCATTGACGGGGAGGCATTCGAGAGAATGGGTTGATGTAGGTGGTGCATGTTGTTGTGTACATGTCTGGATTTCAGGGTTTTGGATGGGGCCAGATGCAGAAGACGGATGGGGTTTCGTAGAAGCCACTGTATATATGTGGTAATTAGAAATTGTTCAACTTCAGTATGTGCTAGTATTATGCATCTAAATTTCTCCCCCTAATTCCAAGGTTCTAGACTACTATCTCTAACAGGTGAGAGATCGGTTCATCCACAGGCTTAGAGGCGACTAACTTACATATTTGGTAACATCACAAATATTTTTGGATATAGCTTGTGGCTTATTGATGTGTATTTTAGGTACTTACAAGCACTCAAGTTTAACCGCAAGATTACAGCCAAAGTTATACTCTATCCATCTGAACTATTTCCTTATTAGTCCGTCTCTAAAAAGAATTAATTTTTTATTTTTGGAATAGTTAAACAATGCATTACATCTGCATGTCATTTTATTTACAACTTATACCATTACACTGCGCTACTAATGATGTGGAGCTCACTATCCACTAACACTACTTATATTATCATTTTATCTATTTCTTACTTTACCAATTATATTTTAAAATATGTGCCGAATCGAATGTTCATACTTCGTATAGAGACGGAATGAGTAATACTTTGGGGTGAACCATAGAGAGGCATAAGCTTGTTTAATGCAATAAAGAAATAAAGCATGTAAATTTTGATTTTGGTGACAAAAGTTTAGAAAACAAGTTTGAAAATTGAAAAATGTAACTTTAAGATTACACTAATGAAAAGAAGAAGAATTGTTACTCCAAGCAGTTTATTAGACTAAATAATACACCATACCTTCCATTAGTCATGAAACATTTCTGTTTCACACTTATTTTGAAAAAATTGTACTCCCTCCCTCTATCCGACCATAAATGAGGTCTATCTCTCTCTTACTTTATACCCTCTTCTACTTTTTCTCTCTACTTTTTCTCTCTACTTTTTCTCACTCCTACTTTATTCTCTTTTCATTGCAGCAAAAAAGACGATTCCGTCGCCTTGGCGGCCCCCACACTCCGGCCCAACATCATGTGAGATGGTTCAATCAGGGTACGCAGTAGCCCGTTAAGTGGAGGCCTTAACCCACTGGCTGTCAGAAGCCCCTCTCCCAAGGCCTCACACTTGTGCATGAGAGATGGAAGCAACTACACGACAGTAGTGAGATTCGAACCCAGACTCATTGCAGCAAGATCTGTCCCTCCGTTGCCAACTGCGTTATGCCCCTGCGGGTAATAAAAACATGTGTCGCGTGTAATGAAACGAGAGAGCAATAAGTTGCTGTAATTTTTGGCTGTGTATCCTAATAATAAGTTGTGTCACTCATATAATCATAATAGTAATAAAATTTCATTTATAAATATTTTTTAATTATTTCGGTTAGGATAAATCGATGGGATTTAAACAAAGGCACCACCATGTTAAAAAACAAATTGTCATGCCAAATTCTTTGAAACCTGGGCAAGACAAAATAAACGACAAATTTACCTATTTAAATTGATAATCAAAGACTCATCAATAACTTTTAGATGAAGATTTATATTTAGTTGCCTCTCGAGAGTTTTCGTGCATTTCGAAAATTAAAACAATTTCGAAAGTACTCACAACGACAGTAGTTTATCCTCATTTCATCTCCACTTTCTTCTTACCAAGTCAGTATTTTATCATTTCCATATATGCATTATTTATATAAATTCATTTAAATTATTGATATTTACTATGAAATAAAATTATTAGAAGGAGAAATATAAAATAATAATACAAGTTAATTAAAAAAATATAACAAAACATGTTACAATAAAAAATAAGTTCAAAAAAAAAGAACAAAACACACACATGCAGCTTAGGAACCACCACTCCATTCCCAATTTTCTCGCATCCACAGTTGCTAGGACATCACAATAGCCTAGCACTAGAACGTCCCAAATGCCTACCACAATAATAACAAATTTACAAATACAGAATAAAAATTTTGACACGAATACAAAGTAAATAAAACCATTTTATTTCATGAAGAAAAGATACATAGTTCAATTAAAAAAAATACATAGTTAAAAAAATATCATCTCAAAGCTTCACGACACGCGGGCACCCGTACTCTTTGGAGTCCCCTTGGCCAGTCCCGATGGCATCGGAGTCCCCAGAGGCTCCCCTAGCGGCACCCCCAGTGAGGGGTGGGAGCCCCAAATCGAGCCTCATAATTTGGATGATACCCTCCAACATCTTGTATAAGGGGTCATACGTTGTTTTCCACCTCCTTATGACCTCGAACATGCTCATCTGTTGTCGCACGCGCACAAGGTTGATGAGAGCGGGCCTGAGCACGGCACTAGGAGCTGCCGATTGGACCTCCTGGGACCTGCTGGCGCCTCCCCTAGACATCGGCGTTGCCGTCATTTGACCAACTGGGCGACGGCTGCGTGGTTGGCGGGGGAACCGGTGGAGGGGTCTCTTCAGCATCATCAAAGAGGTCGTGGGAACCGGTACTGCTGCTATACTCGCCGGAGATGTGGAGCCTCATCTGCTTCGGCCAGCCAGCAGCAACACTAGCACGAAACTTGACGGAACCCATCAGCACCACATAGGCGTCCCAGTAATTAAACTTTAGAGCTTTGATAATATCCCTTAGCACGTTCTTCATTTCCTCATCAGTTTCAGCTATGTACATCTTGTGGTATTCACACAGCATTTCGTATAGCATCGCATGAGCAACATCCGCAATGACACCCTCTTCGCCCGCCAGACGCAATTGGGCTTCTGATTCGCTCGCGGGTGCCTTCCCATTGAGCAGGCCCATATGAAGCTGAATAGGCCTCCGGGCAGGCTGACTCTTAGGTCTACCTGCGTGTGGGTGTTTATCAAATATTAAAACAATACCAACGAAATCAATTAGAGTTAAAAACATAGAAAACTTAAAACACACGTAAACGAACTCGATGTTGGACCGGTTGAGGGACTGCTGTTTCCAGCTCTACTTGCAAGCGTCGTTTGAGCTCTACCCGCAAGTATAGTCCACTTCACGTTTTATCAGGGCACCCGTCTCGTCCTTCAAGGCTTGCCGAATTGAATGAGCTTACCAATAGGATCCTCATCAGTCGTTCTTAGAGAGACTGAGAATTAATAGGGTGAATAAAATAAAATGGGAATATGTTATTTTAAAGATAAAATTAAGAATTAATAAAATTAAAATAAAATCGACGGCGCACGAGGTCAAGTTTAGAGTGTCCACAATGGTGGCCTTTGAAGGCCACCATTTGTGGCCCGGCCACCATTCGCGGCTCTCATGTGGCTTCCGTAATGGTAAAGTCAACAAAACTATCAAAAATAACAAAGGCCACCAAATGTGGCCCTATTTAAAAAAAATTAATTTGTTTATTTTTTTAATATTATTTTTTAATTTAAGTCTAATAAATTTTATTAGTTTTAAATTTATGATATTTATAAATTTAATTAAAGTAAAATAATGTGGATTGTAAATTAGAAAATTCACAACCTAGAAAAAATGTAACAATAACTTCGTTATATTATATTGAAATAGGAAAATTATACAACGAAAGTGACATAATTTAAAAACAAGCCGGAAACCCAAATCACTCTGCAGCACCCATCTGTAGGTATTCATCGAACATGTCAACGGGCCCGGCATAAGCAAGCTGTCTAATTGCCATCGTACACTTCTGGAAAGTCGACAAGCCGGGTCGGCCGGTGGCATCACAAGTTGAAGCACCTGAACCGCTGCGCCAAACACGTCGCTATATGGACGAAGAGATTTTTCGACATTCTGAATCGCCGACGGAAAACTTCTGGCAGATAACGGGCGTTGTCGTTGAAGTAGTCCTCCATCAACCTGCGGTCTGCCCCGACATGATCACGATCGAAAAATCGCCGAAGATGGAATGGCCGGCCGACTGCCACCGCCGCCTCAGCCGCCGCCTCCGCCGCCTCTTCTGCCTCTTCCGCTTCACGTTGCACCGCCGCAACAAGGTTTTGGAACTCTAGATCTACCGCTTGTTGGAATTGTTCATCGTCGGAATCCATAATTGCAAGGTTAAATTGAAGTTGAAAAGGGAAGATTGGAGGAAAATGAGAGTAAAATGGAGTTGGAAAATGGAGTGGAAATGTAATATATTTATGCACAAAATTTCAAAAATTAAAAAAAAAATAATTTCCGCGGCCCAGCCGCGATTCTCGGCGCTTGCAATGGGATGGCCGCGGCTCACACGGCTCAGCCGCGTGAAGGCCGCGGCCGCGGCTCAGCCACGTTTCTCGCCTCTCCGCCCCGGCTCTCAGCCTTTGCAATGGGGGGCCGCGCGCCGAGCCGCGGCTCCCCCATTGTGGACAGCCTTAGTAGAGCAAAAACAATAACTCTTTAAAATCCATAATCAATAGAAACGAAAAAGAAAATCAAAAGGTAAGAAAGTAGAAAAGGAAAAAATGAGAGCCACTACATGGATAGCCTAATCCCATATGGAGAAAAAACTCGAAAGACGAAGGCGGCTCAGAATTACTATAGCTTATGATAATGTTAAGTGCTGTATATTTAATGATACAGCACTGGACCGTCAATAAGCACAATTATCTATTCACTTCACAAAACAATAACAACTAATCTAAAATAGCCTCAGAATTGCAGAATATCAGCACGGGAAACTCAGTCCCGAAAGATGGTGTAATTTGATAATAGATTTCTTCACCGGCGACACAAACCCAAATAATTTTTGCGGAAACAAATTAGAAATGAAATAGAGAATAAATGTTTTTCTCATGGCCAATCCCAAGAGTTAATAGCAGCAACCCGCTACCCAAGGCGATAGGATATGACAACGCTCACCTTCGGAAATCGGAGATCTCAACGAAGGAATAAGCTTTTTCTGGCGACGAATTTGAATTAGAGTTATACGAACATGGATTATGGCTCGTCGCAAATTTGATCAAATCGTCGCGAAATAACAGATAAAAAATCAAATTCGAATGAGATCTAAGCTAGTTGAGTGCGATTAACACACACATATTCACACCCATACATATATAGGGACTGCGGTCAAAACCCTAGGTTTCGATAATTCTGGATTTCCATGGGCTATTTCTAATTGGGTAGATGTCAATAGCCAATTAAAACGATTTTGGGCCATCCATGTCAATACTAACGATTAAATCAATTTTAGGCCATCTATCAATATCTTGGGCTTACTTTGTCATGAACCTAAGAGCATCCACAACCGTGCTCTTGCCAGCGGCACGGTTGTGGGCCCAGGCGGTACTATTCATGCCTGCTCTCTGGCAAGAGCACAACACCCACAATTGTGCTCTTCCGCAAGGACGAGCACAATTAATTTAATATTCAATTAAACATAAACATTTCCATAATACTAAAATTCATTAAAAAATCACAATAAATATTACAAAATACAAATAAAATAAAAAAGACATAATTAAAATCCTAAAAATTAAAAATTACATAATTAAAATACTAAAAATTAAAAATTACATAATTATTGGCTAATATTACCCGAAGAAGACTACTCATCCGGCGGCAACAACCCCAATTGTTTTTGGAGACCTTTTATCATGGTCTCGTGTGTTTCAAGTTGCGTGGGGGTCATAGATGACCTATCGGCCATATTGAGTTGGCTTAAGAGCATCCACAGCGAGTTGTTCGGGGGTGGAGGTGGCACATAGGGAGCGGGAGCGGCTTCGGGAGTGGCTTCAGGAGTCGAGCCGCGACGACGGTTGGCCGCCGCCTTCTTCCTTCCTTGGGGGCGGCGTTGGGAACCGCTCGGTCCGGCGTCGGGGCTACCCAAGTTAGCTCCGGCGAGTTGGCTAGCCACTTCTTCCGAGCCGGAGTCGGATAGGGCTACCGACCTTGATCGTTTGGAGGAGCCGCTAGAGGAGGATGTTATGCCTCCCTTATACTTCGGGTGCGTCCGCGTCTCCTGCCAAACGTTAAGATATTTGAACGACTTACCGTTCATGGATTGGTAGGTGCTCAGCGCGGCGGTGATGATGTCGACCTCGCTTCGGCCGCTTCCGGCATTCCGGGACTCCTGGATGAAATAGCCGTTGAACTTGCCAATTTCTTCGTTGGCTCGGCCGATGCAGTTGCGCACCATACTCTCGTTGCGCTCGATCGTTCCGGGCGGCCGGTTTGCATTGTACCGGCTAGAGACGCGCCACCAAAAGTGATTGCCGGATTGGTTCGTTCCAACCACCGCATCTTCGGAGATTTCCAAGTACGCCTTGAACAATCTTTCCATCTCCGCCGGTGAGTACGGTGTGCGTACACCGGCGCGAGATGGAGGAATCGGCATTTGGGAAGGGGCGCGATGCCTAGGCTCCGGTGTCCACCCGTAGCGCCCTTCGGAGGCACCTTGGTCGTCGATTGGGTATGGACGGTAGCCACCCGGAACGGCCGAATCTTGGGTTTGAGGAGGGGCCGAATATTCCGTTTCCGGACTAGGAAACGGTTGTGAACCGAACCATTCGGGGTTCCAACCGTGGGAGCCCGAAGGGTTATCGTCTTGGCCGGACATAGTGATGTTGTAGGGTATGAGAGAATGAAGATGAAAATGGATATGAGAGAATGGAGATGAGAATGGATATTGGAGAATGATGAGGAGAGTTGTGTAGTTTGATGTGAATTTTTGGGGTGAAATTGGGGGTATTTATAGATGAAAGTGTGTATTTTTGGGGTAAAAAAAATGAAAAAAAATTAAAAAGGTGTAAAAAACGGTTATAAACGGATATATTTTTTTGGGGAAGTGAAATTTTGTTTTTATCGGTTTTTTTAATAAAAAACCGATTTTTTTAAAAAAAATAAAAAAATTTTAAACACAACGGTCGAGCCGTTGACGAATGGGAGGCCGCCACGTGTGCGTCCGCTGGCACGGACGTGCTCGATACATCGAGCAGCGCCGTAACAGCGGCGCGAGCGCAGCGGCGGCGGATGGCGTCCGTGCCAGCGGCGCGGACGGCGGTGGCGACGGACGCCACCGCTGCGCATGCTCTAATATTCTATGAGGAATATAATATGGCGCTTACTTTATTTGAGCATCTTATATGAGTACTATCCTCATTGAACATTTAGTTTATTTATTTACTTTATATATTACTTTAAATTTAATACATCAAAAATATTTTTGACTTTTTAAATCTTGATTTTGTTCATTTGTCTCCTGCACGCCTGTTCTTGCTTATTCTCTTTTTGTGAATCAGAATATGTCAATATTTATATGAAACAACAGCTCACCATTTACTCCAAATAATGTTTTAGAAACAATACATAAACATAATTTAAAAAAAAAACTTCTTGCTATGCAAGTTTTATGTGGCTCAACCTTATATAGTGCAAAATAGAATGTGTATGTACTTTTTTATATATAAAACCACTTCATATAAATGTGGAATATGTTATTGTGCATATCCTTGAAATTGGTATATTTAAAATTATGTCGAGTGGCTAATATGAAAAACAAGTTTATATTACAAACTTATTGGATAGTTGACAATTTAGCCGTAGCTAAATTAGATGAGAAGAATGACCTGTTTTTCCTCAAAATAGAGTGTAGAATCGTTTGAAAATGGAATGATGAACTAGTGTCTAATTCATTGGGTTGGGTATATGTCCTCTAAATTAGTTTTGTTGCTTAGCCCTCTGTGCCTCAATCTCCCTGAATCTGTTCAAGTAGGTGAGCATAGTATCCGAGTAGTTATCGAATCCGAGGGAGCTGAGGGATGTCGTCTCCATTCACCGTCTTCCGGTTCTCCTTGTGGCACCGGTCCGATGCCTCGCCGGTAACAAAGCATATGAACTCCGATGTGCATTGTTTCTTTGGCTTCTTTGGAGATCTTGGCGTTTGGGGTAGAATCTTCTTCATCATCCTCCACACGTTCGCTACCGGAAGCAATCTATCGTTCTCTTCTGCCATTAATTTCACTCTCTCATCTCATACTACCCTAAATTTAACACAGTACATAAATCTTCAACCTATATTCCTTTTTAATTTATACTTACATACCACTAGCAATTTATGCCAAATACTAGTACAGGATACCTAGCTACCTAATTATTGATTCCATAACGTAACACTTTGATGTGTCACATTAACCTAACTTGGAGTCCTAACCTTACATGTTCTAAATATATATAATCGCTCCACCTTTTAATACCAAATAAATTATGATGCTCACTCTGTACTCTATTTTATTATTAAATTTCACTAAAATGAAGTAATCAATACTAATTCGAAATGCTTTCTATCAATAGTAAGAGCATCCGCAGCGGTAGAAGGACGGCGTCCGTCCGTCCGTGCCAGCTGCGCGGCGGAACGCTGCTCGCCGTTGCGCTCTTGCCGTTGGTGCGGCGCTGCTCTTAGCTAAGAGCACGTCCGTGCCAGCGAGCAGCTGACATGGCGGTTCCTGATTGGCCAACGGCAAATCCGTTGGAATTTTAAAAAAAAAATTAAAAATCGAATTTTAATTAAAAAATCCGATTAAAAATAAAAAAAATCCTCACTTCCCAAAAGATTATATCCGTTTTCTCCCCATTTTTAATTTATTTTTTAAATTTTTTCTCCAAAAATACACATTTTCATCTATAAATACCCTCACTTCCACACAAAAAATTTCACACCAGACTACATAATTATCATCTAAATTCTCTCGTTTCCATTCTTACAATTCTCAATCTTTTTTTCACTCTTAACAAAAAAATGTCCGGCTCCCACGGTTGGAACCACAAATGGTTCGGTTCACAACCATTTCCTAGTCCGGGAACGAAATTTTCGACCCCTCCTCAAACCCAAAGTTCGCAAGTTCCGAGTGGCTACCGGCCTTACCCGGTCGACGACCAACATGCCCCCCATGGGCAATACGGGTGGGCACCCGAACCACCCGTACCTAGAGCGGGAGGGAGCGGCGGCTCTCAAACTCCTACTCTTCCTACTCGTAGTGTCCACACCCCGTACACTCCGGGGGAGATGGAGCAATTATTCAAAGCGTTTTGGTCTATCTCCGAAGATCCGGAGATAGGCACGAACCAATCCGGGGACCATTTTTTGTGGCGCATCTATCGCCGATACAATGAAAACCAACCGGCTAGAACAATCGAGCTCAACGAGAGTGTGGTGCGCAATGCCATATACAGAGCAAACGAAGAAATCTAAAAGTTCCAGGGGTATTACCTCCAGGAAGAGCGGTCGGCGGGGAGCGGCTGAAGTGAGGTCGACATCATCAGTGCCGCGTTGGCGACCTACCAATCCCAACACTGCAAACCATTCAAGTACATCAATGTTTGGCAGGAGGTGCGTGGGCATCCGAAGTATAGGGGAGGCGTAGCATCCTCCTCTAGCTCATTCGGCAAACGGTCGAGGTCGGTATCCTTATCCGACGTCGGCTCCGATGAGGTGTCCACCCAGTTCGCCTGAGCTAACTTGGGTAGCCCCGGCGCCGGCCCGAGCAGTTCCCAACGCCGGCCGCAAGGAAGGAAAAAGTCGACGGCCAACCGCCGTCGCGCCGCGACTCCATCTGCCCCGCTCCCGCTTCCTTTGTGCCACCTCAACCCCCCACCAATTCGTTGTGGGGGTTTTGGCCCAACTCAATTTGGCTGATAGGTCAAATATGACCTCCAAGTTACTTCGATCGCATGTGGCAATGATACGGGGTCTCCAAAGAACATTGGGGGTAGAGCCGGATGAATAGTCTTCCACGGGGGTATTTTAGCCTTTAATTATGTAATTTTTATTTTTTAGGAGTTTAATTATGTAGTAATTTTTATTTTTTAGGTGTTTAATTATGTAATTTTTAATTTTTAGAATTTTAATTATGTAATTTTTAATTTTTTTTTTGTAATTTGTAATATTATTCCGGGTATTTTTACTGCATTTTAATTTTGTGGAAATGTTTTTATTTAAATTGAATAATAGAATGGTGGGATCCTTGAGCTTGTCCTTGCGAAAAAGCACGGATGTGGGTGTTGTGCTCTTGCCTAAGAGCAGAGAGTAAAAAAGTAATAAAAGTGGGTCCGAGTCCATATCTGTGCTCGTTGGCAAGAGCACAGATGGGGATGCTCTAAAGGGCAGTAACTTTAGACCAAGAGGAAAATAATTTATGGACAAATGGGAAACCTACAAGTTGAGTTAATAACTTACTATGGTGGATTAAGATGTGGTCCCTCATCTTAATTATATATAATTAGTATCAACTTAATAATTACACTTCCTCCGATATGCTTCGAGTATTTGAAATGCCTATTGATTATAAAATTGTTTCCGCAGTTGAAAAATGAATGGACTAGAATGGTGCACTTTTGCTTCTCATTTAATTATGAAAATTTTGAACAATGTCCATGATTTATTAGATATGTCCATCACCTTTTTCTAAGAATAAAATATGATACGAGCATATTCCTAAATTATCTCCATACTTATTATTCATTTAGCATTGTCTTTTCTATAGTTAATTATTGATTCTTCATATCTTTTGCTTAGGATATTATTATATTTGATTTACTAGATTTTGGTAGGATATTATTGTATCCCCACATATTATAAATAGGTGTAGGAGACCTTCATATTATTCATTCGAGAAATATCAAATCAATTTATCTTTTATCGTTCTTTTATCTTTTCGTACTTTATTTTTCCGCAAGTTCATCTTGTCAAACCCTAATTGACAGAGAACCCTAGGTTGCTCGACAAGAGGATCCCGCGAACGAACCTAACCCTTCTCCGACGACTTCGCGCTGCCGGAACCAATACGAGTACCCTCGTATCAACTGGTGTTTTCATTGAGAGCTCATCCTCCGTATTTAAGCCATCATGTCATACACATACACTGACTACGTCCATCGCCAGTTCAATAGACCGTTCCTCTCGCCACTGCCCATGCCGAGCCCCACTTCGTGTTGGTACCTCCACAGCCAGAACGTGCAATTTGGATACTCCTATCCAGACCCAGCGCGCCTGATTCCAGCGCCGCCCATTAGTGTGCCAAGGCCCTTTTCGGTGTCCTACCCGCGACCCGAACCTGACCCACCAGACGCGCCTCTGCTATACCCCGCTGCGCAGTCGCCTTACCAGCCCCTCCAGCCACCATCGCCTCCCTACCAACCGCCTCACAACAGTGTCGGCTATATGGAGCCTCTCGGCATGGCACGTGATCTGGTGACGCCGAATTTGGAACCGAACCTATAGTGGGTTGCCTTGGTTTCACAGCTTGAGCACTTGACTGCAACTGTTGAGCAATTGGTTTCTCGGATGGATGCAAACAAACGTCGCTTGAGCGATTCACACGCTGCAATGCGTCCTCCACCAGACCCAGCGTTCAGCGTCCACCAGCCCCTCCGTTCAGCGTCGCACTACTCAGCTGCACCCTACACCGTGCAACCTCACATCAACTCCGACATCGCAGGCAGCCTGCAGCAGCCACCAACGCAAAACTCCCCGCTAGCTCCTCCGTGCAGCCCCATTATCAATGGAGGTGAGGGCGACGACGATGACCCACTCCCACTAGTCGTGATCTCTCAGTCGAGCGACTCCAATACTATTCCAACATCGGTCACTCATTTTGTACTTCTTGTTTTCCCCGGTTCTATAAAATTGAGGATTTTAAAGGGTGTGAAACGCGACTGCATTAGTTGTTCTCTCGGCAAAAGTGGAGTTACACAAACATTTCACAATTTGGATGATATAGGTTTTAATGATGACGTGAATCCAATTGATGGTGATGTTACAAGAATGAATCATCGACCAACATCGCTTGACGGTGATATACGATGGGTTCCTCCGCACAAGGACACGTCGTGTTTGAGCATTATGGGACTCCGTATATAAATTTGACAATGATCTTTTAATCAAGAAATAGATGAAAATAGTATGACTACTACATATGCATGGTGTTGACCGATAGTTATCGACGTTATATTGGAATTTAACTTCATTAATTTGTAGCTGATGTAGGATCCAGTTTGCAAATATCATACCATCAAAACGAATGCTCTAGCCTCTAGAAGTGAATCACATCTCTCTAGAAGTGTGCATGGACCTAGCTAGAGCCTACACCTAGCTTGTGAATCCAAGACCAGCCTAGTATTTGAATAAGATCAACTCTCCATGAAGTAGTTGTCAAATTTCAATTGGCTTTTTGGCCGAGTTCACAATTTTAAAAAAAAGTTTATTTGCATGTAAATAATGCACGAATTTTCAATAAAATTTATTTTTGAATTTTTCTATATTTTTCTTTAAAATTAATCTTTAAATTGAAGTTAATGTGTTCGGCGGAAGTATCAATTTAACCAAAAGCGGCGAATTTTATTAAAACAACATTGTTTGAATTGGACGGCCCACTTAGTTGAGCTGACCAGGCTGCTAACTTTGTCTAGCGGAAAACTGAATTTTGGGCTTTTACGCCCTATGTTGGATGCTTTTCAAATTTTAATCTTATTCGGCGTTTTTTAAGGTATTTAATTATTTTCTTAGTTTAATAGGAGTATTTTATTTTCATTTCATAGCTAATATACAATGTTTCGTCTAAGAGGTCCAAATTATAGTCCTTAGCATTACAATATTGGTTCATTAAAAATATACTCTTATTTAATTTATATTTTTAATTGAGTGGCAGGATATTACAATAATAGTATATAGTAGGAATAGGGGTATAACTTATAGACGTAGTATTGTTGGCTCGGCTCGATATCCCTAAAAATTTGAGGAAATGAATGCATACATGTGAAACAAAACGAGACATGGACATTTGTTAGAGATTAGAGTGTTAGTTTGAAATACAGGATAAAACAAATGAAAGATGTTGGTCAAAATACAATGAATAGATCAGAAAGCAGATAAAATAATGGTAATTACAAGGATCTGGGTGGTTTCTCAAGCAGTGCAGAGAGAAACACCTGATCCTTAGACTTGGGAGCAATAACCCACCTATGTTTTCTATACCTAAATTGCAAGAACATATACATGTAATCCTCCAAATCCTTCCTCTCACAAAAGAACCTGTCGATCCACAGCAACCCGCCCGGCCTCAAAACCCGGTCCCAATCGAACAGTATGAAATCTAGCAGCTGTAGATCGATCCACCCATCCATGAACCCGGTTGAGTGAATTATGTCCATCGTGTTATCGAAAAATGGCAACCGCTGATTCAGCGTCACATACAAAGGGATCAGCCCCCTTAGAGCAATCATCTCGTTGAAGGGGGCCCCTAGGTTCAAGGCAGTGGAGACAATAGTCACGTTCTGCTCCCTCATCCGTGCAGCAAACGTGCCCGTCCCCACCCCAAAATCAAGTCCGATCCGGATTTCCCCAGGCTTCAGCCCGAGGACATCCGCAATCAGGAAGTCCGCAGGAAGGGACGAGTTGACCACCCACTTTAGTTTCTCTTTTTCCATCTCGAAGCACCCAGTGCACTTGGAGTAACCCCTCTTAGGATTCTTACTAGAGAGGCACTCGAAGTTCCGGCACTGGTAATTGCTCCACCTCACATTGCGGCCCTCAGGCATGAGCCAGAGGGACACGTTGATGGGGTGGGGCCTCAAGTAGAGCTTCGAGGCTCTACTTAAGCACCTTCTCCGTGGAAGTGGGTCACAGCCGCGGAGCATGAGCTTCTGGCCTTGGAGCCAGTCGTCCTTGCAGTAGGACCCAACGTCGTAATCCATGTACTCCTCCACCTCCTCCTTCATAAGCGTGCACGCGTGCCCGATCGTGTTGTACACCCTCTCTGTACCGTAGATGTTCACCTTCCCCACTCGGTTCCCCTTTGGTGTGATGTACTTTCTCATCTCCTCGACCACGAAGGCGTTGATCATTGGATCCTCCTTGAGCGTCGAGTTCTCCACCCGAGGCAGCCGGATCTGCCGCAGCGCGATGTGGGCACGGTAGAGCGGCCGGATCACCTCCTCCTCCAAATATTTCTTGTGCTCAAATTTTGAGATATTGCTGCTTTGCAGTTGGTCTGCGCCGTCTTTTTCCATCTTTTGCACCGTGGATTCGAGCTTTTCCTGCAGGTTTTCCATTTGGTTGAGAACTTCATTGAATCTAGCGGTTAGTGCGGCCATGTCGACGCCGTCGTAGGAAACCGAGGGGGAGTGGAAATGCCGGCAGATGTCATCGTTTTGCAGGAAGAAACCGACGGCGTAGAATCTGGAGAGAGTGGAGATGCTGACTATTATAACCAGCCCTCCCAACACAATCTGAATCCATCCCATTATTTTGCCCAGCCTACATTTGGGAAAGCATGATTTCGCCATGCTTTTCCCCCAAATCAGAAATCAAGATTTAGTGGAGATCCTAAACTTAGCTTGGCCAGGATGGGATCTACCAATGTGATTTTGATGGCCAGTTTTGGTAGTTTTGGGAAACTGTAACCTGAAAGATTAATGTGAAAAGGGCAGTGTTATGATTGAACAGAACGCATGTTAAGTGGCTTTTTAGAGCTGGAAATCCGTAAGCTTTAAGGCTAAGAGCATTGAACGTGGAAATGTGGGTGTTCATCTCGTTGAGGAAGCCAATAAACAATAAAACAGAGAAAAAAACTTGAAATCGGACAAGTTGGAGTATAATTTATACACTATTGCAGGTTCACATGCATTTTCCTACCGTGATTCATGTGTTGACTGCCATGGCAATTGACAATTGTTTATAAGTAATCCATTAAAAAATCAATGCTAAATTTTGGTAGATTGGTTAAGTGAAGAAAAAAGCCTGTAGTCATAATTCTTTGGATTATGGTTGAGCGTTGACTGTCGAGATTTAAGCGGCGAGTCGGCTGTCTAATTTTGAATTGCAAGTAAAGGAACTTTATTTCAAATAAATTATTCCAGATATTTCATTTAATTCCTAATTTTAATCTAACTAAGCAAATATGGAGTATTTATCAAGCCATTTTTGTAGTGTGAATTCAAGAATGATGATTTTCAAGTAGAGAGACAAATAATAGTAATGATATTGTTTGCATAACATGAATTTAGACCGAGAAAGAAGGAGAAATATCAACCATTAGAAGTGGATGACAATTTGCCACGCCCATGGGCCATGGATACAATCAAAATCAATCAACCCCAAATGCACAGTCACAAACTCATAACTGAAATACTATGAAAATGATAGGCGCGCAACATACCTTTCAATCGCGCACGGTCAGTTCCCTGTGCCGGATTTGCATGACACAATCTTCCGACGACAACACACCGACGCCGGCGGACCAGTTCGCGCCACTTCAGTCCGTCTTCCGACGCCGGCTTCTCACGGGCGTCGGCGCCGCTTCGCTACTCGCTGTCGGCGCGAATTTCGGCGGAGTGACGAGCTTCCTCTTGGGGTTCACGCCCGATGCTGCTCGGAGCCTTAAGCTCGACGCTCTCTACCCCGTCCGCGGCTACAGCCGATACATAGACACTGATGAAGGATTCGGTCACTATCATCCTTATATCATAAATGTTGCAATCAAAACCTAGATTTGTTTGTAATTAGGGATCTCTTTTTGTGGCAGAATTTGTGTACCCGGAGAGGTGGTTGGGGGATCAGAGGTTACTGTATAGAGCAGCCGAGAAGGCGGAAAGGTCGCTGGATCCTCCTCCATTGAGCGGAAGCGGGGGAGGGCCGCGGAGGAATGTGACTGAGCCAATGGTGGCGTTTGGGCCACCGGGGTCAACTGGAGAGCTCAATGTCAGCGTTTTTGCGTCGCGTATTCCAAATGATTTCTCGTGAGCATGTTCGGATCACAAACACTGAAACGCATCGTTTGGTTCCCTACTGATTTGATCTTGTGTTGACAGGATTGATGCATTTGGAGGAGCAAGCGACGTTGGAGAGGCATTCATCCGAACCATCACAAGATCGGGCAAAGTGCAGGCAAGATTGATCGGAACCAGATTGAGAGAGGATTCAGAGAGAAAAAACAAGTATTATGAGCTTGAGTTCCAAGTTGAGAGCCCCACTTTCCGGCGCCATAATGTTGCCGTTTGTTGCGCTCGGAATGGGAAATTGTTTACATTGAACGCGCAGTCGCCGGAATCTGCTTGGCCTCAATTTCAATCACAGCTTCATGCAATTGCTGCTTCTTTTACTTTCTACTCTTAGACTGCTTTTTTCGAGTTATTTCCTGTGTTTCTGAGGATCAAATATATATCTTTTTTTCGTGTTATCATACAACTAACTGAGTTCAAATCCGGTCATTGTTGACTACAGATTTTGATTACCAAATACGACTAAAACTAAATCCAAGCAGATCATAAGAGAAAGTTCCAAATAAATGATACTGCCAGTAATTATAAATAAATATGTATATTTTCACTCATATAATCCATTTCTAGGTATACATAAGTTGAATACAAGAATTACACTCACTATCAAGCAAAATATGGCATTGACAACCTCCTAAAGCCTACTCACCTAGACGTTTGTTTGACATGCATACATTTTCTTTTGTGGCTGAGAATCCTTGCGATCTTATTTGCACCAAAATCGAAATGGACTATGAGACTTGTAATTTAAGGAAACTGAAAGAATGAGTCTCTAATGTGTATTATAGTTAAGAGCAAGATCATGCATCACCATTTTCGTTTGGTGGCGAACCAGCAAGCCAACCCCATACACCACCAGATCCCTGCCTCTGTTTCGCATCTTGTGCAGCTTGTTCTGAAGCAGCCTTTTGTCGCTGCAGGATTTCGAGTTCCTTTTGTAAGCTCTCCATTGTCTGAAGCTTCTGTCTTAGCTCCGCAACATCTACCTGTTGGTCAAAACAATTAGCGTACAAGCTACAAGGCAGATTGGGAAAAGTGCAACCAGGAAATTCTCAATCTTAATTGCTAAACTAACAAATTAACAGGTAATATATCATTTCAATAATGAATGAACCCGAGATCTAATCAACCAAATGATGTTACAGATATTTCACCTTCCCTCAACAACCTAATACAATCAATAGATAGTTTACTTCTTATTAACAAATATTTACCATAAAATTAGGCATTAATCATATGCTACAGACCTCGAGTTTGAAGCATCTTGATTGTTCAGCTAAAAGCTGCCCTCGAACGGATTGGAGCTCCTGCAAAATCATTTAGCTTTTTCACCAAACATTACTTAGGTAGAAGGCTACAACTGACTGCACATGTCCTTAAGGCAGATAACAGTCATAATTTTTTTGAGAATGAGATAACAGTCATAATTGATTTTTAATGTTCTACAACATCTGAAATCCACATGGCAGTAATGAAATAAGAATGTTCAATTTGAAGCCCTAATAAGTTAATTCTTTACAACCAAGCACTGAATAGATATGGTTCCAACTCCAAGTACGGGTTGAACAATTTCTGAAAAAAAAAATCTAAATACAAGCTTTGATCTGGCCAATAAATATAGACTTTGCTCTTTGTGAAAGTCTACATTTAGGTAGACTGTATTTTGTGAAATTGCTAGACCTCATAAAAATAAAGCATGAAGTTATAGGTTGTAACATAGATACGTGAAACAAGTCTTCTCTAGAACTCATCTGACTAAAGCTAAGAGGAACCGTTAAGAGAAGTATATATCAATCAAACTGAATTATCTGTATGTTTGTATAAAATTGGAGCAACTGCAATCAGGCTGCTTGATGGAATAATACATAGTAGAAGAATTACCTTGTACATGTCTGCGGTTAGATTTTCTGCTTCAGTCAAACCTTGCTTTAGTTTGACTGTCTGCATTTTCTCCTTACTGAGCAAGGCCTCTATTTCTTCTTTCTCTGCCTTGAGGGCAGCTAAAAGACGATCATTTGTCTCTTCAATTTTGGTAGTCTGGGTGAAAAATAGCAATACAATATAAAAGTTCTTCAATTTTCAGGAAGAGTGATTGTGCATCCAAAAAAATATGAATAGAATTTAATAATAGTCAACAATCTCAGCAGGTTATCTGCATTCATGACAAAAATACTGCAAAATGAATAATTGTCCCACAGACCAACCAGTCTTTTGATATCATTTCCAGTCATCCTGCTCACAGTAAGCAGAAAAACTTTTATAGTAAAACCCATCTACCAATACTCTCGACATAATGTTCAAGTTAAAGCACCCAAAGTAGGGGGAAAAAAGAACTCTCATGGTTACTAGGACCGACAATGGTGAAAATAATAATGCTTACCTTTGGTTCGGCATCATTATTGTCCATAACAATTTCCCTTATTTTTCCATCTTGGCCAGTTTCGAAATCCGACTCTACATCTCTGGTAGCATTTGTAAAGTTTTGAACAGCTGATACGCTATCAGGTACTGGTCTCTCCATCATCTTTGATTGCAGAGTTGATTTATGACTTGGTTTAAGTACATGGACCTGAAGGCATATAATTTAAATGCATTGAGGGAATGTTTTATAAAAGTATTTTATGTTCAGAAAGAGAAGAAAATAGTTGTTAGTTGTTCAGACCTCATTGTTGTACCTCCCATTATACCCTCCAAATGAAACTAGGATATCTTCACCACCATAGGAACTAAGAACCAAACTTGAACCCTGTAAACAGTGTTTCTTAGCGGCTTAATTGCAATTGTCAGAAAAAAAAACGACCAAATTTTGTTTATGGAACCAAAAAGTTTTTTTAATGCAGCGCATTCATTCAATGGCAGTATGGTGTTCTTTCCATGTAAGCGCCAAACAACAAGAATTATCTCCATGCGCTCCTTATAACATGAAATTATGGTCGAAGGTGACCTCCCGGTCCCCGCACCATTATTAGAGAGTTGCAATTTGTTCCACAGGCATCATAAATATGAGAGTTGCAATTGTCCCATAGAATTCTATTTTTATACAGAATAAGACCAAAAACCTTGCTGTAGCATATAACTACTGATCCAGCATTCATGTTCCAAATAATAAGACATCATCTCAATGATGGCATTGTAAGGTTTCGAGTAGGATATGAGAAAGTATAAGGTAGAGACTCTCTACTAGAAAGCACTGTTCAATACCTCACTTGCAAGAGGAACACGCCCTTGGACGGTAGTAACAACTGACCAGGCCAATGTGGCCATGTTAAGACAAACGGTCTCAGAGGCTCCTGCATGCATAAATAAGAAATGAGAAAGCTTATGAAGTACTCCCTCCGTCCGGCAATAGGAGTCCCGGTTGAATTGGGTGCGGGTTTTAAGAAAAGTTTGAGTGTGTAATAATTGGAGTGTGTGATAATGGAATGTGGGACCCATTTGCATCATTATTTGCTTTATTCTTTTGATGTGTTTTTACTTGTGCTTTTTAGTGTTTTATTTTATAATATTTTTATTTCACTTTTTATAGAAATGTCTAACCGGGACTTCTAATGCCGGACGGATGAAAATGGTCAACCGGGACTCCAAATGCCGGACGGAGGGAGTAACATAATTTTCAAAAACTAGACTCATCACTCAGGAGGAGCAAAGCATTATGAGATTTATTCACACAAGATGAAAATCCATGTAAGTGTAAGATACGTTACACTTGGGACAAGTTTAAAAGAAAGACAAATTCAAACAAATGAATATCTCAGTAAGGTTATGAATCATAATATATCTGGGAAATAATATGTAATATGATATTGAGATAATGAACCTTTTTAACAAGATGGCTCACTGAGAGCATCAGAAAAGCATAAGCAGAGAACAATATGTGGCCCATATACAAAAACATGTACCCAAAATGGGGGAAATTGAAATCACTGTAGAGAAAGAAGAAAAAAATGGGTGGGGGAAGGGGCTCAAGAAGAAAGAAATATTGGGAAAAATTATAATGGGAAAATTTGTTCCTATCTTAGTGATTCTGTACAACATGTTTTTCATGCTAGATGCAATTTGATACATCACCACATACATTAATATTCTTTTCCTAACCATCCCTTCTGATTTCTAGCTTCCCAAACATCAATATATTTGGCTGTGACAGGTCTCCCATTAACTTATGGCAAGGGTACTTAATTATAATATGATACTGAAAGCAAGGAAATCAAAATAATGCTGATATATTTCGGCCAGATCAGTTCGAAGACATTTAAGAACAAACAACTAGTCCCTTTGAATGAAAAGCCATCACATGTCTCCATGTGATTGGTAACAAGTGTGTTCTCAAATCTCCATGAATTCCACATTAATAAAATATGAATGCACACTAGATGATAAAGCCCGTAAATGCAATTTGCAATAACAATAATCCAGATTATTAATAACATAATTAAATTATTCATCCCATTCATACCACTCTTATTGTCCCCTCCGCCAACAATGAACCAACTCTCTCCAAGTGTGACACCTGCATGGCCAGCACGAGGGCTAGGTATCTCACCCTGTTGTGTTGGTCTCAACCATTCCATCTATAGCGTCATATGTAAACAAAAAAATATTAATGGAACTTTCTGCTAGAAATTGCTTTGGAACTCCAGAACCAAAGAGATACAAATCAAGTCATATATCTCACAGTTTGAAGATTGAGAACATGAAGATCATTAAAGCAAGTTGCATGTGAGCCCCCACCAAAGATAAGAAGGTAGCAATCTGCATGCACTGCAGCAGCATGATCAGATCTTGGAGAAGGTGAAACCCCCCTGCAGAATGGTGGCCAGCAAGGGCCAAAAGGGATGAGTAGACATACAACTCATACATCTAGCAACATTTGAGAACAAGGCTTTCAAATTAACAAGCTGTACTGTATTCATGAAAAACATTCACAGCGGAGTGTTATCTTTCCCTTAATCAATAGTTGAAGAACTGTCAAAATATTTGCAGCAACTAGGAGCAAATACATGCTTTACTTGCAGGGATATTCTGTAACAGCCTAAACTTTACTTGACCAAATGAGAAGTACATATCACAATGCTAATCTGTTAAATTTGTGGAAACAAACAACCACAGACTATGAAACTATCACATAGCAAAACAATGATACCATCCTGAGGAATCTTAATACATGTCTTAAGTCATCACAGATAAGAAATCTTACACGGTCTCCATTTCATCCCAGGTCAGAGTTTCTAAGTCTAGAATGTGCAGATCATTCAAAAGAGATCTGTTTGCATCCTGCCCACCAAATATTACTAACGTCATTCCTACGAGGGTCACTGACTGGCCACCACGAGACACCTATGAAGTAGAGACAAAAATGAAAAGTCAGAACTATAACAAAAATTACAAGCACTGTGATAATAACCTAATGACTGAGCACAATTCACATTTGAACAATTGAAAATAAACTTTAAACTATAAAAGCAATTACCTTGCATTAGAAAGCTACTAATTAATCATAACAAAGGAGATTAAACTCCCAGAAGCAGTATAAAGAAAGTCAGAAAAACAAAACCAGGAGCTCAAGAACAACATATATGTTTAAATCATTACTTGATGAAAAGATTATCTAGGCACTATGGAGATATACCGGAGGCTTTCCATAAGTCTTCAAGGTGGACCATGTACAACTTTGCAGATCGAAAACCTTTACTGTCATAAAAAAGTTGATAAGGCATTGAGTGGCATAATAATATGAAACTGAAGTCAGGAAGTCAAATTTAGTAAGAGATCGCACCAAGGTTTCAATATAGAGAAAATGGCAACAGTTAACGTTCAGGCAAATACATTGAATTGAACATTTTAATAAATGACTAACAGTTGAAAGACTAGAGCATAAACTAGAACAGTTAATGATGGATGTTTCTGATTTTAAAACTCTTGACTAGAACAATAACAACTTTGACATTATAGAACTGTATCGATCTCTCTTCAGGATGTGCCAACAAAATCAGTTTTAAAAAAATCAAATTGTCCAAAATATGAAATAGGATAAAATTACAAAGGTTGCATGCAGCTAGCTCAATACCTTGTAAGCTTTCAGAAGGATCCTTCGTATGTCCAGCTACTGAAAGAAGCTTCCCATCCCATGGAATCTAAACAGAGAATATAAGCACATCATATTCAACTATCTTCAGACTGTTGATAACTAATTTATGCTATAATAGATATTCATATGGCAGGTAAACACATAGTTCTGTTCCTAACCAATGAATGGCCAGCACATGGAGTTGTGGTGCTCCCTGTCCCTGCTTGAACTTCAACTCTCGACCAAGTCCAGGTTCTCATATTCAAAACCTAAAGCCCAGAGGAAGAGAGTTTACAAAAGTCAGGTCTTCAGAAAGCTCAATAAAAGAGCGATACAACGTATTTAGAATTTAGAAACTTATAACCTTTTTTCTTTATTTCTTTATTTTGGCCATTCAGTGTATCAGGGCAAGATATATGACATACACAAATATCAGTATTGCAGTACCTGGAGATCACTTAGGTAGCGACCATTGTGGTTTCCACCAAATATATACATCTTATCATCAATGACAGCTGCACCATGCTGCAAATCCATCAACCCATATTAATTTCTAAAGTAGTATGTATATGCACCAGTACTAGACATATAAATCGAATAAATGCAAAGAAAAGTAATACATATTGAATTCCAATACCTCATATCGGGCTTTTGGACGTGTGCCAGATATAGGAGGTGATACCCACTGGTCATAAACACTAACTGATCCAAGTCCTTCAGACACAACATCTTTATCCTGGGCTTCTGAAAGGCTACCATTTTCTGTGGTAATAGTCTTTGACTCTATGATGGCATTTCTATTATCAGAGGCTGTCACAACCTCTGTTTTATGCTGAGCCGCCAGAATGATCAAATAAAAGTTGAGAGTAAGAATTCAGATTACAGAAACTATGACAGCATGTAAAGAGCTTAAGAATCTGCACTCTCCATGTGCACGCATACTACGCATTTCTTCATTTGTTTCTCTCTTTTCATTCATACAAGAAAAGACACACAAGAGTGGCTGGAGTAGGATCAAAGTGGCATTTCCAAGAGAAAGGAGGGGCAAAGCAGAAAGAATGAAACATGAGTACGTGACTATGAAGTATTAAAGAAAGCCCCAATAAAACAAGAATATAAAAGTATCTGTAACATAACAAAAATAAAACAGCAGATCAAAAACCAGAACTTGTAACAATAACAAAGCAAGCACAAGTTACAAACATATCAAAAGCCATGCTTTCTGGAAACAACAGTTCAGAAAATAGGAGAGAATTGGCGTTTACTGCAGGAACTTAATTAGAATACCACGCAACAAGGTTCTTTCCTGAATTTTCCATCTTAAGTATGTGATAGCCAAACAATCTAAAGTTAACTGCAAGTTGATACTTCAAATTGGAATAAATGTACCACAATCCACAAAAGCAAAGCAGAAATTAAGCAAACTTCGATTTCATAAGACTTAAAGGATCGTCACAACATTAACAAACATCCAACAGTTTCAAGTTCCAGATGATCTGAGAATATTTCTAGTGACCATACCAAGAAATATAAATCAATGATTAGTTGGAAAAGAGGAAACAAAATACCAAATTATCATGGTGGCATGGAATATAGATACTCACATTTATTTCTACATCTATTACAGGCTCGGCAACAAAGTCTGCTACTCTAGAATACCATCCCGGATCTTCTTCCTGTTCAGAGATTGGACAGTTTAACACCCTATAAAATATGAATATGAGACTTAGTAGGTTAGGTTTATATGAACCTCCAATATTTTGACGAAGAGGCGCATAGCTTCTGTGGAAGCCATGTTTCCAAGCCCATTCCAGCTACAGAAACAAGAAATATAAGTTACACAATATTTTTGATAAACTAACAGTAATAACAAGCACATCATATAATTAAGAGAAGATATCCATCTCACTGATCCAACATGAAAATATAATATATTGCAATATAATTTTACCTAGAACTAATTTGGACATTCATATGCAGCAATAATGAGTAAATATTGATGTATGAATGTGTGTAGAATCAAGCTTAAACTAAACTGTCGATTCCTGAAACACTAAGGGCATCCACAATGGGACGGATGTCCCGGCGGACATCCCGACGGACTTCCTAAAAACACTGCACTGCCACGTCATAAGGACATCCCACTACACAATGGCGGACATCCCCGAGGACATCCCGACGGACATCCACAAAAAACAATAAAAAATCGAGACGTCCGTCGTGTCAACGCAATGGCGGACGTCCCGGAAAGCCGCGGAACTCCGGTGTCCGCAGCGGACGTCCGTATCCGTATGCATGTTGCCTAATGGCGGACGTCCCGCGCGGACGTCCGGCACACCGGTCCGACATCCTCCGGGACATCCGCCATTGTGGATGCTCCATGCCTTGAACAGGGACCAGGTCGGAGCTTGCAGTATGAGTCATCCATGTACAAAAACCTAGGCCACTCAAACTCATCTGATACATTGAATAGTTAGTTTCCACTTTTCCAAGAAAAGTAAACTTGACCAAGGAAAGACTTAATGATATGGCCACATTTGCACTAAGATCCATTAGATATAGAACTCAACATGAGCTTAAGGAATTGATTAATTTTCCTGGAAGTTTCCATCCCGTATATTTTAAGACGTAACTATGTGCTGGAAAAAGAAAAGGAAGAAACAGTATAACCACAAGTACGCTCCTATTAATCATTATATGCAATAAAATTAGGTTCATATCTTCCGCTATAACTGATCCAGTGATTTTAGCCACTCCAACATTTAACAACTTAAATATTTAAAATTTACTATAGGAATATTCACATCTGTACCCCTTCTTCTCTTCTTTCAAATGAAAAATAGCAAGTATGAGGATAAGAAGATAGATTAACTTGTTTCGCTTGATTTGATAGGTTTTCTTGATTTTATCTTTAGAGATCTAAATTTCCATTCAGTTATGAAAGAAAGTAAAACTTTTAGTGTTTAAAAACAGCATATTTTCCTGGTTATCTATCATCTCATTTGGTCACAAGTGAAACAAAACCTATTTCACCATATGATGGATATACACAATTACAAACAAATTTAACAGCCATCAGTCAGAGTCGCATTGCTAATTTTGCTCGACTCTGTCAGTACAGTTTTAGTCCTCGGTATATACAGAACAATGAGCATGGAGTCATTTATAAACAATAATGCCATAATTGGAGAATACACTAGAGCCCACGAATGTAAATTAGTAAAACATTGCTTCAGAAGCATATTGGACAAAAAATTGTAGTGTTTAATCAAGCAAACCTTGTCCATTTGCTATGCTCAATGGGATTCCAAGCTCTAGGCTTAGGATTGATGCAAGGTCCTACAGTTGCCTGAGACCATAAAATGACAGTATTTAACAACCAAGAGTTAGCAAAGGATCAAGTGCTTTATAAACTTTAAACAAAAAAATGCCCTTTACCATGTTATTAACATGTCTATAGGTACACATAAGAAGTTAAAACTTGGACGGGATAGCAATGCTAAAGCCAACGCTTTTCACAATTTAAGTTTACTAAGTTCACACATCTCTTGGAATGATTTGTAAATAATAACTACAAAAACACAATTGAATGTCGCTTTTCTCAAGCACTCCCTAAAGTGAAAATAACATATATGCATACAAAATAAATGCAAAAAATGAAGCAGCAATTAATTGTCCAAGTACAGATCTGCACAGGTGAGGTAAACAATATATTCAATTTAATTCATTTAGAAACACTGAAACAGTTTTTCCCATTTGAAATTTTTAAACCAGTCAGGAAAAACACATAGCTGCAACTAACGAGCACAAAACTGATGACGTAATTGCCATGGAGCAGCAAAAAAACAGCAAGTCATCGGAGATCAGAGATGAAACCTGCCTAATTTTGGGTCAAATGAGCCAAGATTTGGACTAAACCCATCATTTTACAAACTGGTTAGATGGAAAACAGCAAGCAACATTGAGCAAGCATGAATCAGAAAAGACTATTGACAAGCCAGTTTGATGGGCTAAAAGAAAATTCTCAAGAATGCGGAACTAGAGAAAATGTGAAGTCAATTTCAATTTGCACAAGATTTATAGATATGGAAACAATGACGCAGATATATAGATCCAAATCTATGAGTTAGATGGCATGTGCTTTTGCTTTTCATGAATCGGAAATAACAACTAGTATCAAGCAAACTGAATAACAAGCCATGCATGCTGATTGGATAGGTGTGAAAATAAAGAACTCCTAACAGATCAACCAAATATCACCAATAAATAATGGGTCAAATATCCAATTTGCATAAGAACTGCTAACAGATCAGCCAAAACAACTCTCAACACTCAAAAATCAGCAGTTGAGGATGAAATTGCAAAGATTTGGGGACAATTTTCCAAGGAACCGGACAGAATCGCATATGCAACAACGAAGATGAGTGGATCAGACGAAATAGCATCAATTAACTGAGCAAAAAGTGGCGCATACGGAAGTGCGACTAAGAAGAGACGGAATTCGGCGAAGGTTAAAACCTGCTGATAGAGAGCGTAGAGAAGCAATGCTGCATCATTGGAGAACTTCGAGGCGACACCTTTAGCTGCAGAGGTAGGAGATCCGCCAAAGCCGACATAGGAGGCCGCCGCGTAGAACCGCTCCGGATAAGAAAGGCTAGAGCCTCCTCTGGACATCGCCGCCACCGCCGTCATTTGAGAATTCTCCGATCAGAATACGAAATCTCAGATCGGTGAGAAATGCGAATGGTGGAAGCGTCGTAAATATGTGGAAATTACGCACAACCCTCGGGGGTTATTTGGGGTAATATATGTATTAATTTCGCCAACTTTTCAATCTATTCATATGTAACCGATTTTTTTCTCGTAATTATATCTTTTGCAAAATTCAGTTATGGTCTATTTGATTTTGTAATAAGTGAATCTTAATGTTAGGGCACTTAGGCCATCCGCAATGGCGCCTAGCGCACCGCCTAGCCGAGCCCCGGCGTTAGGCAGTCCATTGCAACCGCCCAGCGGATTTCGGAATTAAAAACCGCCGAGTGCTCGGCGATGTGTGGGCGCTTGGCGATCCGCTCGGCGCCATTGCAGGCTCCGGATCGCCGAGCGCGTCGCCCCGCGGATTTTTTAATTTTTTTTATTTAATATTTTTTTTATGAAACTCATTCTTGGTTGTTTCTCTTTTATAGAGACATCCTTGAATGTTTTATGTTCCACTTTCGATGTGGGACAAACTCATTTTTGGTTGTTTCTCTTTTATAGAGACATCCTTGAATGTTTTATGTTCCACTTTCGATATGGGACAAACTCATTCTTGGTTGTTTCTCTTTTATAGAGACATCCTTGAATGTTTTATGTTCCACTTTCGATGTGGGACAAACTCATTAATGAGGATGTTGTAATGTTATTTTAATTTTAATGAAGTGTGTTTTTTTAATTAATGTACTTTTTAAAATTTTAATATTGTTATTGAATTTTCCTGTATCTGTGTCGTAAATTTAATTCCGTATTTTGTGTGATTGTTAATTATTTGTTTTATATAATTTTGAGTGATGTGGCTAGGCTATGGCTGGGCTATTTGCTTGTTTTGATGATGTGGCATGAGGATTTTTAGTGTTGATGATGTGGCAGGAGGAGTTTGTGGCTAGGCTATGGTTGGGCAATTACTGGGTTATTCCTATTGTGGATGGCCTTACAAAAGCAACCTTATATCTGCAAATCCTTTTTTTTCTTGTAACTGTCAGCATTTTATCTTGAAGCCCCAGCACCTATAATAACGACCTAAATTTTGCTCTTACACTCTATGTATCCCCATTTTCAACATCATTTTCATTTTTGTTGTTATTAAATAAAATAAAATAGCAAAATAACTACAACAAGGAACAAACTATAAAAAAGGTACAAATAAGCTTCAATGGTTATGTGACCAAATTTCTTCGATCATATCGTGTAAGAGTTCAGTATGGGCTTGTTGCTCACGCTTTGTAGTCGGTAAACCCCGATTTTGGGGCGTGTGGGCTACACCGAAGCTAGGTCCAGCTTCCTCCTCATCCCAATTGGTGACTCCTTCATCTTCATCATCGATTTATCATGTTATGCATGATGATGCATGCATACATGACTTCAGCGATACAAGATTTGTAGAAGAAACACGTCGAGTCTTTTACTATTGCCCATCATGTGTTGCTGGTAATACCATATATCGTAGTCCAACATGGCCTGCTCTATGGCACCCGCAATCTTGTTGTCGTCGCCAGGATTCATTTCGAGTAGAGAGTACAAAAAATAGAAAGAGATATGTGAAATGGTGAATGAAATGAGATGAGATGAAAGGAGGGTATTTATAGTGTAAAAATTATGAGTAACGTATTAAAAAATATTGAAATTGGCCTCGGCAGTAAGCCCCAATAGCGTAGATCTCGCGCCAATGATACACCCTATCCTTCGGGCGGTTTCATCGGTAGAGGATCTGCAATAGAATCGATAAATCCGTCGATCGCGTAGGGCGGATATATCAGCCCTATTGCGGATGGCTTAAGTGTATTGACATTTTACTCCTAACTAAACTAGGTGTTTTTCATTTATTTTGTGACGTGATATCCAATTTTTCTATCATGGTTAGAGATGCTGATGCTGATGCTGAGATATCTGTTGTTCCGGCATAAAATATGATTTTATGTAATGGTTAGAGATGTTAAGATATTCGGTGAAAGATGGTCATAAATTATGGGGTGGGTTTCTCTAAGGGCATGTCCAGTTTACTAGAAATGGTCATAATTGAGGTTATTTCTATGCAATAAATGGTGTTCAGTATGCTTGACATAATTCTCACCAGCCCGAGAATTTAATGGAGGCCCGCACTGTAGTGTGCTAAAATGGGTAAAATTCTATTATTCCACTAGAGGTGGTTTTATGAAACTGCATTGATTTTCATGTCAAGAAATGAATTTAGGATTACTTTACTACTCATCCCAAATTCAATTCCACCCCAAATTTGTGGCACATGCTGGAATTTGTCCAAAGATACGAGGGTGTTTCCGTCAACCCACAAAAAAAACTGTGCCAATTAGTAAAATAATAAATGCCAAAAACCCGCATTATTGACTTATTTCTTGCACACTGAATGACAAATTTGTGAAATAAATCTATGGGGGAACCACTCTTTTAAATCTGATCCTGATTCATTTCTCTGTTTCCCATATCAACAAAGCTGAACAGGTCCTAAGAATACTGAACTTTCTCATGAGGTTGTCAACCATTCAATCTGAGATTGGTGAAAAAGAGTTAGTTATGGCCAACACCTCGTTTCTAGTAAGTCTCTCAATGGAAGAGATTATCGGGGCAAGTTTGTGGTAGGCATGTTGCATGTGACCGAAGTTTGTATGATGGCCGATTGAGACTCTTCAAATGAATTTTGTTGTAAAAATATGAAAGGGTGACAACAGATAATGAAATTAGACTCTTCAAATGAATTTTGATATGGGTTGGTCGTTTTGTGGCTCCAAAAGACATAGTCAAGTCACACCTTCTAGCATCTTTTGAAGCCTCTTAGTTGAGTCAACCTCTCAGAATAAATTGACGACTTTTCAAATTGACTGAGTGGCGAATGCTCCACTTCCGACTCGGTTGAGTCATACTCTCAAAACCTTTTCGGTTTGACTGCCTAGGCCGAGTCACTCGTCGAAAGTGTATTTTTTGCTCTGATTCATTCCATGTTTAATTATTAGCCTAAGAACTTTTAGCTACAGAACCATCAGACCCGTTTGAACAATTAAATAGAAATGAAGCCAAAAGCAAGTAAAATTGGCTTCAAAGCTAGAAAATCATACTAAATCTACCCTTAAAATTACATAAAATACGAGCCGATCACTTGCAGATAAAAGATTATGACATTAAATGATTTTGGTGAAGTTGAATTTCAATGTTCATAATTATATGTTAATTTTTTATTTCCATAATCATTTATCATTAATTCCTGTTTACACATTTTCACATTAAATATTAGGGCTCTCTATATTTAATCAATAAAGAGAACATGACTATCCCAAAAATTGGCTCATTTCTTGGTATATACAAGAAAATGAACAGCTTCTTATAATACTCGCATGAGTTTCATAGCTGAAAAGCTCTCAATCATAATCCCTAATATCTTAATCATGATTACCTTCTATTAACATATTATTTTTATGATTGATCGAATTTCCCACATTAACACTTTCAACAAACATGTTAATTTATTTTATTTTTTTAAAAAAGAAAAAACTGAAACAATGTATTTAGATTAAAAAATCAATGTAAAAAATTTGTGCATTTATAAACTAATTACATTCTTTTATTAAAAATAATGCCATTTTAAGGTTCCGGCGAGCATATTTTACGATTAGATCAGCCTGGAGAAATCTTATTTTAGTGAAAAAAGATATTTATGTTTAAAATTATTACTCCAGTAAAAGACAAACAAAAATAATTGAAATTCATATATTTACGAGTAAATAACAATTTAATACTATGAAATATTAATAGATAACACACGATTTTAATGATATAGCTAAACACTACGATGTTTCAACTCACTCCGTAGCCACGTCTCCTAGGGTTCTAGTTTTTCCCCAAATTCAAATACAGTACACAATTATCCGTCGTCTGTGATTCCCATAGTTAGCTCGTCGGGCTGATACAGATCGGCTCTCTGTGTATGGGACGATATTCGCGATGAGCGCCACCAGCAACGGCGGTTCCGGTTCGCCGTCAAGCCGGGCGAACGACGCCGTAAGAGAAGACGACCCCACTCCCCCTTCAACCAGCGGCAGCGATTCTGTCGGACGTCCGGGATCCAATACAGCGGATAATATCGCAGAAGCAGCTGGAGTTTCACCTGCGGATGAAGATAAGCCAGTTGAACCGGGGTTTTCCGATGATTTTAACGAGCATACGGCTTTGAAGCCAGAAGATGCGGATATTGGAACTAGCGATGCAAGCGGAGGAGGAGATGCGAGGAATCAATCTAGTTCTGTTTCAAGATTGCAAAATAAAGAATTAAAGAAGCCCAAGAAGAAGAAAGCAAAAAGCTCTGTGGATGATTACGATTCGATGTTATCGGAATTTGATCAATTTGCATCGGATGGAGCAAATGAAGCTGTTGGATATGGGTATGAAATTGGAGATATGGTGTGGGGAAAGGTGAAATCACACCCGTGGTGGCCAGGGCACATTTACAACGAAGCATTTGCCTCTCCATCTGTTCAGAGAAGCAAGCGGGATGGCCATGTCTTGGTAGCATTCTACGGGGATAGTAGCTATGGCTGGTATGATCCGGCAGAATTAATTCCCTTTGAAGAACACTTCCCGGAAAAGTCACAGCAGACTTCTTCGCGGTCTTTTGTGAAGGCAGTGGCAGAAGCTGTAGACGAGCTGTCCAGAAGACGGGCATTGGGTTTGGCATGCCGGTGTGGAAATGAGTTCAATTTCTGGCCGTCCAGTGTGGAGGACTACTTTGTTGTTGATGTGGGGGACTTTGAGCCAGTTGTTTATTCTTCGAGTCAGATAAATAAGGCAAGGAGCAGCTTTCGTTCAAATGAGGTGATTTTGATGGTAAAACAATTGGCATTGTCACCTTTGGGGGCCCAGAATCAGACCATTGAGTTTATTAAGAACAAGGCCACGGCCTTGGCATGCAGGAAGGCATTGTTTGAGGATTTTGATGAGACATATGCACAAGCCTTTGGAACAACACCAGTGCGTCCTCCCCGGCCAACTGCACCAATGGCCGTGAATCCTTCTAGAGGTATTCTTGCATGCTACTTTGGAATATTTTCTGTTTTATGTTCTTGTATAAGATTGGATATGTAGTTATGTACTAAGTTTTCCTTTGTAGCGCCAAAAGACCACAAGACATGAAACATAAATTATGTTTTATAAGGATAAGGTAGGATATGAAGGATCTTGAGTAGTTGTTTTTAGGATGCTTAATGTTGTCAGATGTAGTTAATGTATACAGATTGATGATATTGAAATAATATGTCTTCCTTCACATGTAAAGGTACATGCACTTTATAATTATTTGCTGTATAAATTAAGCAAATTTCTGTGAGTTGTGTTATCCAATGCCTTCTAGGAGGTGGATTCTACAGTTTTTCAAATGCATCTTATTTGCTGCTTCCTAATTGTAATTTTACAGGCAGAAATTTGTACCTTGATTGATCTCTTCTTCTTCATCCATTTTTTGCCTGATTATCTCGACGCATACAGTTAAATGATTACTATGTTTCTTGTACCTGTTCTTATCTATGTCGTGCTGCCTATTAACTCCTTAGGTATTCATCTAGTTCTGGTTTCGTTCCAGGTTAATTTTTACACTGGTTATATTATTTCACTGTTTACGCTCTATAGAGAATTAGTATTATTGACTTTTGCTTAGGCTCATAAGTTTACTCGCATGGTAGTTCTTAAGAGCTATGGGATTTTACATACATGTGCTACTGTCTTGAAGGCACAGTGTGAAAGATCACTACTCAGTCTATTCATTTTATACTTGATTTTAGACTAAAGAATGCTTGGGTGGTTGAATTAATCTTATAACAAAAAAGAGAATCATACTCTTTCATCTAAAGGCCCCAAACTTCTTAAGGAGATTACTTTTGATATAGGGTAAAAGGTGTAGATTGTAGACTGGGATTTTAATTTGTTTCCTTGACTCTTCATCAGCAATTTTTGACTTTTATCTTAAATGACTGGGCATAAAATGGGACCTTGGGCATTAGAAATGTGGCTTTTTTAGGTTCATCTTTGCTGTGGGCTTTGGATTGTGGATCATCCGGTCACGCAGAAGTGCCACTACTGTAGCTTCACTTAGATGATTCTGAGAGATGGTATTGAGAGAGTAGTAGCTTTAAGCCCAGCAGAGAGGCTTATCTCATTATGTTGATTGGGGACCAATAGTCAATGTATCTCTGGATCTTGTTTGATCATTTTTTATTATTTATTTTCTGGATTATTCTGCCTGTTTGTGGTTGCTGCTAGTATGTCAGTTGATTCGTGCTTGATCACAGCTTCGCTCAAGTCTCTAATTTTCGATTTGGCACGATATAGAATTTGTGGTTGCTGCCAGTTTCTGCTAGCTGATCTTCATTGTCGGTTATTCGTGCTTCCCATAAGTCTCTAATTTTCGATTGACATGATATAGAGTTTGTGGTTGCTGCCAGTTTTTATCAGCTGGTCTCCTGTATCAGTTAATTTGTGCTCCGTCACATCTTCCCTTAAGTCTCTAATTTTTTATTTGACATGATTTAGAGGTTTGTTAATATCATTCTCTTCACTTTTTTGGTATTGAAATGCTGTTTTCCTCTATTTGTCAAGTACTCAACGGCAATATTGTTTAATGTTTAATTTTGAGCTTTCCTGTTCTCTGTTTCTGCTTTCTTCTCACCATTTTAAATTTTTTATGTTGCTCAGCTCCTTTGAGTGGCCGACTGGTGAGTTCTGGTAAAAAGAAATACTCGATAGAGCCCACCAAAAGAAAGGATCAAGTGGAAAAGGACAAATATATATTTAAGCGGAGAGATGAAGCAATCCACCTTATGACCAAGAAAACAAGTTCGGGCCAAGTAGGCCCTGCTTACCCACTTTTGTTGGATGGATCAGGTTTATCTGAAACAAGTATTAACTCTGCTTCGGTATCTGACGTCAATGAGGGCCAGCATCAATCCACACACCAGGCATCCGTGGTGGGTGATATAAAACCATTGGAAGGTTCTAAGAAACTTCTGGAAGGTAAGTCGAAAAAGCCAAAGTTACTGAAGCGGCATATGGGGGAATTGACTGCTGAAAATGCAACCCTGGTTACAAAGAAAAAAAAGAGAAAGAAAGAAATCATGGATGAGCGGGAATTGAGTCATGAGAATGTAACTGTGAATAAGAAGAAGACGAAGAAGGAAATAAGAAATCAAGCCGCTTTGGATGCCACATCGCCCCCTACCAACATTGCCAGTGGAGAAGCAGTGGAAAAAGAGTCAGGAATGCCACTTGATAGCCAGATGGACAATCAGAAGAATGATGGTTTACTGGCCCTTGCCTCACCTTCGGAAGCAAATATAGCCATTGACCTCGGGGAGCAAGAACTTCGAGCGCTACTGCAAGACCTATGTGCTCTTGCCATCAATCCCTTTCATGGAGTACAGAGGAGCTGCCAAGAAACTGCCTTCCCGTTGTTCTTGAAGTATCGCTCAGTTGTCTATCAGAAGAGTTTGGTTTTAATGCCACAGGATGAGATAGAGAGGGGTGATGCTAACTCCGGTAAAGCACCTTCTACTTCTTTGCATGTTCCTCCTGAGAAAACTCGTGATAAGCCAAGCATGAAGCTCAATAGAACTCTCGTCAGGCCTGATGATCCAACCAAAGGTGGTAGGAAACATGGTCCACCCATTCGTCCTGATGCTATTAAGAAAAAGAGGAAGCTTGACGGCCCAGAAGATGCTAACACTAACACGAGGCAGAAACCTATTGATTCAGATGGCATTACAGACATTACGAAGAAGAGGAAGAAAATAGACGACTCAAAATTGTTCTCCGCAGATAAGAAGATTCTTCAGAGGTCCAATGAACCCCAGCGAGGGGGAGATGTGAAGGAAATGCGTGTTAAAAATGCTTTTCCAGCATCTTCAAAGGCACCCAAACTAGAATCCGGCCGGAGGATGCAGAAGACTGTAAGATTGGCTGATCCGACTATGCTAGTCATGAAGTTTCCTGCTGGTGCAGCGCTTCCATCCAGTGCTCATCTGAGAGCAAAGTTTGCTCGTTTTGGTCCTCTCGACCATTCAGCCACGCGAGTGTTCTGGGAGACATACTCATGTCGCCTGGTCTATCAGCATAAGGTGGACGCAGAAGCTGCTTTGGAACACGCTCTTGGAAGCAACAATCTGTTTGGGAGCAGGAATGTAAGGGCCTATATCAGGGAAGTGAGAGACAAAGCAGTGGAAGCAGAACCAGTCAAGTTTCAGAAGGAAGTAATCACAAAGCCAAGGGAAAGAGAGGCCCCCGCGGTTGCTGAACAGAGGACAGCGGCTAGAATTCCTACACAATCTCAACAGCAGCTCAAGTCGTGCCTGAAGAAGCCGAGCAGCGAAGATGTTGGTAATGGCAATGGTAGAGGTACTCATGTAAAGTTTATTCTGGGAGGGGAGGGAGGTAGCAAGACTGAACAAGTTTCTTCTAGTTATCCTGAGGGTGCACCATCATCGTCATATACAAGACATTCTAAAGATGTTACTAGTAAGAATTTGGCTAAATTTGGCCCCGAGTCTATCGTTATGCCTAGTGATGAGTTGCAGAAACCTCCAGTTAATATGGATGGCGTTGAGCTATTACCTACAAATGACATTTCGCAAGAGCTTCTGAATCTACTAAGTAGGTGCAGAGATGTGGTAAATAACCTGACGGAGGCATTAGGCTATGTGCCGTACCATTCACTTTAAGAAATCCAATGTGGTGAAAAGAAAGCTGGGATGATCAAGTGAAGCGACCAATTTTGACAAGCTTATGTATTTTAGTTACCTTTCACACACACACACACACTAGTTTTTATCAATATGTTGCTTTCATGAAGAGATCTATTTACATGTATTTGGTATCCGGTCTTGTTTTTGTACATTGGACGATAATCTTTGTATGTCCACAAGATGGCATTTTTATTATTCGAGGGTTTTAAATTGTGATTTGGTGGTTAGACAACGAAAAGCAGAAATCTAGTTGATGCACCATGAAATGCATCGTCTTGGGTCGAAGTTAGAAATTGGGTGAAATTCTTGTCGTCAATGTTAAGCGCAATGGGCCTGCCTGTTCAAATCAAAAATTAAATTGGGCTAGAATTTGAAGATTCGGACTCCACGAATTTGTTGATAAAAAGTGGAATAAATCTCATGATTAGTTTAAACAAAAATATTGGACGATATCAAACGGCGCATTTGGATTATTATTTGAAACTGGGGGAGTTATCAAATGGAGTGGTTGTTGTAAATCTTTATCGTGATAAATGGAGTATGAGAGAGAGATTAATGTTTATGATCACGTAAAATCAAGACAACCATCACACCACGATTGAGCGAAATGATAACAAAAAGTGACAATACTTCATATCGAAAATTATTTACTTGCATAAACTATTCCTACCTGCCTAATACTCCGCTTACATATATCTGGAAAAACATATTTAAAACAGCACAGCAAAATTAAGCCTTCTTTGGTGATTTGGTTTTAGGGGGTTTCTCCTCCGCCTCAGCTTGAGACTTCTTCGGCAAAAGAACCGGATTGATATTGGGCAGCACTCCACCATTGGCAATAGTTACGCCACTAAGCAGTTTCCCCAATTCATCATCATTACGCACAGCCAACTGCACATGTCTCGGCACAATCCTGCTCTTCTTGTTGTCCCTCGCCGCGTTCCCGGCCAATTCTAGCACCTACAACTCAAACAAACACTCCATCAAACATCTTCCCAAACACAATCAATTCATGGAAGAGACAAATTTGGCGAAATTAAAAACGATTTTACCTCAGCGGCAAGGTATTCCAGAACAGCAGCCATATAGATCGGAGCTCCGGTGCCCATGCGCTGGGCATAGCGGCCCTTCTTCAGAAATCGGGCGATGCGCCCCACTGGAAATTGGAGACCTGCCTTGACGGATTTCGGTATCGATTTCTTCCTATCGCCGCCTCGCCTGCCTCCGGTGCCCTTGATTGGGGTAGAAGTCATAGTATCCATCGACGAATTGAGGATTCAGAGAGAAATGTGATTAAATTTAGGGAATTCGAAGTCGCTGGTGATGGAGTTGTTCAGTGAAGGAGATGTATTTATTCAATTCTTAGAAGGGAATGCAGAGGGAATCCGCGTCGTAGTGGTTCGACCAATGGGATTGCAGCGATGTGCGTGACGCAATGAGTCGATCAAGGCAGGAAGATCCAACGGCCAGAAGTTAGTGAAATTTTGGCTATCCGTGTCGTTGTAAACGTACGACTCCAAATTGTACATGTGGCATTTACTCTAGGCGGGAGGATTTAAAATTTGGGAAAGGATATCCCGTTATAGACTCCTACTCTCCTACTACATTCGTATACTTTAATTACTATAAATACAAAAACAAACAAAATAAATCATAAATTATTAACAAATTAATCATTTTCGTCTCCTACATTCTTTGCTATGAGTTTCAAGGAAAAGTTGTTTTTCCGTCTTCTGCATCTGAAATTTTCATCTCCACTAGTATTGGAGTAGGCAAAATTTCTCTCCTACTACGAAAAGTAATTCCATCTCTTCTCTATATTATAGCATCCACGATGGTTATAACTTATAAGTTATAGCTCTGCCATAGCCCAGCCACAAACTCCTCCTGCCACATCATCAATACTAAAAATCCTCCTGTCATATCAAAAATAGCCCAGCCATAGCCTAGTCATATCATAAATAGCCCAGCCACATCAATAGCCATATCACTAATAACACAATATATGGAATTTAATTTACGAGACATATACGAGAAACATTAATAATACTATTTTAATTTTTAAAAAAAAGTACAATAAATTAAAAAAAGTACAAAAATTTTTAAAAAGTACATTAATAATCGAAAAAGTACATTGCTTAAAAAAATCACACGTCGGCTCCCTAGCCTCCGTCGTCGCCGTCGCCACTGTCACCGCCGCCTCCGTCGCCACTGTCACCGCCGCTGCCGCCTCCACGCAGATCGTCATTCATGCTCTCGAGCAATGTGAAGAGAAATCTTTTCTCCTGGGGGTCCGTCGCCGCTCGCCATTCGGCTAACGTCTTCACCATCATCTGGCGCGTTTGTTGACGCGCGAAGTACTTGAGATCCTCTGTAGACTGGCAGTCAAAGGGGGATGCCGACTGGACCTCCTGGGAACCCCCGGCGACCCCCATCGCCTCCCGTTGCGCCCGCTTTTGCCCAGTGGGGCGAGGTCGGCGGCCGAACGAACGAGGGTTGGGGAGCACCTGGTCCGACTCGGGGAGGTCGTGGGAACCACCGCTGCTGCCGCTGTAATCCCCGGTACAGTTCAATCGTCGCTTCTTCAGCCAGCCAGCGTCGACACCTACTCGAAATTTCTCGGAGTCGTTCAACACAAGTAGCAGTTCCAGTAGGTGAAGTCCTTATATAACCGGGGCTGGGGGAAGGCTTTCTCCGCTATCCTCCTGCAGTCGTCCTCCGTTTGGTCACTACTCTGCATGCGGAGGGCGTTGGCGTACAAACCCGAAAATCGGGAGACGGCAGCCCTGATTCGGTTCCACGCCTTCCGGCAATCCTCCCTGTTGTGTGGCCTCCCCTCCGGACAAAATAGCTGGTAGGCTGCTGCTACCTTGCCCCACACGTTGACGATCCTCTGGTTATTAGAAACAAGAGGATCGTCGCAAACACTCACCCACGCCTTTGACAGCGCAACATTCTCCTCGTCCGTCCACCTTCTCCGTACCGTGGGGTCATCCCCACCCGGCTGCGACGACTCCCCGACCTTCTTTCCCCTGCCCTTCTTCTTTGGGGCGCCACTACCCTGCACTGCTCCCCCCGTTTGAACGGGAGTTTCCGGAACTCCGAGACTAACAAACCCCAAATCCGACAACGCAAAATCATCAAAACCGCTCGGCGTGAACTGCGCATCTGTTGGGGTCGATGTGTGCGACGAAGCAGTCAAAAAATCAAAACTGGGGCGATAGACGTCCCCCTCGTCACCTGCGTCGCCGGTACGCCCCCCGGCGTCCCCTGCGTCGCCGAACCTCCCCCGGGTATCATCTGCATATTGAGTGCCCACCCCGGCATCATCTGCATATTGGGTGCCCAACCCCGCATCGCCGGGAACCCCCCCGGCAGACTCCCTCCGGTCGGCATCCTGGGTAGCATCTGCTGCCACGGGTACATGTTGTAGTACCCGGGCATCTGATTCCATCCGCCTCCAACGGGGATTGGGAGAGTTTGAGAACCGCTCGTCCCTGAACTAGGCTCGTTGTTTAGATCCATTTATCGGTGTTGATCTTGTACAGAAATTAAGATAGAGAGAGTACACGTTAATACAAGTGGTGCGAATGAAAATGAAGTGCTAATCGCGTATATATAGTGTTTCGAAAATTAAAAAAAAAATCCGTTGGGCTATGCGCTGGGCGATCCGGGCGCTGCAATGGAGCCGAGCGGATCGCCCAGCGCATAGCCCAGCGGTTTTCGACCGCCTAGCGCTAGGCGAAATTGATTTCTGAAAAACCGCTCGGCGGTTTTCGGATTCTCCCATGGTTCGCCTAGCGACCGCCTAGCGCCGGCGCTCGGCTAGGCGGTGCGCTAGGCGCCATTGTGGATGCTCTTAGACCCTTTATATTTGATCAATTTAGCACACTCTAAGAAGATTGGTAGAATTTTGGTCGAGTTTTGAAAATTATCAGGTTGAGAAGTAGCAAACCATTTCGATTATTTGAAGAATTATTAAAGTAATTTCTCTCTGTAGATTTCATGTTTGATATTTCAATTATGCATGAAGCATGATTTAAATCAAGTTCTTTAATTCGTACGCAATATGTCAATTTGCACAAATAGACTTATTATAAATAATTACCTAAATAAGTAGATAAAGTGATTAATTTGTTTAAATTGCAAAATCTTTAGCTGCAAATCCTAACAATCTCTATCTAAATTTCAAAGGATATAACAACTTTTATAAAATTATGTATTGGGGAGGGACAGGGTTGATTTCACAAATTATTAGCATCAGAAACAAAAAATAGATGAATATACAAGGTGTGGACAGTGATCGCCTCCATGGAGTAGGACTTTCTATTTTCGGTCACATTTAAATTAGATACGCACAAATATGAAATTATGGCCATTAGCCCACTTTGTATGATGGACCATACCACCTTTCATTTTCCATTGTGCACAAACAGTAGTACTATCTTTATGTATATACCATAAAATGTGTCTAAATTTTTTTCCATAATAAACTCAAAATGATACTTTTTTTATTCGGAAATTCATAGAAGGGATATTGCCGTCTAATATATAAAACTTTTTAAAAATTTATTTTTTCTTACAACTTTAAACTTGATACACTATAGAATATCATAAATTTAAATAGTTATAGAATTTTTTTCATACGATAACAAAATCTAGCTACATCTTAGAGCATCCACAACCGTGCTCTTGCCAGCGGCACGGTTGTGGGCCCGACCCCACTTTTTCTGCCTGCTCTCTGGCAAAAGCACAACACCCACAGTTGTGCTCTTCCGCAAGGACGAGTGATAAGGCTAATTTCATGCATCGGTCTAGGGGTTCATTTCATGAAATTAATGGGTCTAACGCATTGAATTAAGTCAGGTATGTGAAGTTTTTCGCCAAATCCAAGAAAAGAAGAGGACGCTTGCATGGTCCTAGGAAACTAGCGAAAGGGTGAACAATTGGAAGAAAATTGCTAGACGGAGGAAGCCTCGGAGTTGAAGGGTAGAATAGGGATTTCTACGAAAACTCTAGAAGGCTATGTCCGCATCTATAAAAGGGAGAAGCATGCAGGCTGGAGGGACCTTCTCGGTGGAGACCTCACTAACAGCCCCTTGCTCGATTCACCTTTCCACACACTTGACTCCAAATTCGCGAGAGATTCCAGTTAGCACTTGGCTGGGGTTCACATTTTAGCTTTCCAAGAGTGGTTCGAGGGTTGTAACACCGTCCTAGTTCAAGGGCGAAGAAACAATTTACATTTCCGTTGCTATTTACACTGATTCCGCCGAGCTTCGCTGTTCGAAGCTCGGTTTTCTTTTGTTAACCAATATTTCCTGTTTTATTCTGGATTTTTACTTTCGCTTATGTCTATTGTGTTCATTTCTGGTTTGCTGGTTGAGTTCGCTTGATGTCGAGTTGGATTGTCGGAGTTGTTTATTTTTTTTGCAGTTGGTTTCTGATTATTTGCTGATATTTTTCGTTTGGATCTGAAGAATGGTTCTGTTTTTGGATGAATCGGAGGTTGGGTTTTGCTGGAGTTTGTGATTTGTTTGCAGATTGTTCTTGATTGATTGAATTTGGCGGTGATCGGAGCAGATCTGTTAGAATCGGAGTTATGGAGTTGATTTAGTTGATTGTTGAGTTTGGATTGCTTGGATCCGGAGTGGATTAAGCGTCCGACGTGATTCTGAGCAGGAGTGTTTAAATTTCATGCCTAGCTTACGTGTTTTCATTTCATTCCGCCTAGTTTACGTAGATCTGGTTTATTTCCGATTTGTAGCAAGTTTCCGGCATCTCAATTTCTATATTCTGATCGAATCTGGGGGTATGCTCTGTTTTCTGCATTTGCGTTTCTGAATCTGTTAGGAACTTTGCATGCGAAGCTAGCTGGAGCTGATCTGTTATCTGCAGCTTTTTACCGTACTTGCTATATTTGGAATCATGTTCCCCGCTGTTTTATTCTTTCTGCCTAGTCTCAATCAGTTAGTTATTTACTCGGTCAAGGAAGTGATTGTGTCTTTCGGATTTGATGTCTGATTCCGGTAAGTTTTCTGTGTCCTAGGTCTAGCGTTTACATTTCTTGCCTAGATCTAGTGTTAGTTAAAATCTCAACCCCTTTGCGTGGCAGCAGCCGTTTGTTTCCATAGTCTCTTAGCACTACCCTGCGAATCCATCTCTGCGAATCAAAGTCTGTGGTGTAAATAGTTTTGATTTGTTTTCTTTCTCTTTTGTTTGCAGTTTATGAGCAGAGGCTCAAGGTCTACCTACTGGAGCAACTCATCTGGGTGGAAACACGGTCAGTTTGATTGGCAAGTTAAGGATACAGTCTCTACTGTGACCACCAGATCAGGGTTCACCACGGGAGGCCCGTTTCCGAGTGAATTTACTAGCGACGAATCTTGGACGTCATCAGGACGCGAAGATCCAGAATCACCACCCGAATCAGAAACAGAGTCAGAAACAGGGGAAGAAGAGGAAGTAGTCATGGCGCAGGTGGTAGACCCAGATCCAGAAATCGGCTCTCTCACTGCCCATTTAGATGGAGAACCAGCTCAAGCTATAGTGATGAATCCACGCCAGAGGACTATCGAGATCAAGACAAACGTACTCGGCATCTTGCCGACGTTCTCTGGGCGTAGAAATGAGTGCCCGTATGAGTTCTTAAATGAATTCAGTAAGTTATGTGATATTCAGAAGAGGCCGAATGATGCAACAGAGGAGGATTATCGCCTACGAGCGATTACGTTTACCTTGAAGGGGGAAGCTAATACGTGGCTATTGAGGTTGCCTCCGGATTCTATCCGCACGTGGAGGGACTTCAAGTTAGAATTCTTAGATTATTTCTTCCCATCCAACAAGACGAATGCACTTAAGAAAGAAATACTAGAGTGTAAGCAAGATTACGATGAATCGTTGAGTCAGTATTGGTCGAGATTTAAGGGGTTGTTGGATGCATGCCCGAATCACCGAATGATAGAGGCAGAGACCTACTCTCTGTTTTACGAAGGAGCAACTCCCGAGTCAAAGTACTTAATGAACTCCTCGAGTGGGGGAAATTTCACAAGAAAAAGGGGAAGTGAGGCAAGAGAGATCCTAGGGAAGTTGATTGACGCTAAGAAGGCGTACGATAACCCTAGGAATGCAGTGAAAAGAGGATCGGTGCATGCTGTGAGAGAACAAGAAGATGACAAAGTCGAAGCAAGGATTGATAGGCTCGAGAAGGCTCTTTTGAACGCGATTGAAAAGACGATTCCACTGGCTTCACAAGGGAAGGAGAAATCTCCTGGTCCAGGAGATAATCAAATGCAACAATATTACGGGACCCAGGAAGGAGATTATCAGGCCCAGGTCAATGCAATGGGAAGTTGGAATCCCGATGGGAGCTGGAATCCAGGGAGACAGAGAGATACGCCTTGGAGAAACCATCCAAATTTCAGATGGACTGACAATGAACAGAATCAGCTGGCACCACAACAAAGTCAGCAGTTTGCACCTCAGCCCGAAAGACAAGGTAACTGGTCAGGAAGGAATCAAGAAGGGCATGGCAACTGGATCAATCGTAACCAAGGAGACCACCCAAACTGGGGAAACAGAAATCAGAGCAATCAGGGGAACTCTTATGTACCACCACACCAAAGGAATTTTCAGAACAATTACCAGGGCCAAGGAAATCAATACAATAACTCTTCAGGCGGTCAAGGAAACGCTCGTCAGAATCAAGTGAGTGGACCAACTCTGAGTATAGGGCCAGGGCCCAGTCAGCCCCCGAAACCACCAAAAAGTATCGATGATATGGTGCACGACCTCGTCAGTTCTCAGCAACATATGCAAAACAACCTGCAATCGAACAATGACGTAGTACACAAGCTTCAAGACGCTCAGCAAGAACAGAAAGCAGCCATGGATATGTTGGCTAAGCAACTGTCCCAAATAGCCACTTCTTTGAGTGACATGCGGGGAAACGAAGGAAAAATTCCGGCCTCAGTAAGGCCACCTGATAGAGCTAATATAAGTCAGATTACCTTGAGGTCCGGGAAAGGATATGAGGGACCGGTGGTGAGAACAAAGGAGGGGACAGATCCTAAGGAAGGCAAGAAGAAAGAGGATACAACTCCCAAACCCAGACACTTGGAGGGAGGAAGTCCCTTGGTCAAGGATGATCTTGAGGAAAAAGATTTGGAGAAACAATTGCCTAGACCGACCGAACCATTCTTCCTCGACCCAGAGCCGGAGTTGGAAGATGAGGTAGTGGGAAAAGAAACTGGAGAGTTATCAGCTGAAAGTTCTACCGGAGCAGGGAAGCGACTGAAACCTTTTCCAAGTCGGGGGGAAGCCAAGAAACAGAAGGAAGAACCGGTAGACTTCATGGACATTTTTGGGAAGTTGGAAATCAATCTGCCATTTTTACAGGCCCTGAAGATGCCAGTCTTTAGCAAGTTCATCAAGGAATTTATAGCTGGGAATGCTAGGCCCAGTGGGAAAATTCTGATAGGCGAGAATGTCTCCGCAGTAATTCAGAAGAGGAAGATGCATTCAAAATGCAATGACCCAGGTATGTTCACCATACCCATCTCTATTGGTGACGTGAAAATCGAGCATGCTATGTGTGATTTAGGTGCGTCGATAAACGTGTTACCACTTTCCATATACAAGAAGTTAGTTGGGGTAGGCATGGTAGATACGAAAGTTGTGATTCAATTGGCGGATAGGTCATGCATCTGTCCTGAAGGGGTGCTTGAGAATGTGATAGTCAGGGTACATGACTTCTTGTACCCTGCTAATTTCATGCATCGGTCTAGGGGTTCATTTCATGAAATTACTGGGTCTAACGCATTGAATTAAGTCAGGTATGTGAAGATTTTCGCCAGATCCAGGAAAAGAAGAGGACGCTTGCATGGTCCTAGGAAACTGGCGAAAGGGTGAACAATTGGAAGAAAATTGCTAGACGGAGGAAGCCTCGGAGTTGAAGGGTAGAATAGGGATTTCTACGAAAACTCTAGAAGGCTATGTCCGCATCTATAAAAGGGAGAAGCATGCAGGCTGGAGGGACCTTCTCGGTGGAGGCCTCACTAACAGCCCCTTGCTTGATTCACCTTTCCACACACTTGACTTCAAATTCGCGAGAGATTCCAGTTAGCACTTGGCTGGGGTTCACATTTTAGCTTTCCAAGAGTGGTTCGAGGGTTGTAACACCGTCCTAGTTCAAGGGCGAAGAAACAATTTACATTTCCGTTGCTATTTACACTGATTCCGCCGAGCTTCGCTGTTCGAAGCTCGGTTTTCTTTTGTTAACCAATATTTCCTGTTTTATTCCGGATTTTTACTTTCGCTTATGTCTATTGTATTCATTTCTGGTTTGCTGGTTGAGTTCGCTTGATGTCGAGTTGGATTGTCGGAGTTGTTTATTTTTTTTGCAGTTGGTTTCTGATTATTTGCTGATATTTTTCGTTTGGATCTGAAGAATGGTTCTGTTTTTGGATGAATCGGAGGTTGGGTTTTGCTGGAGTTTGTGATTTGTTTGCAGATTGTTCTTGATTGATTGAATTTGGCGGTGATCGGAGCAGATCTGTTAGAATCGGAGTTATGGAGTTGATTTAGTTGATTGTTGAGTTTGGATTGCTTGGATCCGGAGTGGATTAAGCGTCCGACGTGATTCTGAGCAGGAGTGTTTAAATTTCATGCCTAGCTTACGTGTTTTCATTTAATTCCGCCTAGTTTACGTAGATCTGGTTTATTTCCGATTTGTAGCAAGTTTCCGGCATCTCAATTTCTATATTCTGATCGAATCTGGGGGTATGCTCTGTTTTCTGCATTTGCGTTTCTGAATCTGTTAGGAACTTTGCATGCGAAGCTAGCTGGAGCTGATCTGTTATCTGCAGCTTTTTACCGTACTTGCTATATTTGGAATCATGTTCCCCGCTGTTTTATTCTTTCTGCCTAGTCTCAATCAGTTAGTTATTTACTCGGTCAAGGAAGTGATTGTGTCTTTCGGATTTGATGTCTGATTCCGGTAAGTTTTCTGTGTCCTAGGTCTAGCGTTTACATTTCTTGCCTAGATCTAGTGTTAGTTAAAATCTCAACCCCTTTGCGTGGCAACAGCCGTTTGTTTCCATAGTCTCTTAGCACTACCTTGCGAATCCATCTCTGTGGGATCGACCCCACTTCCCTATACTAATTCATAGTATTCGGGTTGAGGGATTTATTTTTGAAGGGGAGTCGAGTGTGTCCAACGACAAAAACACTGTAGTTCTCTTGAGTTCCTGGACCCAGTGATCCAGTGGATTTAAGGAGCGTTGTGTCTGGACCGAGCCTTGCATTAATTCTCAAATGTGCACACCTGCTTACTCCTGAGTCTAGTCATTCGACATTAGAGTCGAGAGGCAGGCCTAATCTCAGGAACTTCAACGAGCACAATTAATTTAAAATTCAATTACACAAAAATATTTCCATAATACTAAAATTCATTAAAAAATCACAATAAATATTACAAATTACAAATAAAATAAAAAAGACATAATTAAAATCCTAAAAATTAAAAATTACATAATTAAAATCCTAAAAATTAAAAATTACATAATTAAACTCTTAAAAATAAAAAATTACATGATTATTGGCTAATATTACCCGAGGAAGACTACGCATCCGGCGGCACCAACCCCAATTATTTTTTGAGACCCAATATCATGTCCTCGTGTGTTTGAAGTTGCGTGGGGGTCATAGTTGACCTATCAGCCATATTGAGTTGGGCCAAAAGGGCCCACAACGAGTTGTTCGGGGGTGGAGGTGGAACATAGGGTGCGGGTTCGGGGTAGACATGCCCACCGGTTCCGGTTCCGGCCGTTAACCGCCGAACCGGAACCGGCGGTTCCGGTTCCGAACCGGAACCGTGACCTTTTTCCCGAACCGGAACCATCGGAATTCGGGTCGCGGTCCGGTTCCGGTTCAAGATATTTCGAACCGGAACCGTCACCGAACCGGCGGTTCCGGACGGTTCGGAACCGGCGGTTAACCGGCTGAACCGCCAGTTCAGGCGCGTTTTTCAAGGCATGTGATGGGGCAGACCGGCGGCAGCTTTTTAGCTGAAAAACCAGTCGGTTCCGGCGGTTTTTCGGTCGTGAACCGCCGGTTAACCGGCGGTTAACCGTGAAAACCGGCGGTTAACCGCCGGTTCAGGGGGTTCCGGTTGCGGCGCGAGAAACGAGGCGACATGACGCAGCTTTTGCAGACGGTTTCGTTGACCGAATCGTCGGTTTCGTCCCGGAAACCGGCGGTTCCGGCGGTTTTCCGCCAAAAACCGCCGGTTTTGCCGATTTTTCAAATTTTTTTTTTCAAATTTCAAATTCGAATTCTTCCATTTTCCCCCCCATTTTTATCTATAAATACCCCCCTCTATCTTCATTTACATTCACCCCACTCTTGTGTTAATAAGAGTTTCTCTCTTCAATCTCCCAATTCTCTCTCTTTGTCTCCAATTTCTCATTTGTGCTATTGTGCTTCCATTTAATTACGCAAGTGCTACTCTTATTACGCATTGTTATACACTTATACGTGTTCCTGTAGTTCTATAAGTTGTCTTCATTTCTCAATTGCTAAAACAAAAAAAAATATTATTCCATATTTCTACATTTCTACATAGCAATATGTCTTCATCCCGAGAAGGTCGTGTTGATAAGGGAAAGGGAAAGGCCAAGAGGCCATCTCGGAGATCCGTTATTGATGAAATTTCTCAAATGAACATGGATGAGTGGCAGGTTAATATTTATTATCTACTAATTTAATTAATTTTGAATTACATTACATTATTGTTCATAATTTTATTTTGTATTTACAATACAAATAGTATTTTGTAGGCTCGAGAAGAGCAAGATGTGGCACATGCTATTGCTCTTTCTCGCTCTCAATACCAAGGCGATGCTTATGTTGGTACCGGTAGTGGTGCTCCCGGTCGCGGTGCCTATTCCCAACAAAGTCCAACCCCTGTGAATGTTGATGAAGATGATGATGATGATGACGACGAGGAGGAGGAGGGGGAGGAGGCAGAAGAGGTTCAAGAAATGCCACCCCCACCACCACCAAGGAGTCGGCGTGGTCGTGGACAACCTCCTCAACCTCCTAGACCAGCTGAAAGGTCTTTAACCTCCAACATCATGGTGAAATATTTCAAGAAGGTACAAGATAGTAACGATCCTAACACTTATAATGTGTATTGCAACTATTGCGAAAACGTATACACATTCTGAAGGGGTGGAGGATACGGTACATTTACCCGTCACATGGAGAAAGCGCATCCGGTCGAGTTTGGTATCGCTCCAACCCAAACTCAACTCAACTTTCAACCTGGAGTCGGGACCGGGAGTGGGACGGGTTCATCCCAAACATCAGGTACGTGTAGCAATACTCTTTTGAAATATGATCACAAAAATGCTCTTAATGTGATGTCTAGATTTGCCGTTATGAAACATTTTCCATTCAATGCTTTTGATAACGATGCTTTTGAGTCGAATATGCGGCAAGTTTATAATGCCGTTGCAAGAAAATTGAGTCGAACTTCAATGACTCGGGCCGTTGTTCGACAATGCATGGAAAAGAAGGCGCAATTAGGTACGTTTTTTATTAACTTAGGGCATAAAGTTTCTATTTGTTCTGATGTGTGGACTGATTGTTTTTGTAAAAATTCGTATATGGGCATCACTGTGCATTTCGTTGATCACAGTTGGACTTTAAACAAACGTTTGATTGCATTTCGGGAATTTCCCGCACCACACACTGCACAAGCAATTGCTCAATTGATCATTCAAGTTTTGAATGAATTTCAATTGATCAATAAAAATTTTTCAATTGGTTTTGACAATGCTAGCGCTAACACTGCTAGCATAGATGAACTAATCAGTGCATGTTCTCCTGTTATTGATGGTAAATATTTTCATGTGCGATGTATTGCCCATATTTTGAATTTGTGTGTTCAAGATGCGATCGATTTGTGGCAAAAGTATGTTGATCCTATTAGAACTGCTGTGAAGTTGATTCATAACAAAGCTCCTATTGGTAGAGCTTGGAAGAGATATTGTCATGGTAAGCAATGCAGGTACACCAACTTTCGTTTGGATGTTTCAACTCGTTGGAACTCGACATATGATATGTTGTAGTCGACTTTGAACCACATTGAGTATTTATGTGATTTTTTTAGAAGTTGTCCTCATGTTCCTTCTGATTTGATTTTGATACCCGCTTGTTGGGACCACAACATGGATTTATTTCGATTATTCCGCGCTTTCAAAAATGCCACTGTTGAGTTATCCGGTGTTTATTATCCTACTTCTGTGCGCGTTTTGGAGCATTGCATGTATGTGGCAATTGGTTTTAAAACTTGTGTGAAAAATACTCAATTCATTGAGTTGAAGGCTATTTTGTTTTATATGGTTGAAAAATTGTTAAAATATTTTTCACGTATTCCAAATGTGTTTTTGATTGCAAAATGCTTGGATCCAAAGTGGAAGTTGCATGGTGTTTATAAAATTTTAGACATGTACTATGGTTGTTTGTACGCTTTGGATTTTTCTCAACTCTGCGAAATAGGCTTGACAAGAGGAGAATGCTTCGAACTAAGTATTCCGGATGTTGATGAAATCAAACTAAGGTTAGATAGTGCACTTCGTTCTCTCTACGCGGAATATGAAATGCGGTATAACACCGCTCACCAGGTACGTGCTCCTCCTAGTCCGTCTACATTTGATTTTGGTGGAGGGGATTTTACCAATATCATGATTGATCCCGACGTAGTATCACAATTGCAAGATCTATACGGTACTACAACCAATAGGACTAGAGCGACTAGTGAATTAGATATATATTTGGAATCGCGCTCTATTTTTCAAGATGCAGGTCCTCCTACTCAACAAATTGACGTCCTAAATTGGTGGGGAACACATGACAAAGAGTTTCCGATACTCTCCATCATGGCTAAGGAGATATTCGCCGTTCCCGCTTCCACCGTCGCCGTTGAACAAGCTTTTAGTGTCGGCGGTTGTGTCCTAGACGACAAAAGGAGCAATCTCTCCGCCAAGAACATGGAAGCCACTATGTTACTTGACGATTGGGCAAAGGCGGACATGAGAGCACAAGAGCCGGATTTCGACTTCCGTGTAGAGAGTGATGGTGAAGAATTTTCTTCCGATGGCGATGACGAGGTCAGAAGCGAGGGCACTCAACATTAGCAATGAGTCGACGGGGGGCGGTGAACGGCGAGCACAGCCGACCAAAAAGGTAAGCAAGGTAAGAGAACTACGTGGGCTTTGATTCCTCAATAAAATTGTGGATACGTAGGCACCTCAACTTAAATTTGAAAAGTTTAACTTCGAAAGTTTAAGTTGAGCTCAAGCCCTTTTCAATTATTTTTTCCCCCCATTTCATGTTTTTTTATTTGTAATTGTAATGTATCGTTGTTGCGGCTAAGTTGTACTTGAAGATCATTAAAATATATTCCCCATTTGATAAGTATCTTATTGGTGAAAAAGTGGATATCTTTGGGGCAAATGGTACTGGAACACAAATTTATATATGATCTTGAAGTATCATCCAGATTCCATATATAAATTTGTGTTCCAGTACCATCTGCCTCAAAGATACCCACTTTTTTACCAATAAGATATTTATCAAATGGGGAATATATTTTAATGATCTTCAAGTACAATTCTTCTCGGAATCAACCATTTTTTCATGTAAAATGTTGCCCATTTTCTAAGCAAACACATATCAGCACGCCATATACACATTGCTGCATTTCTAATAGGGGCAATTTGATCTTCCAAAGCAATCAATGCATCTCGAACACACATAGTCAGAACATTATTCAAGCATCTATCATGGAAAAAATCAGAACAAACTATCTATTAGTGCTAATTTTTTCCATGCTTGAATAATATTCTGACTATGTGTGTTCGAGATGCATTGATTGCTTTGAAAGATCAAATTGCCCCTATTAGAAATGCAGCAATGTGTATATGGCGTGCTGATATGTGTTTGCTTAGAAAATGGGCAACATTTTGCAAGAAAAAATGGTTGATCCTAAGGTAAGAGAACTACGTGGGCTTTGATTCCTCAATAAAATTGTGGATACGTAGGTAACTCAACTTAAATTTGAAAAGTTTAACTTTGAAAGTTTAAGTTGATCCCAAGCCCTTTTCAATTTTTCCTTTTTCCCCCCCATTTCATGTTTTTTTTATTTACCTTCCGAGTCCCACGAGGCGACGACACTTGTAAATTATATTATATTGTTGTATGTTGTTGTATTGTATACTTATGTATTGTAAATTGTAATGTATCGTTGTCCGTTACAACTCAAAATCAATAAAATTTATTTCATTTTCTCCTTATTCGTCTTATTTGTGCTTGAATTATGCATTGTCTTGTTCCGATTTATTGTATAAAGCCAAATTTCAAATTTAAAAAAAAAAATAATTGAACCGGCGAAACCGCCGGTTCGAAAACCGGAACCGCCAAAACCGCCGGAAAACCGGCGGTTCCGAACCGGAACCGGAACCGCCGGTTTTCGAACCGGAACCGGAACCGTGAAATAGCCTCACGGTTCGGTTCCGGTTCCGCCATCGACCGAACCGGAACCGGCGGTTCCGAACCGGAACCGCCGGTTCGTGAACCGTGGGCATGTTTAGTTCGGGGGCGGGGGCCGATGGAGTCGCAGAGCGCCGGCGGTCGGCCGCCGCCTTCTTCCTTCCTTGCGGTCGGCGTTGGGAACCGTTTGGTCCGGCGTCGGGGCTACCTAAGTTAGCTCCGGCGAGTTGGCTAGACACTTCTTCGGAGCCGGAGTCGGATAGGGATACCGACCTTGGCCGTTTGGAGGTGCCGCTAGAGGAGGATGTTACGCCTCCCATATACCTCGGGTGGAACCGCGTTTCCTGCCAAACGTTGAGGTACTTGAACGACTTACCGTTCAAGGATTGGTAGGTGCTCAGCTCGGCAGTGATGATGTCGACCTCGCTCAGGCCGCTCCCGGCATTCCGCGACTCCTGGAGGAAATAGCCATTGAACTTGCCAATTTCTTCGTTGGCTCGGCCTATGTAGTTGCGCACCATACTCTCGTTGCGCTCGATCGTTCCCGGCGGCCGGTTTGCATTGTACCGGTGAGAGACGCGCCACCAAAAGTGATCGCCGGATTGGTTCGTGCCAACCGCCGCATCTTCGGAGATTTCGAAGTACGCCTTGAACAATTTATCCATCTCCGCCGGAGTGTACGGTGTGCGGACACCGACGCGAGTAGGAGGAGTCGGAGTTTGGGAAGCGGCGGTCGACCTAGGCTCCGGTGTCCACCCGTATCGCCCTTCGGAGGCACCTTGGTCGTCGATTGGGTATGGCCGGTAGCCACCCGGAACGGCCGAATCTTGGGTGAGAGGAGAGGCCGAATATTCCGTTTTCGGACTATGAAACGGTTGTCCCCCGAACCATTGGGGGTTCCAACCGTGAGAGGGCGGGTTGTCATCGCCTTGGCCGGACATTGTTAGGGTATGAGAGAATGAAGATGAAAATGGATATGGGAGAATGAAGACGAGAATGGATATTGGAGAATGAAGATGAGAATTGTGTAGTTTGATGTGAATTTTTTGGTGTGAAAGTGGAGGTATTTATAGATGAAAGTGTGTATTTTTGGGGGGAAAAAAATAAAAAAAAATAAAAAAAGTGTAAAAAACGGTTATAATTTTTTTGGGAAGTGAAAATTTTTTTTATTGGTTTTTTTAATTAAAAACCGATTTTAAATAAAAAAAATTTTTAAAGGCAACGACTATGCCGTTGCCCAATCCCGTGCCGCCACGTCAGCTGCTCGCTGGCGCGAGCGCAGCGGCGGCGGTGTTTCGCCTTGCCAGCGGTGCGGACGGCGGTGGCGACCGTCGCCACCGTTGCGGATGCTCTTACAATCTTACTTACCATCACATCACATCATATATAATTATTATTGAAAAATGATAGTTATGTAATTACAAACATATATAATTATCTATATTTCATTTTAAGGTAGTCGGATTTCGTCGCCGATAGGAAAATCGAATAACTATTTAAGTTCGTGGTATTAGACGTCAAATTCCTGGACAAAAATACAACAATTTCACCAAAAGTTGGTTCTAAATGCAGAGGTGCCGTGCCTTCGTAGGCACAAAATGTCATTAGCAAAAATTAACGCATGGATTTTAGTCTATAAAATATCTACACACGGTAATAAATTAATAGCAAGGCGATATATTTTACATTTGGGGTACAAAAGACATCTCACATCTTACTCATCAAAATTTCTTTCGAAAGAACGACAAATTAAACTCAATTTACGTGAATAGTTAAGTTTCTGAATATTATATATTTAGGCACACTGATATTACAGTTTTATTTTCCGTGTATTATGAGATAGAAGTTTATATAGCACAAAAACAGTAACAGTAGCCCGTCTAGCTCAGTTGGTAGAGCGCAAGGCTCTTAACCTTGTGCTCATATTTTATATTTTTAATTGTTGTTTTATTTTTATTTTATATTTTTAATTGTTAAATATCCTATAAGATTTCAAAATCTATAATATCAACCTCTAAAATTTCAAAATCTATAATATCAGCTTCTTCATTGGTGATAATTGTCAATCAATACATCTACATTGAGTCATTTGACTACACTTCCAAGATAGAAAACAAGGTTATTGCATTAATTTTTGAAAATATGTTGAGGAAAACCAATTTATTTTGTTTCGTGATGTATCAATGCAATCATTATACTACAATATTCTTTGGTGGAAAAGTTGGGACAAATTTTGCAATAACGAGTCCCATACAAATAATATGGTGGTGCACCACTCGATTTCGGATTAATGCATAGAAATGTAATTTCATACAGTTTGGAAATTGGCGACAAAATGGTACTACTACTCCATTACATATTTGTTTTATACTCATAAAATATTTGTTTTCGCCTCTATTTTGACTCATACGTGATGGTGGGTAGTAGAGCATCTTTTCATTCTCATTCTTGATATGTGTGATGTATCTACATGCATATGTACAATGTATTCCTTTTTATGTGTATATTTTGTCGTTAAAAAACGTATATATCAACAAATGAGTAAATTTACTACTAGTAGTATTTTATCCGTATTTGATGTGAGAAAGACAGCTTGAAATAGTTACCAAACAAGAGTGGATAATTTTAATAAATAAATCGCATTTTAGACCATCAATATTTATACTACTCCTATAATTAAAACAACCAGTAGTAGTTTATATAAGTAGTAGCTACTTATAAAACATGATTGCATATACGTATAGTGACTGTACAACTGTCGCTAGATAAAATTCTAAGATCGTGTAGTCAAATTACAAGAAAAGAATAATTGTCATAAAATACTAATATAGGAATTAAAATTGATGTACATCATACATGTCAATAATAAGCAGTAAGCGAGCGGCTCTACATGTGAGCAGGGGACACAATCATACACAACTGTACAATATAAATCCCCCAATTTTTAATTTTAACACTACTTATAATCCTAAATATTACTCCATTATTAATGAATATTGCATTTCAAATTTTTATTCAAAACCCCATTTTTAAGCCACCATCCAATACTTTTAGTATTTGTTTTATTACGGCTTATATAGTACTAATTATTTATCACTTTACACAAAGAAAGAGAAGTTTTGATAGTGTGCGCTTTCTTACCAAAATAAAATCTCGCACCTTATTTGAAATCCCAATGACCCGAATATTTGAGATATTGTCAATTTACAATACAAATTACCCATTAAAATTCCCTCTATCATAGTTAGTTTAGAGCTTTTCATTTAAATCGACTCCTTGGTGGTTCGACTCTTAGAGCACCCACAACCGTGCTCTTGCCAGCGAGCACGGTTGTGGGCCCGACCCCACTTTTTCTGCCTGCTCTCTAGCAAGAGCACAACACCCACAGCTGTGCTCTTCCGCAAGCACGAGCACAATTCAATTTAAAATTCAATTAAACAAAAACATTTCCATAAAATTAAAATTCATTAAAAAAACCACAATAAATATTACAAATTACAAATAAAATAAAAAAGACATAATTAAAATCCTAAAATTTAAAAATTACATAATTAAAATACTAAAAATACCTAAAAATAAAAAATTACATAATTAAACTCCTAAAAATTAAAAATTACATAATTAAAAGCAAAAAATACCCCGTAGACGACTACTCATCCGGCGGCACTACCCCCAATTGTCTTTGGAGGCCAAATATCATGGCCTCGTGCGATCGAAGTTGCGAGGGAGTCATTGTGGACCTATCGGCCATATTGAGTTGGGCCAAAAGCTGCCACAACGAGTTGGTGGAGGGTGGATGTGGCGCATATGGAACGGGAACGGGAGCGGGAACTGGAGCATCGGCGGTTACAGTCGCGGCTCGACGGCGGTTGGCCGCCGCCTTCTTCCTTCCTTGCAGTCGGCGTTGGGAACCGCTCGGGCAGGCGTCGGGGCTACCCAAGTTAGCTCCGGCGAGTTGGCTAGCCACTTCTTCGTAGCCGGCGTCGGATAGGGATACCGACCTTGACCGTTTGGAGGAGCCGGTAGAGGGGGATGTTACGCCTCCCATATACTTCGGATGCGTCCGCGTCTCCTACCAAACGTTGAAGTACTTGAACGACTTGTAGTTCATGGATTGGTAGGTGCTCAACGCGGCAGTGATGATGTCGACCTCGCTCCGGTCGCTCCCCGCATTCCGCCCATCCTGGAGGAAATAGCCATTGAACTTGCCAATTTCATCGTTGGCTCGGTAGATGGCATTTCGCACCATTCTCTCGTTGCACTCGATTGTTCCCGGCGGCCGGTTTTCATTGTACCGGCGAGCGATGCGCCACCACAAGTGATCGCCGAATTGGTTCGTGCCAACCACCGGATCTTCGGAGATTTCCAAGTACGCCGTGAACAATTTATCCATCTCCGCCGGAGTGTACGGTGTGCGGACACCGCGAGTAGGAGGAGTTAGAGTTTGGGAGGGGGCGGTCGGCCTAGGCTCCGGTGTCCACCCGTATCGCCCTTCGGGGGCACCTTGGTCGTCGATTGGGTATGGCCGGTAGCCACCCGGAACGCCCGAACTTTGGGTTTGAGGAGGGGCTGAATATTCCGTTTCCGGACTAGGAAACAGTTGTGAACCGAACCATTCAGGGTTCCAACCGTTGGAGGACGGGGGGTCATCGCCTTGGCCGGACATTGTTATGTTGTAGGAGTGGAAGAAAGATTGAGAATGGATATGAGAGAATGAAGATGAGAATGAGAATAAAAATGGAAATTAGAGAGTGTAGATGAGAATTGTGCAGTGTGGGGTGAATTTTTGGGTGTGAAAATGAGGTATTTATAGATGAAAATGTGTATTTTTGGGGGGAAAAAATAAAAAAATTTTAAAAAATGATGGAAAACGGTAAAAACGGATATATTTTGTTGGGAAGTGGAATTTTTTTATTTTTAATCGGTTTTTTTAAATTAAAAACTGCTTTTTAATTTAAAAAAATTCAAAGGCAACGACTATACCGTTGCCCAATCGCGTGCCGCCACGTCAGCTGCTCGCTGGCTCGGACGTGCTCGATGCATCGAGCAGCGGCGCGAGCGCAGCGGCTGTGGAGCTCGTCCTTGCCAGCGGCACGGACGGACGGACCGCAACGTTGCAGATGCTCTTAAGGGATGCTTTAATTAATGTTCTCTTCCATTTTAAAAGTAAATTTAAGATGATTTATTAGTAGTACTCCCGAAAAATAGGACACTTTTATTTTCTGCACGTGTTTTTAAAAAATGATATTAAATAGTTAAAGTGGAGAGAAAGTAAAGTACGAGAGAGAATAAAGAAAAATAGGGCACTTTTATTTTTTGCACTCGTTTTTAAAAAAATGATAATAAATAGTTAAAGTGGAGGGAGTATTATTTAGTACTCCCTCCGTCACCCAAATATTGTCCCACTTTGACCCGCCACGGGTTTTAAGAAATGCAATGTAAGTTGGTTGAAAAAGTTAGTGCAATGTGAGTCCTATTTTTATATATTAGTTTTATAATAAAATATGAGTAGAAATGAGTTAGTGGAATATGAAATCCACTAACAAAAATGGTAAAAAGTGAAATATGACAAATTTTGTGAAACAGACGGAAACGGAAAAATGAGACAAAATTTCAGGGACGGAATGAGTAATTGTCATTTAAAATAAGGAGCTTTATAAAATTTTGGTCAATTTCATTAAGATCGATGTTGTTTCGAATATCACCCAAATACATTGTTTTGTGTACAAATATGACAATTAAGAAACACATGAAATTTTAGAATTTGCATAATATTTTATTCTCAAACAATATTGGAAAACTTTGTGAATGTAAGTGAATTATCCAAATTACTTATTTGCATCTTTACTCATAAGAGTACAAAACACTTAAAAGCCATATAAAACATAAATAATGGTTATCTTTTGTTGATATCTCGAGAAAAATTCACAACTACTAGTGATTAGAGTTGAGAAATATGTTACTCAAATATAGGATCCAACAAATGAAGACCAACACCATAAACAAAGCATAGCATGCAAAAGCCAGCTCTATCCGAAGGGAACTAGCGGATTCGGAGAGCGCGGCGAGGCCCTCAGCTCCTTGCAAACATTGTCCAACATGCTCAGGAAGTCCCTCACTATCACAAATATCCTCAACGGATTCGACTCATCCTTGCTCACTATCACATCCCCATGAAAATACTCTGTAATCTCCCTCACACGCACCAGCACCCTCTCCTCATCCCCCTGCACCTCCCTCAGCTTCCTCTCCCCGTCTCCGATGAACGCCCTCAGGAAGAGCCGGCTCGACCTCAGCTCCTTGCATGCTTCCTGCCACCACCAATACCAATCCATTTTTTAAAATGATCATGCTTCACTTTATATTGATTAGAAAGTAGTATGGTATAACCTCGAGTATGGAGAATGATTTCTTGAGATGGAGAAGTTCGTCTTCGAAGGTTTCCCTGTAGTGCATTGATTCGATCCTTGCAAACGCTGATGGTATCTGGATCATTGCCTTAACCGGCTTCTGCGCATGCCCCAATTCGAGTGTGTCGCCTTTGTAGTTGGCGAGCTTCGCCTCTTCTTCCTTTGTCGGCACCATCTTTAACAGTGCTTCCAAATCTTGAAGGGACAGACCTTCCCCTGTTGCAGATAAATAATGATCATATAAAAGGGAGAAATGAAGGACTTTTGGTGAACATAACATGCCTTGGATTAATGCGGCGCAAACTTGCTCTGTGGTGACGTTCAGGGCCTTGGAAAGTATGGTGATGTTGTGCAGTCTCTTAGGCTCGAGCACGTGCTTGCTTGGAGATGGAGTTTTGGCCTTGTCTTCCTCGCTCTTCATAGACACCAGTGAGCTACTTAGTAACGGCGGAGGTGGTGGTGGTGGTGGAATGTTTGAGGCAGCTGTAGGATGTGTTTCCTTAATTTCTTCGCCTACGCTAGTAGCTGAAACATTGGAGAGCCTCGTTTGCGAATCACAAAAAGAATGGAAGGATGCATTATCATCATCATCATCTGAATTTGCTTCAACATGTTCAATTTTATCATCAAATTTGTGAATTATTCTTTCGCCGAAAGAAGAGCTGGAGCAGCCGTCACGCTCATGCTTCACACACTCTGAAATCTCATGCACTGTAATAATCTCTCTACACGATGCAAACCTCTCACTCTCTCCCTCCGAATCAGGGGCGGACGCAGAAAAAATTGACGGTAAGGGCTGAACTTCACTATATATTTTTTTTCAGTCAAATATAATTATATAATATAAAAATTGCAAAAATTGTAAAAATGCATATATATTTAATACGAAGTAGTCCAAAATATATCTAATAAAAAAACATGTGACAGCTGTGGTTTTACATCTAAAGTGGTAGCAACTGAATTCTATGTGTTTTCATCCCAACGCTTTTTTTTAAAGAAGCGTTCCATCTTCTACGGTCAAGCCAAAAAATAATGATTGAAGTACAATATCCATAACTCCATAAGATACTATCAACACTCACTAACATAAACTGTATTATATACGACAATCACGAATATTAGCTTGCAACTAACCATTGTTATAATTTTTTTAGCTTGCAACTATTTTATCAAAATCTTATAAAAACAAGAGATAGAATATAAAATTAATAATTAATAACTTTAATACACTCCCTACTCACAATTTGTGTAAAATTTAAATATTAATTTCTCCAAAAATTTCAAAGACTCAAACTCTCCTTTGCAAAATTGCACCGTTTCTGTATTGCTGCGGCCGCTCTCTGTAAACTTCAAAAACTCTTCTGTTTCTCTCTCTTTAATTTTTTTAAATTCTAAAGACGTCTGTACTTTAAATTTTATACCCATTTTACTTGAATTTTAACAAAAAAAATGTGCCAACTTGAAAAGGTGATAGCACTTTTAAAGAATATGAGTACATTCTCTTTTTAAAAAGTTACTCTATAAACTAGTCAATGAATATAAATGGGGTCCATCTGACTTTTACCTTTATACTATTAATTATTTAATTTATTTGTGTATATACTTCCATCTTCCTTACTCTTCAAACACTATTTTTACGCTTTTCTTCTACAGATGCTTATTTTTTTCTTCTTTAATTTCAGCCCCTCATAGTTATTCATTCCAAGATAATTTGTTCTTTAGTGGCATTATTTGGTAAGGGCTTAAAACAATTTTTTAAATTTTTAAAAAATTTGAAAGTAGAAAATATAAAAAAAAAATTGGGTAATGGCTTCAGCCCTACCCAGTTTCTACGTGTGTCCGCCCCTGCTCCGAATCCCTGACTTTCTCATGAAATGTATTCTCGGCGGAGCACATTTTTGCGGTGGAGGAGTCAAGTTTGAGACAGTATTTATCTGGTTGGAATGCAGATTCCAACGATTTGAGGTAGAAAAGATCAGGGCCGGGATCTGTGGTTATCTTTTTCATTGAGCTCATAAACTTGGGCAAACCACTCCTCTGTTTCTTCCGCCGTCTCTTGAATTTCCGGCAGCCGAAAAACATCGCCACCGCGCACAATGCCGAGGAAACTCCGACTGATGCAAGCAAAGCAGTCATAGCTCTCTTGCCTCTCCCTCGCTCCTCCTTCTGCGCCTTGTGAGCCCGAGGGTGCGGGTGCGGGTGGCTGTGGTGCGTGCGCCGCTGTGCCACCGGAGAAGGAGCCGGAGAGCCGCGGTGGGTAATGCGGGGCCCTGGAGCCGGCGCTGGCGATGCAGGGAAATTTGCGGGATCTCCATTTGTGGGATTGAGTGGAAGAAAGAGTCTGAATTTCTGGAAGAGAAAGAGCCTTTTGGAGTGTTGATTAGGAAAACATTTGTGGACGGCATGATTGGTGTAATCGAATGAGATGAGAGTGTGGAAAGAGATGAGTAAGATAACAATGATGACGAAAATCAGGTGGAGAAGAAGAGGATGATGGCAAGTATGCCCCATTATTGAAGAAAGGTATAAAATCTACTATCTGAAATGAAATGGTGAAGAAATAGGAGATTAGTTTATGAATGTAGCAGTGGAGAAGATGAAGATGAATTGCACTAGTCTTGAATGCTACTCCAAGGAACCCCTGAGCTTTGGGACTGCTCCTTAATTTCATCCACTTCTACTAGTATTAATTCTTGTGTTTAACTTAAATAAGTGTGCTGTTATTCACCTCCTTTTTCTCCCTCTCGTCATGCTGATAATTCTATATTTCATCCAATTAACCAAAACTAACTGAAGGGGCATTCTTTGAGTGTGTTCATGTATAATCTGTGTTTATGCAATAAGCGACGGGTGATGCACTTAACGGGAGGAGATCATCGTTTGCAAATAGATTGCAAACAGAGAGTGAATTGAAGTGAAGGGGTTTCACCAAAATTAGTGGTCGTTGAACCTTAACTGTGAAATAATATAGTGTTGTTGTGGTGGGGGTATTGATTAGCTTAGAGTGAGTTCACAAGGGTTTGATAGTGCAATTTCTCCAACCTCATCAAAGATTACTTAAATGTGAAAGAGACACAAATTTGTCCATCACTCTCTCATAATGCTAATGCGAAAGAGACACCTACTTTATGAAATTAGAGGAAAGTGAAGCATTTAATTAGCTGATTTTGGGTTGATTGCTTTGAAGCGTGTAAACAAAAAGGCCTCCTCCTTCCTTCCGAAATAGTGACATGTCATAAACGAAATGGGTTGGCTTAGCCGCCACAAGCCACTCTCCGGCGGATGCTCATTGAGTCGATAGTTGGTTGAGCTGTCAAAACTGTTCCAATCAATTTGCTTGGATGGTTTCGTGGACTATATTTATATGGATTGGCGACAAGTCAACCAGATCGTATTGAGCTACAAAAGACATGCTTAGCAGCAACTGAGCACGTTGGTCTTTGCAATGCATTATTTTCATATTCTAATAGTACAATTTTAAAGAGAGTAAATTTCATAATTAGTCTTTACAAAATGACATTTGCACCTCTGCATTATGTCCCTAAATCTATGAAAGGGTGTAACAGTACCTTTCTATCTTTCATTATTAATTTATGATAATACAATTGCTGGACTTGCGTCAAATCTTATCCTCAAGAACCCTAACTCATTGCTTACTAAAATGAAATTGATCAGCCAACACTCGGGTACAACCAGAGCCTCCCCTTTAAGCATCTCGATCAATGCAATACATGTCACAAGTTCATCACAAGCTAACCATATGAAAGAGGTGAAGGGCTCTTGCAACTCAAACTCCATTCTTTAAGGATTTCCACATCACATCCAAATCAACATTGCCTCCTGAAACAACTATCCCCACATTCTTGCAGCCATCCCAACTGGGATTATTCCTGAAACTCTCCGATAGCACCGCAGCAAGGCCGATTGCTCCACTTGGCTCCACGGCCACCTTAAGAACCTCGTAACAGAGTCGCATTGCTTCTATGATCTCTCTATCCTCAACAACAATGATGCCATCCACCAAATCCCGAACAACAGGCCTGTGATTGAACGAGAGGGGTAGGAAATCATTCAACACCAAGGATTTGCAAACATTATTTCGGGATACAGCCATTTACCACGTGAAACTTCCAAGAGATGCTCGGAGGCCATCAGCTATGGTCTTCGTCTCAGGTAGAGTGATTACAGTGCCTGCCTTTTTGGATTGAGCAGCATCGTCTGCTCCCTTTGGTTCAGCTGCCAGGACTCGAACCGAGGGATTAATTGACTTGGCAGCTAATGCCACGCCTGAGATCAATCCGCCTCCTACACTCAAAAGAGTATGACATATAAGCATGTAAATAATGACAGGAAATAAATGGACTCAAGAAAGAGTAAACATACCACTTATCGGAACTATTATGGTGTCGATTTGAGGAATCTGTTCCGATAGCTCCAGATATATGGTCCCCTGTCCACTGCAAGCTGATTCTTTTAGTACAGAGGCTCTTGTTTTGTGTATTCAGCGTTAAGTCATTCTTATGCTATGCAGATGTTTTATCTTTATGCTTGCATTTTTCAACATTATCATGAACAAATGCTTATATTTATCCGTTCTGTTTATGGAGAGTATGATAGCGATAATTGATTATGTGAAACGAAACCAGAAAAATGGAAAAAATAGATGGCACTTTGACATTTATATCCCAACCAATATAAGGTTTTTGACCTTTTGTTCACGGAAGGATTCAAATTTTCATCCTAATGCACAAAAGTGTATTTTGTCCAGTTATATGAGTTTCTGAGCAACAAACAATATATATCTAGCAGCTCTAAATGATGAAGAATGTCGAGTTCATAATAGATCCAGTGTTTCAAGAAATCACCTTATGATACGGCCATCATTATACGGATGAATCAGAACAGCACCAGTATCCTTCAATACCTTCGCAGCGACCTCCTCCCTAGACTGCATCGTTGCCTCGCTCCAGATAACCTGACCACCATAACGAATGACATTCTCAACTTTGCATTTTGGGGCATTTTTGGGAATGACTATATGTGCTGGTATTCCTCGTAGTTTTGCAGCCAAAGAAAGTGCTGCAGCATGATTCCCACTAATTGTTCGTCGGTAGAATGAGGCATCAATTAGGAGCAGTAATCCAAAAAGCTAAGAACAATATATCAGTGTGTTCATAACAAACCTGCTATGCGTTATGACACCCCTAGCTGCCTCGTCATCTGTAAGAGAAAATACAGCATTGCAGGCACCTCTGAATTTGAAAGCTCCACTGATGTCACAAGAAAACAAGCTATCTCTCAATCGCATTTACAAATTAAAAACTATATAAAACATACCAACTGTCTTAATTGCAAATACGAATTCAACAAAAGGTGTTTATCTCACCCTTTCTGAAAACATTCACATTTGAAGTAAAGCTTCCTTCCAGAGAGAGCATCAAGAGTCTCTGAGGACAAGACCGGAGTTTTGTGGGCGTGAGAGCTGATGCGATCTTGAGCTGCTTTTATCGATGAGAGATCAGCAGCATACATACTACTGGATGCTTGCGCTTTTCCTTCCATTTCTCACCCTGGAATGCAGTAAACTCATCAAATTTCCAATTAATTAATAAGCTCAGAAATGTTAATAAGCATAAAAGGTACGAGTAGTTCCTTCTTAATTGGGGTGGATGTACACAAGCTTTTGCTAATTCATTCCTCCGTACAAATTCTCACATCTAATCCAATCAACATCTTACCCTAATACAGTATATCACTGCTTATTATCCTTCATTTGTTAATGTTCAGTTTATCACCTCACATAAACTCTTCAACATTTTGCTCGGGATATCACAAGTTGCTTTAAACAAAAACCAGTTTCACTACACAAGAATGATTACAGAATATAGAAATTTAGTTTTTATGAAATGAGCATAATGTAATACAGTTGAATCCGATAAGAAACTCTCTTTTGTCAGGCTCTGAGGAAACTTCTCATCAACAGGAGAACCATAAGAAAAAGCAAGAAATTGCAATTAACACGAAATATAAGCAAGAAACCCCACAAAAGAGAAGTCGAGATTCTTCGGAAAGGGTTCTTCTGTGAACATTAGTAGTATATGGGTTTCCTATATCAGCATAGCAACACCACTGAATGAAAAAGAGAAAAATGAGCGTATTACCTAGAAAATGGGAAGTGGATACATTACCTAGTCAATTTCACGAGTGCAGACTCAATCATTCAAGTGCAGCACCTGACGAAAGGTTCAATTCTACCCAAGTTTGAACAGTAACCAAACCGCTAGCGAATTCTACCTCCACATTCCATCCCTGAAATCCATTTACACCATTAATTATTTATGGATCTCGTACCACTTCAATTTTTACTATTCAAGAGTGTTACTGCTTTTTTGTTTTCAAGCATTTAAATTTAAATTAAACATGATATTAATATCCTAAAACTGATACTATTTTATTGAAAATCAAAAATTAGATAATTAAAATTCTAAAATTACAATTTATTATAGTAAGCGATAAAATAGATAATCCTACATTAACAATTTATTGTAAGTGATAAAACCAGCTGTCATCGCTAAAGAGTTATGCCACAAATTGATGCAGGAGATCGGCTAGTGGTCGCAACAATTTCTCTCTCTAATGAGATGAGACTTATTCTCCAATAACAATACTTTCATTAATTTTTCTTTATATGTTTCTCTTATTTTACTTATTGTGTATTAAAATCTGTATCCAACAAAAAATGTATGATTTTATAGGACGGATGGAGTATTAATTTTCTATTTTAAAAATCATTAAATTTCAAACGACTATAATTGAAGCCCACTCGCAAGGGGGCGAGTGGGCTTCGGCCCAACCAAAACTCGCCATGTTGGGGGAAGGGGCGCGTGGTGAGAGGGTATGCATTCTTTCCCTTTTTGCGTGAGTCCATCTGGGGGAAGCTTGCAACACGTCCCCTCCATCTCATCTCGCTTGGACAGGACATGACTTATAAATCGCATTGCAGATTTTCTAAATAATTTCAGTTTTGGTTCCAATTTAAAATCATTTTTTTTATTTAGCAAATATTTAAAATGACCTAGATCATTTTAAATTCGAATTTGTTATATTGAATCGCTAAAAATGAAGTAAATTTTTTTTGAGGTATTCTCTTGTAATAGAGTATTTTTCTGATATGGAGATATTTTGACTTTAACTCTGACTGTGTATTGTATCAAGCTAAATTGGATATTCTAATATGTTTCTAACTAATATTCTGAGGTGCATTTTGGTAAAGGGCTTCGCACTTTAGAGACCGCACCACAAGACATTCTCGTAGTTGGCTTTTTCGTGATAGATTAGATATTTCGTATATTCGTTAAGGTATTTCGGGTGATACCTAGTTTTATTACCCAAAATTTTTTAAAGTAGAATAAAGCGGGCAAATCTAAAAATAAAGTTTGCCTACTAAAAACGTAGAAAACCTTAGTTTATCATTCAATAGCCCAACAATAAACTCTTAATATGAAGTCTCAACACATGAACGCTCTTTGGACAATAAGTATCCATGAATACCGTAGCACGAGTCTTACTTAACAATGATTCCTAATTTAATCATACAACTAAAAAAAGTAAACAATCAAAAACTCCAAATTAAGGATTTAAGAGTATCGTCCGCCACTGTAGCTCCGCGGACGATGGCTAAAAAAAAGTAAATAATCAAAAACTCCAAACTAAGGATTTAAGAGTATCGTCCGCCTGATGCATAGGGCGGGCTATCGTCCGCCACTGTAGCTCCGCGGACGATGGCACATCCATCGTCCGGGGACGATGTGCCTCCGACCACGCATCGTCCGCGGTATCGTCCGCCCCATTGCGGGTCACGCGGACGATACTGCGGATGATGCAACGCATTTTGGTTATTTTTTTAATTTCTTATTTTTATCTATATATACTTCACATTTCTCATTCCATTTTCCACACATTTCTCTCACATCTCTCATCAATTCTCTTTTCCCCACACACCAATCTTTTTCTCACTCTAAAAATGAGACCCGGCGACGACTGGACTACCTTGGAGGGCATTACTCGTGCCTTGACTCGAGCCTTATTCGATTGCGTTCATGAGGCTGCGGCGGAATGCTTGGCCGAAATGGAGCGCGAGCGTGAAGCGGCGGAGCAGGTCCAAGCGGAGCAGATCCAGAGGTCGATTCGACGTTGGACCTTTGTCCGCCGCGAGCACGACTTAGCTCACCAACGTCTATTCGCAAACTTTTTTGCTGAGGAACCACGGTGGGGCCCGACGGTTTTTCACTGCGGGTTTAGAATGCGGCGAGATCTTTTTCTCAGTATTGTCCAAACGTTGGAGGCGCGTGATCCTTACTTCCAGTATCGGGAAGATGTCATCGGCAGACCCGGACTTACGCCATTGCAGAAGTGCACGGTTGCTCTCCGGCAGTTGGCCTACGGCACCACGACGGACATGTTCGACGAGTACCTTCACGTCGGGGAGACAACTGGCCGCGAGTGCCAGAAGAAATTTTATAGGGGAATTGTGGAGACTTATAGCAACACATATTTGCGAAGGCCGACTGCTGAGGATTGCCAGGCCCTAATGAAGATGCACGAGACGGTGCACGACTTTCCTGGAATGCTAGGGAGCATTGATTGTATGCACTGGGAGTGGAAGAATTGTTCGACGGCGTGGAGAGACCAATTTACTAGTGGATACAAGGGCAGCCACCCGACGGTGATCCTCGAAGCCATCGCTGACCATCGGCTCTGGATCTGGCATGCTTACTTCGGTGTGGCGGGGTCGAACAACGACATCAACGTCCTCAACTCTTCCCATCTCTTCACCGAGCAATGCAATGGCAACTGCCCGGCCATCGTGTTCACTGGAAACGGACGCCAACATCATATGGGGTACTACTTGGCCGATGGCATATACCTTAGGTGGCCTGTTTTTGTGAAGACTATTAGCTGCCCAATGGGTGACAAGAGAGTTTTATTTGCGTAAACGTGCTCCACCAATCCGACCTCTTTACCGAAGTTTTGGATGGTAAAGCGTCGGCCATCAACTTCATCGCCAACAACCGGCTTTATAAAATGGGGTTCTATCTCACCGACGTCATCTACCCGAAGTGGCCTACCTTCGTGAAGACGTGCAGCAGGCCTGCGAACCTAAAACAGGCTCTTTTTGCGCAGAAGCAGGAGGCTGCTCGCAAGGATGTGGAGGGCGTTCGGGGTTCTCCAAGCGCGCTTCAACATCATCAAAGCCCCGACTCGTACGTGGTTCATGGAGAACATGGTCGACATCATGTATACGTGCATAATCTTGCACAACATGATTGTCTAAGACGAAGGACCCGAGGCGGGAAATTGGTTCGACCCGGAATCCTCCGGAAGCTCAACCGCAAGTAGTCCGCCTCGAAGTGGAGCACATCCGTCTATACAAGAACGGTTATCTATTCGTGCAAGGACACGCGACTCTAGCGCCCACATCCAACTCCAAGAGGATCTAATTGAGCACATTTGGGCAAACTTTGGCGGATGAAATTATTAAATTGTGTACTTTTATTTTTTAGGAAATTATTAAATTATGTTTTTTTTACGAATTTTATGTTGTAAGTTTATTTTATTTAATGAAGTGTGTTTGTTTTTATTGAATTGGGTTGGAAATAAAAATAAAAAATGAAATTGAATGAATAGTAATTTAAGGAACGGTTAAGGGACATATAAGAAACGGGGGGTTGCAGGTTCCGTTCCTTAGTTAAGAAATGGAGTTAAAAAGTACAGTGGGCCCTGCAAATAGTAGTTTAAGGAACGGTATAGCAACAGCGTTGTGGATGACCTTAGTTTTATGCTGTTGAATTCGGATAATCTTCCCTCTCTTTTTCTTTTTGCTATTTTTAGTGATTTTTCTCTTTGATACCCATTTACAGAAACAGCAAGCTGATAAAATAATTCGGAAGAAAAACACAACTTAGCACATAAGCCTTTTTTTTGCAACTATTATTAGTGTTTGCTACTTTATGAAAAAGCCTTTGTTTAATAATCATATTGTACTTATTATACTACAAATTGGACTGTATGTAAAAACCATGTATGATTAACCAGAAGAAAATAAAATTAGATAATACACTGAGCGTGAAATAGATCTGTTACTAGCTAGTTTATGAGTATTTATTTAAAGTGCAACATCATATACTCTACCTGTTTCATAGAAATAGATCATATTTCATTTTTTCATTCGTCTCATATAAATAATTCATGGTTTTGTATGGAAACTCTTTTACATAAAAAATACTACTAATAATATGAGTCCATCATACACTAACATTATTTCAACAATTTTTTCAACTTCTATTTTATTTTACTAATATTTTATTTTACTAATTATGTATTAAAATTCAGTATTGTCTATAAATGACTTGTTTTAATGAGACGAAGAGAATAATTAGATAATTTTGAAGAGATGTATAGAACATATACTAGTAGATTTGTTTAATATTTTTTAATTAATTAAGATTTCGCAGCGAATGAAAATAATGATACTATAAGGTGAGAATTCAATTAAACAATTTAATATGATCACAGGTGGAGCTCACGAAATTGATGGTCGACTCGACTGGCCGACTGACCCCATCAACGGTCACTTTCAGTTTTCCTGATTTTTAAAAGGAAACGCTGTCTTCCTTTATACTTTATTCATAAACATCTTTTGCTTGCGGAGTATTTACTACTAGTACTACTATTCCCTCCTATTCCTTAAAATAGTTTGGTTCGACTTAAATTTTAAGAAATGTAATGAAAATTAGATTGAAAAGTTGGTAGGAGGGGAATATTATTTTTAAAGTATTAATTTTATAATAAAATGTGAATGTGAATAAGCTAGTGGAACGTGAAGTCTATTAAAAAAATGGTAAAAAGTGAAATGTAACAAATTTTATGGGACAGACGAAAATGAAAAACATGTGACAAAATTTGAGGGAATGATGGAGTAATTTTTATACTATAAGGCCAGTATTTAATAATAATACTAGGAGTATTTGTTCTGTGAAATTTGATTTGTACCGTATATTATAATGTATCAATAAAACAAAGAAAAAAGAGAAAATTTATTTCGCAACAAATATATCGTAGACACCTCTTTTTATTATAATGTACCTACCTCTTTTTTTCAAAATTCCATAATGTTTTAGAATGGAAAGAGGGGATGCAAAACAATGGGAATATTTACAAAATTCCAATTTTCTATTGGTAGCATAATGCAAGTTAAACTGTTAAAGGCGCTTATCTAGTTTTAATCCGTATATGTTAGTTCTAGTGAATGACCAATATTATGTATTTATTGCTTGGAAAGATTTGTCTTGAATCCGGTGTTTTATTTTTAGAAAATTAATTCAAACTCTCACAGTAAAATAAAGTGATGAGTGTTATTTTTAAATTTAAATTTAACGTAAATGATACTAAAAACAATAAATTTATATTAAAAATGAATTTGTGTTAGTTGGGGATCTCTATTATACAGAAACATGAATTCTCCTCAATTATGTTAGCCAACTTTTCTTTTAAATTGCCACATAAAAAATTTAGCTCTCTATATTTTTCCCTTCTTTCGCTCTCCCCCAGAATCCAACCCCAACGAGTTAATTAGAGAGAGAAACCCTTTTGCGACACAACAATTCCGCAAAATTCAGTGCTCAGAATCGACCGCTTTCAATTCGAAATGGCAGTCGCCTTCAAATTGCTACTAGCACTCTGCTTAATCGCATCAATTCTAATCCTGCAAGCGTCGGCAGGTGGGGACCACGACCCCTCTGCAGCGGGATGGATGATGCCGGCGGTGAGATCCGGCTGCAGGGGGACCATCGCTGAGTGTCTGGCCGACGGAGACGACGAGTTCGGTCTCGATTCGGAATCCAACAGGCGCATCTTAGCCACGAGGCGCTACATCAGCTATGGTGCTCTACAGAGGAACAACGTCCCCTGCTCGCGGCGCGGCGCATCGTACTACAATTGCCGCCCCGGCGCACAGGCCAATCCCTACCGTCGCGGCTGCAGCGCCATCACTCGCTGCCGGAGCTGAACATCAGGAAAAGCCATTTCTCCGGTGATGCTAATTATCAATTATGCCAAATTATGTATTTTTTAATATAAATTTACTACTACTTGTTTGATTTTTGGAGAGGGATTGATGGTCTGTTTTCTGTACAACTTTTTACTTCTTCTTTTATTGTGAATAATAATTCACATATACTGATTTTGTGTGTTCAATCACTAATTCTATCGCTCTAGTTTTTACTACCGTTTGAATTTGAACCGTATAATTATTTTCTGATTCACAATTCTATTTATGGAGTAAAAAAAGTACTAGCAGGACAGATCTAAATGGAAGGGGCAAAATATATTAAATTTGAGAAATTTTAAAATTTTTGCAAAATTATTAAATAAAATAGTATTATATATTAATATATTTGAGGAGGAATATTTGGCCGGCCTAGTAATAAGTTACATCCGTCCTGAGTACTAGAGTAGTACTCCCTCCGTCCCGCACTACTCGCACTTATTTCCTTTTTGAGCGTCTCAAGTTACTTGCACTCTTTCCATTTTTAGTAAAAAATTTCACCTACAGCCGTCATTTTTTACTTTCCTATACACTCATTCCTTAATCTCCGAGCCGAAAAGAAAATGAGCGAGTAGCCCGGGACGGAGGGAGTACATTTTATGGTATATTGATGTTATAAAAAATGAGATTAAACACTATTGCATACTCCTAATGAATATGAAATCATGGTGAAATGGAGAAGAAATTTAGGCACTTGATTTATGGAGAGACAGCGAGGTTCCACCTGAAATCCAGCTGGATAGTTGGGTACTAAAATACAAACTACTGACTACTTGTCATCACGTCTAGATGCGCCCCCAACTAACAATTTTCTTATTACCTTTAATTTTTTTACTAACTTTCATTATTTGATTTGTCTCCACCAAAATAATTTACTAAAATAGAAAACACCTTTAGCTTTATTTTATTCTTCATCTCTTATTTTACTTTATCTATTTAATACACAAAATAAAATTGCATAAAATTTTGTATCATTCACATAATGCGCCATCTTTCTTAGAACGGTGAGATTATTATCTTATGAATGAAACTTTAAATAAAGATTTTTTTGATTCAGAATTACTACTATTTTGCAACAACCCATAAATCGATTCTGTAACATCCAATTGAAAGTCCAATTTTCTACCCCTATATTGTTATCATCCCATGAATTGAATTATACTCCTTTCGTTCATAAAAAATAATCTCATTTATGGATGACACGAGTTTTAATGAGAAATTGATAAAACAAAAGAGATGAAAGAAAAAAGTAGGTAAACTAAGAGAGATATGCAGAAAACGTAGGTGTAATATGAGAAATAAACTTTCTATTTTTAAAAATGATACTACTATTTTTCTGTGGACATCCCAAAATAGCAAAATGTGAATATTTTTATAAACGGTGGGAGTATTACTTTCTTATATTGCTAAATGAAGCGTCTTCTAAAATTTTCAATCATCATCAAGATTTTTATTGGGACTAAAGTAAAGTATTTGTCCAATAAATTACTTTCAGTTTGTAGATTTTGTGCAAGTGATCTTCGAATATTTGTTTGTCGTATGTCTTTTGCAAATGGAGAGTTGTAAAGCTTCAACAACATTAATAATAGTAATAGCAATACTAGTAAATAATTAAAGGCAGGCATAAAGATGGAGTGAGTGAGGACAAGAAAGTGTTTAAAATTTGCTTTGCATGTTTGGTTTTTTACCCCTCTATGCCTCTGTAGCGTCTCTTTCATCATTACCATGGGCTATGAAATGGAGTATTCAAACACTACAGGGGCCATCCACAATGGGGCACCCTAAGGCGCACCCTAAAGCCCGCCTTATGCACCGCCATATCAGCATTTTATCCTCCTGCCCTTCCACCTGCACTGAGGCGCCCTAAGCATTTTACTATTGTTTTGTTATTTAATTTATATGTTTTCAAATATATAAATGCAAACTTATTAAAAAACACAACGATTAACTAAAAGAAAGACAAAAAATTCATTGATTAAAAAAAAGTTACACGAGTTAGAAAAAAAAATGACTATCCTACAAAAGCCTCAACTTCCGGCTCAACTCATCGCTCAACCTCTGAAGGCGCTCGGCTTGGGCCGGATCCGTACACTTCATAAGGGCGTTGTGCGTATCCAACAACGTCCACGCCATCGAGGCCGTTGCCAAATTCGTGTAGGCAAGTGTCGCCTGGATCGTCGCCGGGGTTGGGGTCGGGATCGGCGATGGGGGGGCAGCGGCCGAGGAGAATGTCGCCTTCGCCTTCCCCTTGTTCTTCGCAGCCTTGACGCCTATGGGACGCCGCCGGGAGGACATCGGTGTGTCGGAACTCTCTTCCTCCGTGCACGTCTGGTTGAGGTCCATCGGACGAGTGCCGCTTTCGCTGGTCGTGTAACCACCAGTGTCGGTGGTCTTCATCCTCTTCGCCGCACCGGTGTGCAGAATCCCGTCTTGGAACTTCTGCTTGTCCCTCAAGAGCGCCCAGATGTTGAAATGCTTGAAGTCGCCGTACATGGACTGGTATGACAATAACGCTCTATCGCGCACGTCGCTCAAGCTCTCGCCGCTTCCCTGATCCCTCGAGCACTTCTCGTACTCCGCCGCGAACAGGTTGACTTGCTTCTTCACCTGATCCCAGTGCTTGCGGAGCTACTCCCGTTGGCGCTTGTACACGCTCGGCGGCTTCGCCTCATTTTAGCGCTCGATGATACGCTCCCAGTACGCGAGTTGCTTCTGGTTGTTCGTGAATATCGGGTCCTCCGATATATCCACCCAACACCTCGCCAAGACGAGGGTTTCATCTGACTGATAGTTCGTACGGCCCAGGGCGTACTCTTCATTCGTTGCCGGAGGTGGCTCCTTGTGCGCGCGGTGCTTGGCCGTACGTGGCGGCAGCGGGGGCGGCGCGACGGGAAGCGGCGGGAGAGCGAGTTGGAGACGGCTCCATGTCGGAGAGACCGTACGAATCCGTACTGAAGTTCGCATCGTACTGCGCGTTGGCGTCGAACGACCGATATTCGCCAGGTTGTGTACCCGGCCACCGTGCGACATCTCCAAACATCGGGCTACTAGGACTTGAGTATCCACCAAAATCCATTTTATAGCGTAATTTGAGAGTTGAAATGTGAATCGAAAAGTTACAAATGAAAAGTGAAGCCAGGGGTATATATATAACAAAATTTTTGAATTTTAAAATTAAAATAAAAAACTAAAACGCGTTGCATCGTCCGCGTCACCCACAGTGGGCGGACGATGACGCGGATGATGCCCTATCGTCCGCGCTTCGTCTGCGGACTAAGCGTCGGGCGCGGACGACGCATCGTTCGTCGTCTGCGGTGCCACAGTGGCGGACGATAGCGCGCCCGATGCATCGGACGCGCTATCGTCCGCCCCATGGTGGGTGGCCTTTCATCTACATCGTTCAAAGTTTGATTAGTGAATAAAATGACTTTTTAGGTTACAAAAAATCGGGCGCGCTATCGTCCGCCCCATTGTGGATGGCCTTACATCTACATCGTTCAAAGTTTGATTAGTGAATAAATTGACTTTTTAGGTTTACAAAAATTACAACAAAATTCATGAAAAATAAATCAAGTTAAGTGCATCTACAAATTATGGTGTATTTTGGGAGACTCGATTTTGAGATCATTATTCAATATCTTAATGAGATGGTTCACTGCACCAGCTGCGACTACCCCTGGTCCTGGAGGTGGCTTAGGTGGAGATAAAATATTTTACTATATTTACTATCAACACATCCAATTCAAATCAATTACTACTACTATAATTTTTATTGCTTTAGAAGTTCATATGAATTTAACTACCCAATTTAAAACCCCATTTCTTGTAGATATCCAAACTGAATGCGAAACGCAATCGGTAATAAATGGAAACAGAAATTGAAGTTGAATTAGTAATTTTCAGGTGACCCAAAGGGGCAGTCATTGATTTGATTGATTGTGGGGTTTGGTTGACTTTAGGTAACATTGATATTGCACATTAGAATAAATTCAACTCCCCACTCATTAATTATGATGGTGTCTCATCGCAATATCTAATGTTTCTTAGAAGACACTCGATTAAGATTTGTAAATCGCATTTGAACCAACAAGAATTCTTTATATATATATATGGGAGTATTGTGTTCACACGAAAACTACCATGCTGAATTTGTAGTAAACGAGCTGTAACAATTGTTGACCGATCTAACATTTACATGAGGGGCATCATCAAACAAGTTTAAATTCTTTCCATTGATATACACTAATTAATTATATTTACAATTAAGAATTTGGGAACTTAATTGTATAGTACTTCTATTTTGATAATCATCGACCTCACACTTCTAGGGGTGTGCATTCGGGTTTCGGTTCGCTTTTTTGCCAAAACCGAAAAACCGAATTTAGTTCAAAATCCAAACCGAACCGAACCCGAAAAACCGAAACCGAAAAACTGAAAACCGAACTTGAAAACCCAAAAAACCCGAACAAAACCGAAAAACCCAAAAAAATAAATATAATAACATATATGTGTAATTTATTTTATTTTATATATACTAATAGAATATTTATATATAATATAAAATTAATAATACATATAATATGTACTATATAGTAGAATATATTAAAAGGATATATATATATATTATATATAATATAATATATTAAATTAATAGAATATATATAATTCGGTTTTTCGGTTTTTTTCTTCGCCCGAACTGAACCGAATCGAAAAATCGAAATTTTTGTATTTTCAAAACCGAACCGAACCGAACCGAAAAAATCAAACCGAATTTTAAAATTTCGGTTTGATTCAGTTCGGATATTCGATTTTCCGTTTTTTTTCTCACCCCTACACACTTCCAACCAGATATTTTAGAAATTGATAAGGTTTGAGACTTTGATACGGCATTTATGATTTTCACATGGGGTGCGTGCGGGGGCATATACGTCATTTATTGATGGTTTGAGGACTACCGAGGGCATAAATCTTCAAGCATAAACATTTGTTTCTCTCTCCATCTATAGAGACAAATCAAAGGATATAATTCAGAATAAATGATACTATCATTTTAAAATTAAAGTTATGATATTATATTAATGTAACTATAGATTTATATTGATATTTAACATTATCAAAGTCATGAAATTTTATTCAATCAATTTCTCGTTACTTTGCGTAATTCTGTTTACATTTTCCAGTACTCCAGTTTGCTGATCACTTTACTTTTTTCTCCTTTTTAATTACTTTCTTGGTCCTATCTAGAGTGAAGTGGTCCTTTTAGGCATAGTCTCATCTCATTAGAGAGAAAAGAAGTTTATAATATGATACATATGCAAAACATTTCTTTCAAAGTGTCACACCGTCACAACGTGCCTGGGACTTATCGACCTTAAATTAAAATATCTACGAATCTATTTTATTTAAAAACAATTTATTTATTGTTTAACCCTTTTAGGAATATACCTTGAAATTGCCGGCCATCAAGAGGAGAAGACAGCTTTCAGGAGCTGGACAAGCGACGAACCTTTACTTCTCATCCGTTCATAGCTCTTCGCATTCTTCAATAAGAATGGATCCTAGAGAAGTCAATGACCTGGTCGAGAGGCGCCTCTAGGAAGCCTGCAGGGAGATGTCACAAGCCAAAGCCCAACACAATGAGATGGCGGCACAGGCACCCAAGCCCAAGCCCAAGCCCAATTGATTGAGCAAGTAGCAATTTTGCATAGAGCTGGGTAAATATACTGAAAAAAGATATATCGTACTGAAAAATATCGAATTTTTGATATACCGAAATTTTCGGTACGATACAATACCGTATCATAAATTTTCGACACGATAATGATATGAATTTTGTTATACCGCGGTATACCGTTTTATATCGAATATTTGATATATATCGATATTATCGGTATATATCGAAAATCAATACATATTGAATTATCGATACATACCATTTATACTGATTATAATAATTATATAATTTACTTTTTAAAGATTAAAAATTTTAAAATCATAAATAAATATCCATTTAATTTATTTATATATTCAAAAAATATTTATTTGAAACCCTAAAATCATAAATGGATATCCATTTACCGTTCAGAACGGTATACCGAAGTTGACAAACACGGATTTTGCATCTTTTTAAGGGCTAGATTTGACTAGTTTTAAATGTCAATCATGCAAATTATGTTCTTAAATTGCATATATTATACATTTGGTATTTTGAATGTGTTTGTTGATAAATGATAGAAAAAGATTGAAAAAGATGCAAAAATGATAAGGTGCAGCAGCCTCTGTTCGAGTCCATTCTGCCAGCGATTTTGATGTCCAATCAGTGCTTACTACATGCCATTCTCTTCGTCTTCGAAAGAGCTTCGCGTGGATATCTTGCATGTCTCAATCGGAGTTCTGTGGAGAAAGTTATGACAATTCTACGAACATTGCGCAGTGCAGTCAAAGCTGGCGGAAATTAGGCGAAAATTCAAGAAATGGAGAAATTATTCCCCAAATCCCTCCTTTTAATCGCAGATTCGAAAATATTATATTTTCAATTAATTGGAGGATACTTTTTACCATTCTAAATCTTTTTCTAGCTTATAAATACTCATAACCTAAATTATAATCTTCATCTCAGAGCCTCCAATCCTACTCCCTCTCTATACTTTCTTCCATTCCATATTCCATACATAATTCATCCATCTTCCATTGGAGGGGAGCTCTGCAGATCTTTCTTCCATTCCATATTCCATACATAATTCATCCATCTTCCATTGGAGGGGAGCTCTGCAGATACAGACAAGAGAAGACTGAAGATTGAAGTCCAGACAAGAGAAGACTGAAGATTGAAGATTCAACCTTGGGTTTTATCAATTTCTTTCATGTCTAGTACTTTTATTATTGGGTTTACTACTTGTCTATGAGTAGTTAAACATCATTTGTAGATTTTTTGGTGAAGACTATTATGAATATGTTTTGATTTATTGAATTGAATCTTTTCCTAGCTCTTGTGATTGCTTTGCTTGTTCTTGTGCTTTTATTGTTCTTTTGCCTGGCCAACTTTAGAACTATGTCCGTCTAACTAGATTAATCGAGAGATAGCTAGTTTTACATGGTAAAAGGAACGAGTACAACACATAGGTTTATCTGCATTCGAGAGAGGGGACCCTTTGTGAGGACTTGAGTCTTAGGAACTTAAGGAGTTAGAATCTAATTTATTGGAAGGAGACTTTGATAGTTAGAGTCTAATCTACTGGATAGGTGCACTCGAGAGAGGGTTTGTCCTAGAATCGCGACTTTCCTAATAATTCTAGAGACACATGAAGGTAAAGGTTCTGTGAGATTAATCATCACTAGGTCGTAGTAGTTGGATCCTAAAACTCTACTTTCTTTAGTCTGCTTTGTTTTATTTTGTTTTTATATTTGTTTATATTTGTGTCTAGTTTATAAAACCAAAACCCAAAACTCCGTGTCTCTAGATAGTATATGACGCTTAGTATATGATAGCCAGTTGCAATCTTATTCCATGTGTTCGATATCCCGGTACTGACCTTCAGCTATACTAGTTCTACCCTGTAAACTTGCAGGTATTTTTAGTGCTAATAAATAGTGCATCAGAAGTTCAGTACGATATACCGAAATTTTGATATAGTAACGGTATAGATATTATCCATACCAAAATTTTGGTATACCAAAATCTGGTATACCGAAACTTTCGATACGGTAACGATATGAAATTCTTTCATATCGATATTTTTGATACGATAACTATACAAAATTTTCGATACGATATATCGTATCGACCCATTCCTAATTTTGATTTTGCAAGCAGATTCGAATTCGATGGCTGAGAAACGACGTCTGCTTGAGCATGTACTCGAAATCCTATTACTGAACAGAAGTCAATAACACGAAACCAATAAACTCAATATCAACGACAAAATTATTTCTTAATGACAGACTGCAAAATATAATCACACGTAAAAATATACGTAGGAATGAAAATAGAGAAATCTTGTGGGTAACAAGTGATTCCCTAATTGGAGTGAACTAGGTATAATTAAATATAATACTCCCTCCGTCCCGCACTACTCGCACTTATTTCCTTTTTGGGCGTCCCAAGTTACTTGCACTCTTTCCATTTTTAGTAAAAATTTTCACCTACAGCCGTAATTTTTGACTTTCCTATACACTCATTCCTTAATCTCCGTGCCGAAAAGGAAAGGAGCGAGTAGCCCGGGACGGAGGGAGTAATTCATAAGATTTAGGTAGGAGCCTACATGACATTGAGGTGGATGAATTTTAATTGTGCGTTAAAATGTTTAACGTATTTCGGCCACAGGAAAGAGTGAAGACCAACGAGAGACTTAGCCCTCTCAACTCCTTAACCGTCATAGCACGCGTTCTAATATTCTAGAAGTTACGTTTCCTTAGCCCCAAAGCAGTCAACGCTTTCTCTCTATATATAACTATTATTAACACTCGTGCTATGCACGAGATATAAAAGTTTAAAATTATAAATACAAAATAAATGAATATATAAAACTATAAATCATGTATAGCTATATCTTTCACCCATGTATTACATTAGTACGCACAAAAATAAAATGCATATACAAAATGCACAAATACACACAGAGTGACAAATGACAAAAAAAACACTACACAAACATCTAAATTTAAATAGACGTTTTGTTTTGTGAGAGATATATAACAAAGACACATTCAATAAAAACACGTGTAAGATAGGGAGAATCCTCTGCTGTGTTATACTATAACATAGCGGGGGTTGCTATGGTTAAACGTAACCACTATCATATGAAAAGCAGTAGGATAGTAGAATTTTAAACACGTAGTACTCTAATTCTATTTCTCTCATTGTTTTTTTCCCTATTTCTTTCTTTAATTAAATATCCGATGGGTCAATGCAACTTTTTTACATGGAATAGTCTTACTACCAATAAACTTGTAAAACTTAATAGAAATAAAAAAAATGAAAACAAATTAGAGAATGTATTGCTTCTTATTGAATGGTTGTAGAGTTTGATCTTTAAAAGAATTTAGAATCATAACATAAAGTATCTAAATTGACCAAATGCACATAGTAATAGTTTTTAAATTTTAAACTGAAAATATTGAATGACTTGGTTGATAGTATGAGATAGTAGTAGTTTTTTTCAAACTTTTTGAAAAAAGTTTCCAATATTGCAACGATGAGAATCGTGAGCAACATTGATAAGTTTAAGATTTTTTTTATCAAACTTTAATACTCCATCCATCCCATAAAAATATATTTACTTTCCATTTTCGTTCGTCACATAAAAATATCGTCATTTTTATTTATGGAAAGTTATCCCAATTTATTACCCATACACACCAAGTTATTTATAACTTATACCACCATTAAAACGTTACTTCAACTACTCTTCCCCTCCTCTCATACTTTACAAATTTTATCTTAATTTCCATAGCATATTATATGCCTATATTTTTATTGAACAAAGAGAGTAATGTACATAAATATAATATTTTAAGAAGCATAAAAGAGAATTAGGAATCAAAGTTATAAAGAACAAAATCTTATCTCATAAAAGAAATCAAAATCAAATAAATTGTAGCTTTTCATACTACCTTTAGTGTCCACAATCTTATCTAATGACGCAAATTATTTTGTCACGATCTCATCCTATGAATATCATCACCCAAACACTATCATTTTACTTAATTGAAATTTTAACATTTATTGCATATATGTACTATGCAAGTTTAGAGAATTTGTTTTTCTTTCATCCAAAATAAAACTATAATAAAATTTTATATAGTTATACTATCTTAATAATAACTTATAAAAAAAACTAAATGTCTCAATAAAAAATACTCAAATTGCAACAAATATTATAATAGTAAGTACCAAATGGATCTTTAACACTATAGGTTTTAATGACTTAGCATAACTTATGAAGTATGGTCAAAGACTAAATACATAGTAATTATTTATAATAGATAAAATAAAATTAACTCAATTAGAATTATGTATACTAAATTTAACTGTAGATATTTTTCCATAAACATTAAAAATAAATAATAAATTTTACTATTTTATATTGCATATGATAGTTTTAATATACTAAAGGGTTATAAAAAATATTTAATAAATTAATGTTAAATTTATTTATTTAATCAGTCATGTACTCGTTACTCTTGAAATTGCAACACACAATTGTCAATGACAAAAAAAATGTCTTTTAAGAAATAGGCCAACATGAGCAAACAAATACAAAAATAAATGTTTTTTCACAATCAATATATTCGTTTTTGCCAAATTTAAATTAAATACATGAAAATATACCTAAACATGAAAAAATAAACTAAGAAAAATTAAAAAATACTTGAAAATTTTATCGTCCCTCTTGAGTTGAAGTAACACCAAATTTACGATCTAATATAAAGAAAATAACGTATAGTATGCGTTCGTATTGATAAAAATGTTAAGTGTGATGCAATATTGTTCTTGGTTTGATATTGATATTAATTTAGTTTTGCTTTTTTATCATTATTATTTGGTATTTTATTAATTATTATTTGGTTTAGCCAAATTTTATTTCAATATGTGATAATATAGACTCTATTCATATAGCGAGAGACAATCTATCATCTATCAATAGATAAAAGACAAGTTTTGAAAAAAATTATATAGGGAAGATATTTGGCGGGCTGCTGTCGGCGTTGGAGAAGTCCGGCGGTGGGTTCAGGCGTGAGGGAGAAGGGAGTATACGTAAATGCGATGAGAAATAAGGATTGATAATTTTCTAGGGCTTCTTCTTTAATTAGGATTTCTCTTTTCTCTTTTTTATTACGCCCAACAATAACAATATTAACAATAATAATAATAATAATAATAATAATAATAATAATAATAATAATAATAATAATAATAATAATAATAATAATAGACCAGAACTATTTTTTTCACAAATTTCCATTTAATGATAAATTGGCACATTAATAATTTATATCTATCTATGTATTTATTTATACATATATAGAATGAGAGTTTTCATAAAAATACATGAATGGCATTATATTAATTTACATTTATATAAAAAAATTTGTTTCAATTTAAAGTCATTTTCGGCAGTTCACATACAGATATAGTTCATTTGATATGAATTGAATTATAAATATAATTCAAAACCTTGTGATTTTTAATTTTCTTATAGGCTCCATTAGGTTTATAGATGGTTCAATTTTATGATTTTTAATTTGTCCTATAAAAGGTATATAGATTTAGATGAATAGCACCTCACAACTTAAAACATTTATGATTTATCTCTCTCATGTGTATAACCTGTGTAATTCACAATATGTCATATTTTTAGTGGACGGATGGAGTAATTACTTATTTCATTAAGATTAAAATATTCAAAACATAGATATGAAGAGAATAAAGCTCATGATAGAATAAAGTTATTTATCTATAATATTAGACAAATTTAAATATTATTGATTTATGTAAAAATTAAAATATTTACTTAAATTTCATTTCAAAACCCAATGAAATGAATCTATTTAATTTTATATATGATTTTCAAACTATCCCATATTCAAAATTCATCACAATCAGTAATATAAAATGCATATAATTCTTTTAAATCTTTTAACAATTAAAAGAAACACGATTTGGGTCTCATATTCATACATAAAATTTTAGAGTAGTACTACAAAAATTTAAGAAAATACTCTTTAATTAATCTTGTAATTGAATTTTTGCATTGCCCAATAGAAATACTCCCTCTGTCCCAAGCTACTCGCACTTATTTACTTTTTGGGCGTCCCAAGTTAGTTGCACTCTTTCCATTTTTAGTAAAAAATTTCACCTACAGCCGTCATTTTTGACTTTCCTATACACTCATTCCTTAATCTCTGTGCCGAAAAGGAAAAGGGCGAGTAGCCCGGGACGGAGGGAGTATAAATCACCTGCCCAAAATATAAATATTCAACGAGAGACTTAGCCCTCTCAACGCCTTAACCGTCATAGTACGCGTTCTAATATTCTAGAAGTTTACGTTTCCTTAGCCCCAAAGCAGTCAGCGCTTTCGCTCTCTATATATAATTCTCCCTTACGCCCACTCCAAATCTTCACATCTTCTTCCTTCAAATTGATTTTTATCACTCACGCTTCTCTTAACTATTTCACTCAACCAAGCGATCATGGCCCAACAAGATTCCAACATCCTTCAACAACCCCTTCTCGTAAGCTAGTATTCAATTTTGTTTCCCCTCTGATTTTCGATTCGTTTTTAGATTGATTCGGTTGTTTTATTTTGAAGGAGACCGAGGAGGAGCAGAGGCTGCAGTACTTGGAGTTCGTGCAGGCCGCCTCTTTCCACGCGCTCTTGTACGCCGCCAAACTCTACGCTTACGCTAAGGAGAATTCTGGCCCCTTGAAGACCGGCGTCGACACCGTCGAGGGCACTGTTAAGACCGTTGTCGGCCCTGTTTATCACAAATACCAAGGCGTCCCTGTTGATGTTCTCAGATTCGTCGATCGTAAGGTATATTCTTCATCTTCATCTCTTTGATCGATTGTTGTTGCGTTATAGGGTTTGTTTCTTCTAATTTGATGGCGAATTGTATTTGAATTTGTTTGTTGGAGTGCAATTTAGGTCAAAGAAAAACAAAGTGCATGAATTGGGGATTATTAATTTGTTTACATTTCAGTCACTGGATTGAGCGTTGTGTTTATATATCTCAGTGCCAAATTAATCAACTCGGCGTTAATAGTTTAGTTCTTTTTCACTAATTTGGTTGTCAAAATCGTGCTAAATGAGTCTATGGCTTGGTTGGTTTTCAATCAATTGCATGTATTGTAAATTCTTGGCATTCAAAGGCTAACACTTGCTGGAATTGAATATATAGATGGATGAGTCGATTAGCAGAGTGCAGAGCCGTGTGCCCCCGGCCCTGAAGCAGGTGTCGACTCAGGCGTATGAGGCGGCCCAGAAGGCCCCTGATGTGGCTCGGTCAGTTGTTTCAGAGGTGAAGAACAGTGGAATGGTGGGAATTGCATCAGGATTGGCACAAACAGTGTATGCCAAGTATGAACCTGCTGCCAAGGATCTCTACACCAAATATGAGCCCATGGCCGAGCAGTATGCTTCCACCACATGGCGCTCGTTGAACCAGCTGCCACTATTCCCTCAGTTTGCGCAGGCTGTTGCTCCCACGGCCGGCTACTATACCAAGAAATACAACGAGGCCGTGCAGCAAGCGGCTGGTAAAGGGTGGCAGGTTGCATCGCATCTGCCGTTGGTGCCCACAGAGAAGATTGCCAAGGTTCTTAGCTCACATGAATCGACTGTCACTGTCGAGTGATCAATCTCTGTGTTATGGGTTGATATGAATTTCTTATAGTTTTTTCATTGGTTTCTGTTTGTATGAAGCAAATTACTATGTTGTTTTATAAGCTTGGGATTAATACAGCTTTCGATTATGAATATAATTTCCGTGATTTTACTAAACAGCTACTTTTTGCAATGAATTTGTGAGACCTCATTTTCCTCTCTTTTGTCATTGCCAATATAGTTTGTTAGATGTTTGGTCTTCAGCTAGCAATTGTTTTGTTAGTTGGGGAAACTATGTGATCAGCCGAAAGAGGCGTAGGAAGTTCCCATTCACTCCACGACACCCATAATTCACATATTCATATCATCATCTTATAGCTTTGGAATCAATAAGCAAAGCAAGATAAAGCTTTCAAGAAGAGTACATTTCTACCATTTTCAATTTTTTGAACTCCAACGCTATATTTTGTCCTTTTACATTTCACTATTATTCCATAGACTTAAACTACAGATATGATATGAATTAGTATTTTTAAAGTTAAACATATATAATTGAAATTTATAACAGGAATAAAATTTTATATCTTGAGGAATTGCAGGGGGAGTTTTTTTTTATAATCCAGGACTTTTATTTGGTGCACCGGGGTTTCTATTCCTAGGTTCTATACCGATCAAAATATCAAATCAATCCAAATTCATTAATATTTAATTATCATGTTACAGCAATATGAATTCATTATATGTACTCCCTCCGTCCGCCATTAGGAGTCTCATTCCTTGGCGGCACGAGTTTTAAGATATATTAAGAAAAGTGAGTGGAAAAAAGTTAGTGAAATAGATGTCCCACTTTTATATATTAGTTTTAAATGAAATGTGAGTGGAATTAGTTAGTTGAAGATGAGACCATATTACCATTTGTGGTAAAAGTGAACCGGGACTCCTATTTGCGAACGGACTAAAATGAAAAAAATGAGACTCCTATTCGCAGAGGGAGGGAGTAAATATTATGTATCAGGAGCTGGAACAATGAGCTAACCGTGGGTGGAAATTTTGGGCAAATTTAGTTAATTGCCACCTCATAATTAATCTAAAACATAATTTTTTATAGGGATATTGGTCTCTAAAACCATGAACTTTGCCTAAAATTTGGTATTTTCCATGAACATTGAAATTATTCTATAATATCACAAACTTTGCATTTTATTTGGTATTTCCCAAACTCATTCAAATGAGATATTTTCATCAAAATCTTATTTTACGTTGGCAATCGTGATACGTTTTATGATATTTTAAACCACTTTTTAAGTTCATACATGTAGGGTAAAAAGTCACGTTGAAAACCACGTTGATTTAATTGTGTTAAGTATGATAAAAAAAAACCTCGTAAGTTAATCAAATATAGTAACATGGGAAATACCAAACAAAGTGCAAAGTTTGTGATATTATATATTACTACTAATTTTAAAGTTCATGGGAAGTATCAAATTTTAGTCAAAGTTTTTGGTTTTATGGACCAATTTCCCTTTTTTATAAGCCATTTACATCAAATTCAACTTCATTTTTGTTTTACTCCAATTATTTACACCCGAATTCTAATTTTACATCATCTTTTAGTATATGTCTTACAAATTTTTTGCAACGACACCATATTTGGTATTGTTCCATAAAAAAACACAAAAATGGATTTGTTTGGTGTGTAGTTAGAGAAATTTTCTACGTCAAATACTCATTTTTTAGTGTATAATTGGATATGATACAATTGCAGTCGATTGTGCCACAAGATTTTGCAGCCAAATGCTTAGGTAGGGAGATAGCCAAAGACCCAAATGGTGGGAACTCGAAAAGGCACACCTCCTATAACAATGAGGCACATGCAATCATGGCCGTTATTCACTGTCCTATAAATAACACTAGAGATGGATATACAGAATAAATTATAGAGGGAACATCATTTTTGGTCCACGAACTTTGTCAAAGTATCATTTTAGGTCCGTGAACTTTGAAAATATCATTTTAGGTCTGTGAACTTTGAGTTAGTATCATTTGAGGTACTTTTTACCATTTCCAAGTTTTTTTGGACGAAAATACCCTCAATGCCTTAAAGTGTATATATTTTTAATAAATTTATCATATACTCATAATTTTTTATAAATATCTTTACAGTATATTTTTGACAAATTTTCTAAATATAATTTGACCTTAAATATTATCACTTAATTTTGTGACATGCAAGTAAAATTGCTTCTTCAATTTTTTATATTAATTTTTTAAAAAATTGAATAAAGAACTTTTCTTTAATAATAAAAAATTGAATAAAGATCTTTTCTTGCATGTCACAAAATTAAATGATAATATTGAAGGTCAAATTATATTTAGAAAATTTGTCAAAAATATATTGTAAAGATATTTATAAAAAGATCTTTATTCAATTTTTTATTATTAAAGAAAATTCTTTATTCATTTAAAAAAATTAATATAAAAATTTGAAGAAGCAATTTTACTTGCATGTCACAAAATTAAGTGATAATATTTGAGGTCAAATTATATTTAGAAAATTTGTCAAAAATATATTGTAAAGGTATTTATAAAAAAATATGAATATATGATAAATTTATTAAAAATATATACACTTTAAGGTATTGAGGGTATTTTCGTCCAAAAAAACTTGAAAATAGTAAAAAGTACCTCAAATGATACTAACTCAAAGTTCACGGACCTAAAATGACATTTTCAAAGTTCACGAACCTAAAATGATACTTTGACAAAGTTCGTGGACCAAAAATGATATTCCCTCTAAATTATAAATGGACATAACTAGGACTGGGTAAAAATACTGAAATACCGCACTTATCGTATCGAAAAAATACCGAAAATACCGGATTTTCAGTATACGTCAATTTTCGTTAAGGTATCATACCTTACCGATTTATTTCGGTACGGTAACGATATTAATTTTCATATACCGAGGTATACCGGGGTATACCGAAAATACGGTATATACCGAAAATATGGTACATACCATAATTTTCGGTATATACCGATATCAATATATGCCAAATTATATCAAGTAAATTCATACTTTTACCAAACAAATAAATATTTACATGTAGAAATCAAAGCTTGCCTTATTATAGTTGTCAGGTAATCATGTAAATATAAAATCAAATAAACTCAATTAGGAAAACTTGATATCGTTGAATCAATTGGTTTTAAACAAATATAAGATTTTAGTTAAATTAGTTGCAAACAAATATCGTTGAACGTTATGTGATTGCATGGAGTTTAATTGTTGCACTTTTTTTATTGAATATGTTTGAGTTTGATTAAACTTCATGTACGTATTTTTGAAATTTTATTTTCATTTGTGTTTGTATTTAGAATTATTTACAAAATAGTGATATTTTGGTATGTTGTATTGTAGTCCGATATACCGTAAAACTCTGGTATATCGCAAAAGTACGGTATACCGAGTTTAGATATGACATACTGAAAATAAGGTATGGTGTCGATATTGAAATTGTCATAACGAAAATAAGGTATACCGAAGTTCGGTATACCGAAAATTTTGGTAAGGTAAATGTATGATTTTTCTCATATCGAATTTTCGGTAAGGTATACGGTATGATGGTTTCGGTAAGATATACCGTACCTACCCACCCCTAGACATAACTAGTAAAATAGTAATAAAAAAAATCACCACTATAATTATTCTTACGCCTCAAATAACTAGTAATAAAAAAAATCAACCTTAGCCTTGTTTAACTAAATAATATTCAATTTATTTAAATTTGACTAATGTGTATAGAAAAAATTAAATAAATTTAAATAAAAGAAATAAAACTAAAACTAATAGGATATATAAATATACTAAATTTTAATATGTACATAAAAGTATTATATCAATCAATTGTGAATATCTTTTTTATTATTGTGATATACTAGTATTGAAAAAGAAAAGAGATGCAATTCATCAAAATATTAGAAAAGATTTTGCATTAAAAAATTTGAGGTGTAAGAATAATTATAGTGGTGATTTTTTAAGAATCAAACTAATGATATATTTTTAGGATAATAATAAATGTACATATTGTACGTACATAATTGAACTTTTTCTAATATTTTATATTAAAAATTATTTTATAAATATTAACTGATTTAAAATAAATTTCATACTAATCATTTTGCAACACTTCGAAAAAAATTGAAATTTTAATTTAAATGTTTGTATTAAGAAAAAAATAGATTTTTACTAAATATTGTATAATTAATTAGAATAGCTTGAAACCATGTCACGATTTAACATAAAATTTTTATATCACTTCTTTCTAATTGCTATATATAATACAATAAATAACAAAACTAATTTTAAATTAAATTCACTTAAATTTGAAATTTTAAAGATATTATATACATATACTACAATATATGTATATGTATCGTTTTCATATTTTTAATAGAGTATAAAATATAGGAGATGCAAATTAGTACTGGAGAGATATTGTGTATATATATTTGTGTGGCCGAGAACCGAAGAATTATTAGTATTTTTACTCGGTCCAAAGCATTTATTACGTGGCATAAAATTATTCCAATAAATTCCGAACACAAATGTGATTTCAATTTAAAGTTTAAATAGTTTTAAAAATTATATCCCTCAAAATTAATTCTGTGAGCTCTGTCTATTGATAAGGTGTAAAACACCTTGATTATATTGTCCTAATTCTTCAATTTTGAACTGGAAAAGAATACATAAAGCATTTCATTTTATTTTATTTTTATAATTAGTTATCGAAAATATTACAAGTATTCATTTGAATTTAATAGGAGTAGAAGATAACCAGAAGTAAATGATTAATTAAGCTGCGAAACGAGTAAGCATCATCTTTGCATCCTAATTAGTAGTAATTACCTAACCATTGATTATTTGCATACATAATTACATTGGTGATTTGATTTCGACGGAGAAATTCCAAAAATTCCAAAACCCTTTTGGGATCTCAGAAAAATGTCAGACGAGGAAGAAACGCAGCCCACTGATGACCAGAAAATCGAAATAGCCAAATGGTTTCTCCTCAATGCTCCCGCCGGCGAAATCCAATACATCGCCAAAGGTAATCTCAGATCAATGCTCATGCATGTCTATATACCAATTACTGTCCTACTTTTTGGCCAATTCCAAATTTAATTCTACTGCGCAGATATGAAGGCCGTTTTGCAGGATGAGACGCTGTACACCACGGCCGCCGCAGTGGCATTTCCTCTTTACAACAAATCCCACATGATCTGCCTCGATTTTCCTGATAGAAGCGGTGAGGTAACGCCCATTGTGCGATCAATTTGCCCTAATTATGTTGTCTCTGTAATTGTTAAATTATTTCGTCTGAGCCTATTTCTTTTACTTCTCTCATTATGCTCAGTTGGCATATATTTTTCGGGTTTAATATGAATTAAGAGCAGACTGTGTAAATAGGTAGAAAATTGTCTTCAGTGAATCCATAAAGAGTTTTGGAAGATTTAAGGCATTTGCTAAATTTCCCTCCACATAGTACTTTTAAGAATGAAGAATGATCATTTTCCATCTCACTGCTACAAGATTTGTGATTCACCTGTATAATTTGCATAGAACTAGAATGGACATGTGTTTTAATAGCTATTATTGCATGTTAAGAAGTTTTACATCTGTGCTGGAGAATGCTAAATTTGTAATCTTAAAGTTACTTTAGCATTGTGGTTCGTGGTGTTAAAACAGTTAAATGTTTCGAAACAGGGGGAGTTTGCACAGATAAGGTTCTCTAGCTTTTAAACAGCATTTTCAGGAAACTTGAGTCCTAATATAAATAAAAGGACATCATGTCAGATACACTTGAAACTAGGATTGAAATCTTTGTGCGTGCTCATTTTCCCTTGTCTGAGTAGGCTCTACGGTCGATATAGAATTTCCTATTCTGTTTTCACATGTTTGTACTTTCTTTATCTTTGATGTTATCAGGTTATGGTTACACCATTTAGTGAGATTGGCGAGAACGAGTATCTTGATCCTAGGACTGCTCAAGTTGCATTTGTTGACCATGTGAATCAGGTAGGTATCTTCAGTTGATTGCATGAGTATTAAGGTCATGCATTTGGTGGACTTAATCATATGTGTACATGATTAGGTTTTTCTGTCACTTTACTACTTTAGTATGGACTTTATTTTGTGACAAATGTTATACTAATTTATAGTACTACTATTTATTTTAAGGTTGCAGTACATGTAACATAGTAAAGAGTTAAAATTGGCTAAATACTTCCATCAAATTGAGTGGTACCAAAAACTGCTCAGTCCAGTAGCTAGATTGGCTTACAGCTGAAAAGTGGAGCCTAAAACTGTTCAATGAAAAATCTTATGCTCAACTCTATAAGTTTTCTCAAGTAGATGACCTGTTTTTTCTCAAATGGATGATTTGTTTTGCTGTTGTGGAGATGCATGCAATATGCGAAATTGCTAATACCTGTGAATCAAACTAAAAGCTCCTATTGAATGTATTTCACTGATATTGATACACTTGAAAGAGGAGATGATATGGTTTACAATGCTGAATGCTGGAGCTTGGATGTGGTGGGGCAGTAGTTAGAAGATATTGGGAAGAGTTGGCAGCGGTGGTTATTTGGATAGTGGAGGAGTGTTAATGCAGTAATAATGACGATGATGATGTACAATTTGGCAGAGAATGAACTCCTACTTCGATGTCATTTTTATCCATTGTTCTGCTACATAATACATCTAGGTCATATAGGTTTTATGGATTATGTGCGTATCTTCTTTTTATGTGAATGATGCTAAGAAAGCATTGAGAACCAAACTTGACCCCCTACTAGTGTGTTCTAATTCGCATATTTAATAGTCACTTATAATTCTTTCTGCCTGAGCCTTTGTTTTGGGGAACTAGGGTTAGAAGGACCATTGTTTCTATAACTGAACTTAACTCAGCAAAGCATAAAGCATGCTACGACCTTTTTGTTACTATTGTCTTTGGTGTATATGAGTTCCATCAGAACTTTTTCTGTTTTCATGTTACAGTATTCTGTGTTAATCAGGTCTGCAGACGTGCTCGGCCTGCAAATGATGAAGAACTTCCAACACCATATATTGAGGAATATCGGTATGCTCCGTGTTTTCCTGTTTTTAAATTTATTCTGGTACAGAAATGAAAAGGCTGTTGTGTTGCTCTCATTAAACTAGCATCTGGCAAAATAATCTTTTATGGCATCATTCCCAAGAGCCTGGTTTTACTGATGTTCTTTCTGCAGGTATGCCTTGGATATTGAAGTTACTAAGTATGTAAGTGAAGCATACCCGAAAGGAATCTGTTCAGTTTATTGTGTTAATGGGAAAGATGTGGAAGAACCAGGCATGGATTTTGAGCTTGTTGTGGTAATTTCTGCTGCTAGACTCAGACCTCAGAATTTCTGGTAAGTTCTGTTATTAGTACTGCAATGTACTCACATATGATACATTCCTATCTGCCTTGGTGAATCATCATGATGAGTGGAGATAGTCTGCGACTCTGCGTAATTCCATATACTATATAGTATATACATCTACTAGTCGAAGGAAGATATTTGGAGATATATATTCTGAATCATGTTCTGGCAATTAATTTTAAGCTCTAATCTTATCTGGGCAACCGTGACAACTTTTGAAAATGAAAAAAGCTTGATCTACCCACTGGAACTAATTCACAAAGCTTGATCTAAATTTGCAGGGGGGGAGGGAATCTTGAAAATATAAAACACGGAAAAAAATTCTAAATAGGGATTATGACTATATTGGTACATGGGTGATGGGGAGAAAAAGCTTATTAATTGAATCGAAATTTGGCATGTGTGCTTGTTTGTTTGTTTGTTTGATATTGTATTTATAGTATAGAATGACCGGAGATTCCGTGGAAAGGTCATCCTACAGAGATACAATCTTTATAATTCTTGCTTGTCTTTCTTCTTACACTTCCATTAATTTGTCTAGCAATGGAAGTTGGCGGTCAATATGGAATGTGGAATTCAAGGATGAGGCACAATTTGTGGAAGTTAGAGGTACACTTCAGGTAGTCTTCAGTTTATGATATGCGATTCTGTATGAATTTACTATATTCTATATTCCAATTGATGTCATACTTTTGCATCAAAAGGGAAAATAAAGAATTACAGAGAAACATGAATTTTGTATTTTATGTAGGTTGGCGCCCACTACTTTGAGGAGGGGAATGTCCAGTTAGATGCAAAGCATGAGTGCAAAGATTCCACTATGTTAATGGTAAAGCTTGAATTAGAATATGTAGTGTATTCTTTGTTCATGGGTGGTTGGTTCATGTTACTGGCAGCTTAGATTGAACATGGTGACGTACAGTTTGGTCCATTTTTGGAATGTTAGTTATCTTAGCTGTGACAATGGTCTATAGACAAGCCTGGTTCATTTAACAATTAAGTAATTGACATATATTTACTCTGTGGCAGATATGGTCTAGCTGTACATATCTTTTAGTTTAAGAATTTATGCACTTGTACTCATTAAATCAATAATTTGGATTTTATAAATTCTTTCTTCTTTTGTTGTTTCATTCTGTCCACCTTTTTAGTTCAAGAATACCCAAATTTATTGATATTATCTGTGGTTTTTAACAAAACATTGATGAGATTTTTCTGTGACACATTATTGATAGAGATGCACGTTTTAGTCAGGGTATAATCTGTGGTTGTCTGTTTGCAGTCTCTTTATGACTCCAAATCAGGAGAACATTTTTGAGAATGTCGATACTAAATTTGTTAGCCGCAGATTAGGAGGAAAAGCCATGATGTTAAAGAGATATCATTCGGTTAAGTTAGCAGAATATAACAGAATGTTGATGGTATGTGTTGATTTCTCAGTCACCTGAAGACTCTGCACATTCCGTGACCGCCATTATACGCCACCACGAGACGGAGTATCTAAATTCCCTTCAGGTTCTCATTCTTTCTCCTTGAGTCTAGTATCTTTGTTTTCCAACTTTTTTTTTACTAAATCTACTGTATTCGCAGACATCCTATTCAAAATTGTCTGATGCCACCTTCAAGGTACTTTCTTGGATATCTTCGTAATAGTTAGCCTTCCTATTATTGATAAATATAAATTGAAGTTTTATAATTTGTCCTTCCATGTTTTTTTGTTTTTGTAAGCATGCTTCCTGAAGTTAACTTATAGCTTGTGATAAACTCATGCTCTGCCCTCATAATTTCCATTTTTAACATGTTTTAATTGTTGTGTATCTGCTTATTAGGTGTTCTAGGTGCACATTTATTCTCCTTGCATATTGGCAGTCAAATAATGCATCTGAAACAGTCGATTTAGTATCATACTATTTGAATCCCTAGTCAAACCATTATTATTTCTGAGAGAGATCTGTGGGTTCTGATAAAGTCGAGATACTCTTTTGCTTTTCTGCATTGTAGGACCTTCGGAGGAAGCTTCCTGTTACGCGGACCTTATTCCCATGGCATAACGCCACACAGTTCAGCCTCAGAAGAGATCTCCAAAAGAGCTTGGGACTGGAAAAGAAGTAAATGATTCTTCTTCAAGGTTGATTGTTGTATACTGTAGTATTTCCACATTCACCCCCTACATACAACGATGATTTTGTTTTTTTGTTTCTGTGTTGTATCATGTGCTTCCCCACACTTGGTCTCTCATTTTTGTCTGGGGATTTATATGCCAATTGGCTTGAAATATTCTGAAAACATATGATGTGTGTATACCTTAGGGATGTAAAGTATTCATATATTAAAGAAACTCATTTGTTTCCCGTTGACCTTAGCTGCATTTTGGTGGAATGATTGACATGCAACCAACCATATTTTGGATGTTGCACTAACCTAGTTTTAGTAGTTAGCATAGCCTAGATGTCGGGATGGGAAAAAAAATGTTACATTCCATATCAGTTTAGTATAGATTTATAAGAGTACTATGTTATATTGGTTGGTGGTAATGAATCAATTAGTTACGAGTTATAATATACTTTTGCTATATATACATCATTTGATTGTAGTAGTTTTGTAGCAAATTTGAATTATATTTGCTGCAGGTAACTTCAAAAACAATTTGCCATGGCTTCGGAAAGAGAAACAGAAATATGCAAAATTAGATAGTGCTGGCCAAAGCTAATATTGAACTTTGATTATCAACTAAAACAACACAACTCAAAAATTCTTATAAGAACATCAAAACTTTTATAGTAATAAAAACTGATGTAGCCTAATATTAACTATAACCACAACTTAACAATAAGAGTAACTATAACCATAACTTGAATCTGTGTTTCATCAGCACTTGACCTCCTTCAAGCCATGAGCCAGATACAGAAAAGTTGGATCAGTTGCTCCTTCCTTGTAGTATGCAAACACCATTGTCCCGTCATCGTGCATGCTCTCCCCAACAAAGCTGTAATATCATCCCAAACATCGCGTCATCAAACAAAAGATTAATTACGTTTATATGTACTTGTTCACTAAAGAAAGAACAATATTAAAACGAAGTCACACGCATTGCAGAACTGAGCATCTGAAACTTTGAATGGAATCAGTTTTATAAATACGATTTCTGGCAAAAAGAAAAATTGAATCTACTTACTATTGGAAGTCCTTGAGCTTTGAGACAAGGTATTTTGTAGCTCCTTCGATGCCTTTCTTGAACTGATCTTGCTTCTCAGGTTGAAGCTTGGGAGTCAAATTCTTGATATATTTCTTGACATACGCTATGAACTGTTTCTTGTCGAAAGGAGGCTGCTCCTGAAGCCTGAAAGTGTCTACTATATCGACAACCTTGACAGCTTGATCATCAACACCTTCTTCGTCATCAGCCCCTTCAGCAGAGGGATTAGCCCCAATATCGACACTAACTGCCCCTTGAACAACCCACTGCAGATAGGAAACCAACTTCAATTAGATTTGTCACACCAGAAAACTAATATAATCAATACACATGCACAAAACACATGTATAGTTTTTATGTAGATGATCATACCTTGCCTTCTACTTCCCACAGCATTCCATTTTCAATTTCCTTGTATGGGAATGAGTCAGAGAGAAGCTCATCACCTACAATATAAATTATAAAGTTAAGCAGATTTAGGTAAAAGGCAAATTAATCAGATCAAGAATCAACTACATTGCATAGGAAGCCTTCAAAACAGATTAGTTTCTCAACATCACATGAAACTTCTTGAACCTTATGGTAAAACAGATCTTTCAAACAAATTCAAACTTAAAACACAAATCTTTCAAGTCCGAGTTTCCACAATAGAAAATCAGCCACACAAAATAACCAAAAATGGAGTTTCATACACAACATGAAAAAAGGTTCAATCTTGAGACAGAAACGAAGCCCTTCATAAAACTGACATCCTAAAGAAATCAAATTATAGAGCATGCTAAAATCTGTTTAGGAGATGACAAGAAAAATACCAGAGAGAAGATCCTGATAAACCAACATGATTAGTGCCTTGTAGAAAGATTAGAAATTTGTTTAAGGGTGATTGGGAAACGAGAGAGTTGATGAAGTAATAACGACTGAGGCCGCCATATTTTATAGCAGACCGGTTTGCATGATATTTCCTACTGTCAATCGAATTGTTACCTTTTATTTGGATTTTCCTTTTTTCTTATCTTACATACTCCTACTGTTTATAATTATTTCCTTCATTCAGGTTTTATTGTTCATTGAATCCGCTGCATCTCTCGTGATTTTGGTTTTGGCGACTTACCATGCGAATTCGATCATTTCTATTAATTTTAATTCCATATTTAAATTGAATAATAGTATATTTTGTTAGTTTCTTGGTTGTTTACTTTATTAGTTGCATAATTAAATCAGGAAACTTTGTCCAAGTAGGACTCTGTGCTACATTATTCATGGCTACTATTTGAATGAATTACGATATTCTATTTTCGTCGATCCAAGAGTTTGGGATTTTATACTTCCTCCATAACAAAACAAATAACTAAAAATATGCACCTAAGCAACTTCAAAGATAAATTCGAAATATATAGTCGTAGCATAAAAGTCTCTGAGTGACTGAGTCTCTCTTTTACCCTTGCATTATGTATGCAATACACATTAAATTTTTGATATTGGTAATTTCATTTATCATTATCCATGACCGCCATCACTCATTTTTAATTTCTTACTAGTAATATTTTATATAATTTGGACGTACCTATGAATATTTATTTATATATCTTAATTAACTCGAGAAATAAATAATTCAAAAAGTAATAAATAAATAAAAATGATAATTCAACAAAAAATTAGAAGAAAATAAACTAGACAAGTAGGGAGGATAAAATAGCTACTTTTCTTTTCCATTTCTATGTTTTTTACTACTACTACTACTAATTTACAGACACTCTCACACAAAATTTCGTTTGACAAAATGTGAATTACTCATTTCGTCCCACAAGATATGCACTCTTTCTTGTTTAGTCCGTCCCACAAGAATATGCACTTTATAATTTTGGAAACTCTATCTATCCCAAAAGAATATGCACCTTATGTTTGACAGAGATTTTAATGCACATTGTAATCCAACCTACGTCAAACCTGTTCCGGGTACAAAATAGGCCCTTAGTGTTTTAAGTAGACAGATAAAAAAAGAAAAAAAGTAGAGAGAATAAAGTAAGAGATAATAAGAGTGAGAAAATATGTTAATTATTATACTATTATATAGGCATGACTCAATTATGAAAGAACTTTTCAAAATAAAAACTGACTCGGTTATGAAAAAACATAGAAAATATTATAATAGATTTGAACCCTAAACATTTGGCTTCGGACATTACTATTTTACTACTAGATCAACTTACATACATACATCTAACAGCCGGTGATACTTTGATTAAGTAAATCAGTAGACTGTATCCTAATCACATTTCTTAGTTTATGAAATGATTTTGTATGACAAGACTTAAGAGCATCGTTAACGGTCGGGGCTGGGGCGCAAAAAGCGAGTCTCGGCCCGAGCTCAGCATTGGACGGGAGGAAGTTCCAGCCCAGGCCGGTCCCGTGGCCGCAGTTGCGGCCTGGGGACGCTCCGGGGTCCGGCCTGGCCGACGCTAGACGTGCACGGGCCGCAACGTTGGTGTCCCGGCCCGGCGCCGCATGTCCTCAATTTTTTTTTGTTTTCGGTTTTTTGTCTATAAATACGGAACATTTGTGCACCATTCTTACGCACATTACCCATTTCAATCCTCTTGTATTCCCATATTTTCGGCTTCTATGGATTGGTTTAACAGCGATGAACGTCAGATGAACGAGTTCGTCACCGCCAACAATTGGTACGTGCCGGCATCACCCCCATCGCAACCGACACCTAGTCCGGGAGTGGGTAGCAACATCGACATAACATCGCCAGTTAGGAGTGATGAGTACGAGATCAGTGATATGGAGCCCGCTGAAGGGTGGGGTAAGGGCAAGGTTGCGGATGATGAGGGGCCGAAGAAGTATAGTCCGCAAGAGATATTGTGGCTGACCAAGAACTACGTCGACGTCGCCGAGGATCCTATCATCGGTAACCAGCAGAGCGGCAAGGTGTTATGAGAGCGGATTGCTGAGAAGTACAACACTGGGCGTCCTAAAGGGACGTTCGAGAGTAGCTACGTGAAGCTGCGCAAGCATTGAGGTCGGGTCCAGAAGGAGATGAGCAAGTGGAATGACAAGTGGACTAACGACATTCGAATATGGCCGAGCGGGCACAACAAGATGGACCTCGTGGAGAAGGCCAAGGAGGAGTTTTTCGCTGACGGGAAGAAGCACTTCAAGTACTTCAACTTTTGGAAGATTGTCGAGAAGAGCCCGAAGTACACCGGTAGTGCCGAACCGACGACAAGTGGGGCGCCGAAGAGAACCAAAGTTTCCGCCGCCGGAAACTACTCTTCGAGCGAAGGAGGTCCGGCGATCGACCTCAACGTGACGGACGACGACGTCTTCTTCTCATCCCCTAGCGTTCAAAGCCGTCCGATGGGAACAAAGACGTCAAAGAGGAAAGCGAAGGGGAAGGCAACTGCGAGCTACTCCGCTATGCCGCCACTGCCGCCCAATCAGTCTCTGGATAAGATCTCCGACTCTATGTCGGAGTTGAGTATTACCTGGCGGATGAGCCAGCTGACGGAGTTGACATCGAGGGATACCTCGACAATGTTGGAGTTCGATCTCGAGTTGCACCGTGAGATGATCGCCTACCTTCGCGCACAAATGAAGAAATAGTAGTTGTGGCCCGGGTTTCTATGACTTGTATTTTTATTTTCTAGGATTTTTAATTTGCTTTGTCTAGGATTTGTAATTTTAATTTCTACTCAACAATGTATTTTTCCGGTTTCAATTGTTCAACGTATTGCATTTACGAGCAAAATAGGTTGAAGTTGTGAATAATGTCATTTATTAGTTGCGGCCCGGGTTTGGGCCTGCAGGGTTAAAGCAGTTGGGGCATTAGACTCAAATTTAAGGGAATGATGACGTGGATGAGACTTGGGGCCTGAAATTGGGCCGGGGTTAATGATGCTCTAAGTGCAATAAAAAAATAAAAATAAAGTTATAATACAAGTATAAAATGACGAAATGACAGCAAATCTTAAGGCTCCTCCTCATTGGAATGTGTCCGGATACATATGTATCGCGCAAATAAATAGCATTCTGTCTCCTTCAAATATTTGAATTGGTAAACATAATTAATTGGTTGCTTGTTTCATAGCAGTATTATTTAAAATTGTCATATAATTTTGCAGGCGAATTTAGCCAATATTTGAAAGCAATGCAGTGATTGCACGATTCAAATTGAAGTCAAACAAATTTATTTCAAAGTCCACCACCTATTCTATATCGTATTCCTTGCGTTCAATGTATACCTGATAAATAATTTTTTTTTAAAAAAAACTCTCTTATTACCGAAGAAAATAATCTTTTATTTCAACGGTGAGAGATTAAAAATTGATAGAAATGAAAAGGAAAGAAGGTTGACACTCTTTGTTGTCTCTCTCTCCTCTTTCCCAACTCCTCCATTTCCTTCAATCGTTTTAACTTACTTTACCAGAGCTTCAATTCAATCTGGGCTACCCATACTTTGTTTGATTCTATAATTATTCAGGGTTTCTGGTAGTCGGTTTAGATTATGGGATTGGGAGATGCAGATCTTCTCGACGACGGTGATAGAGGAGGATGCAAAGCGGCTGCGGTATCGTGCTCTATTTGCTTGGATGTTGTCACCGACAATGGAGATAGATCTTGGGCTAAGCTTCAATGTGGCCATCAATTTCACTTAGGTGAGTTAATTTTACAATTAAGTCTCATGATCTAGCTGATTGTATTTCAATGTTTTGCAATTGATCAATTTCAGATCAGCATATCTGGTTGATCTTTTTGCCCCAATTAGGCACTGCTAATGATTGAATTTGATGATCTGGGAGCAAGTTTTTGGCTAGGAAAGTTGAATTACTACAGTTCTCTGGAGAATTGACTTTTGGATGCTTAAATTGTAAATTTCTGAGTTGGTCCTTCATTGGTTGCTCGTAATTTTGTTTAGATGTGGTGCACAATACACATGCAGTGCAATTTAGTTCTTCTTGGAGACTTGGTCCATTGTGGGGTTTTGAATGTACTAAAATTGTTGCAACCTTAACTAGTTAAGTATCATGTAATTCTCCTGTAGGACCAGAAAACAAGCTGTTCATATGTATGTGCTAGTAAATTTTGGAATCAGATTAGCAGTGGATACATATTTGCAATGCATTCTTTAGAGGCAATAGGAAAAAATAAGTTATGGTGATTGTTTCTACTATCCTATTCTCAGAGAAACTCTTGTTAATTGAAGCGTTGATATCTGGTGACCTGACTTCTATTTTGTTGACCGGTGAAGCCCTAACTAATTGAAAGGGGCTGAAGGTATACCTTGTTAGCTGTCTGAACAACGCGTTTCCAATAAATTAATAATGATCTAACACCCAAAGCGTGTAGGGCCTGTAGCCTAAATTTGTCATAGGTTTATAGTAATGGATGGCGTATGCACATGCATGCCTTTTTTTGGCTTTTGCTATATTTATATCTTCTAAACTGTTGTTTCACCAACTTTTGATGTAGCTTGATGGTAATCGTTTGTCATCTGTCTTTGCTTCTGTTTCAAAGCTTGAGTTAGCTTTAGCCATTATATTAAATAAATCTGATCCTGTACATATTTCGTTATGGAGATATTTTTGTTATGCCTGAGACGTTCTTATGCTGCTCTGCTTTTAAATTATTACTCATCCCAAACTTTGTTTATCAGTGAGATGAATCAAATGACTGAGGAACCACATTACGTTTCTTACTCCATATGTTGTTGCATGAAAAAAACAGATTGCATTGGTTCAGCATTCAACAGTAAGGGAGCTATGCAGTGCCCCAACTGTCGGAAAATTGAGAAAGGACAATGGCTATATGCTAATGGCAGTCGTCCACTACCTGAGTTTAGCATGGATGACTGGGCCCATGATGAGGATCTTTATGATCTAAATTATTCTGAAATGGTAATTTTCTAGATTTATCATCTAACTTTTGTCTTCAGTGCTACTTGTATAATATATGTGTCTAAAGAGCATATTGAAGCATTCCATGTTATGTAATTTATTTTCACCTGTTCCTCTTTTAGATGTCATCTTATAAGCCATTCATTTCGAATAAGGGCAATCATATGTAACGTGCACTGTATTCTCTTCCAGCCTTGAGAAATATATGTGCAATTTGTGACGATATCAATGAGATTCATTTGCGTTAAAATTTCATCTGTATTGGAATTGTGGGGGGTTATAAATGCAACCATCGAAGATTATCATATTGTGGAAGAATGTTATGTTGCCTGATGTTCATTCACTTTGAAGCTACAAAGCTTATTTAGAAAACGGCTTCCTTCATAAAAATTATGTAAACTTGACCATTTGGGCTTCTTTTCTCTTGGTTTCATATTTTTGTCTTTGTATCAGCATAAATTCCACTTTGTACAAACTATATCTTTCCCTTGTTATTTATCTATCACAAAAATAATTGACAGCCGTGATTAGCTATTTATGTGGGGTCTGTCTTGGGTTGCTTGTCTTGAATAATGTGAGGAAACCATGGGAAGAGTAGTCAGGAACACTAGAGGACATACTTGGAGCAAAGTTTGTCTTATCCCTGGTTCTTTGGTGTGAACTACTTGATGGTCAGATAGAGGATACCTGTCTGCAGCATCATATGGCTGTTTCAGCAGCTTAGATTAGCATGAGCTTATCCACAATTCCTCTAGGTATGTGAAGCTTTTTATGGACTATGGTTGTACATATGAGCTATCAGATGAACTCAATCAAGTTTGACCTACCATTCTATTAGCTAGTAATATTCTCTCCCTCAAGATATTCTTCAGTTGACATCCCAAAAGCTTCTGTGAACTTTGGTCACTGTGTTAATGTGTTCTCACTATTTATGAAGTATGAACAGAATCCATATTCATTCTCCACTGACTTTTACTCTCCTTTTCATTCTGCCTTGTACTTATCAGTAATGTTTTTGGAACAATCGTTTTCTAAAGTTGACAGTTCAAGGAACAGTTTCAGTTGAGAAAACCATTTTTTCCCATAAAGTGGCTGTATTTCTATCCAGAATGTATGACTTATCTGATTTTTGGGGATCATAATTTCTGTATTAACCATGGAGGGCATTCATAGTTGACTTCAATATTATGACTTCATGCTTGTGAATAAGCTTACTTTCTATGTTGCTAAAGTTTTCTGAATACTTTAAAATAACTGTTTCAGTCATTTGGAGTTCATTGGTGTCCGTTCAGTGGGATAACAAGGCTCCCTTCATCTTTTGAGTAAGCCTCTATCTTACCTTTTGTAGTTTTTGACATAGTATTAAATGCAATTACTAGTTAACTTTATTTCTTTTCTGACTTAATAGATCGTGTAGGTGAAAAATATTTTAGCTAATATGATATTCTCATTATTGAGCTCATATGCCTTAATAACCAAAGAAAGCTAACACCTTGTTAACCATCCGTAATGTTTGGAACTCCCTAGGCACAAGTTTGGCACACGCATATATTTATTTGTTTTTTTGTATTTCTCTATACGTGACATTTTCAATAGTAAGCTCACAGAAACTCTCTGAAAGACATGAAGATAATCTTTGATTAATTCAGGATGATTTCTATTGTTTACAGCCAAATCTAATACTAACAACATATCACCTTGGCACCCTATGAGTGCATAGCTTTGGTTCACATGCCAGAAATGGTGCCTTGGGGAACCTTTTGATTATTGTCATCTGATGCATTTTGCTTCGGCCTAGGGGCCCAGCTGTTGGTGGCTGCGTATGGAGACTTTTGCAACAGTGACTTCTTGGTATATCACATAGCCGGCTCGCCCCAACTAGCTTTACCCAAAATTCACATTCACTACCTCCCCTCTGAGAAACAGCGACCAAATTATGTATGTCTTTTGTACAAGTCCTAGGTTTGCAAGCCCTGTTAACTGGTGGGTATCTACAAAGTATCAAAGGTACCTCTAGGGGCTGGGAGCTGTCAATTTTCGATTTCTGTTAGTATGGCTAGTTTAGCAGCCTAACCGTAGTGATCTTGACGTTTAGGTTGGTGGGTGGTTAAGTAACTGACTGTGGCAATTATTTTGTTTTGTAAAGCCTTGTTTAATCTGCTGCTGAGGAGAGTTGCTGGTTCGCTGAATAGTCTTTTCAGGCCTGTGCTCATCACAAATATTATGCTCTGGCCCATTCTTTAGTTTAAGTGCAATTTGCTTTAATTGTGTTACTCTGGAATCTTTAGCATTTCTAGGCAAACACAACTATGTTATCTAAGATTGTTCGGTGAGCTTCACCTGTAGCGAAATATTAGGAGTCTCTTTTGGTCTGTAAGACTCTAAAACTTTGACCTCTTGATAATGTTTAATTACCTTATTTATGGATCCTTATGGGCTTTCCAGATGTTGCTTCATAAGGTGCTGCATATCCAAACTTGAAATCTGGATGATTTTATTTTTTTTATCATCATTATTATCTACAATTTGGACAGACATTCTCTCAGGTGCTTGGCGCTGTATATAGTTTGACTAGCCTTAACAGATGTAAGAGAATGAGTATTTATTATGCCATATATTTGTTACTATATATTCGCTTTATTTGATCTCCTTACACTTTTTTTTCTATTATATGCTAATTTTTCTGAGTTAATGATACATTCCTATTGCAGTGAAGGGGAGTTTTCATCAAGCACATGTAAGACTACATTTCTCTACCTTCCTGCTAACACTTAGATCAAGTTTGTAATTGGTCTATTTGATATCTCATAGATCATGATCTTGTTGGACATACGCCTGTCTTTGAACATACGCCTGTTTCATCCGCAACTCATCCTTGCCCTTATATTGCTTATTTTGGGCCAATACATGCATCTTCTACAACATCAAGTACTAGTGTTTCAGATGGATCTAATTATAGTAACCATTGGACTGGCCCATCAGTTCCTAGTGAAGTTCCCAACTCATACACTTTTCCTTCGATGGATGTGCACTATCACAATTGGGACCATTCTTCTCAATTCGCTCCAAGCAACCGGATTGCTGGAGCAGACCAGACCCTGATTGCACCCATGTCACAGAGAACAGCGAGGAATAGCTCTGATATCCCAAGAGCTGGAATGCATCCCTCCTTCATGCTTGGTCACAGGTCAGTATGTTGTTTGCCTGAAATTTCTGATCAAATCTATTCAGCATCACACGATTACCAGAATGAGTAAATTTTGGCACTTATATGTTACAGTTCTGCCAGCAGAGCCCCCAGCACAGCAACTTCCTCCGTCCTTCCACCATACCCTGGAACTGTTGCTCGGACACGTGACCGTCCAGCTTTTCAAGCATACTTCCAGCAGTCTAGTAGTAACCCTTCGGCACGCAACCCTGTTTTACCCACTGGACGAAGATCCAGCAGTCATAGAGGTTTAGCTCAAGCTGCACCCCCAATTGCCTCGTCATCCGACCAGTCTGGTGGTTTCTACTTCATCTCATCAAACTCTTCAGGGAGAAACTTCCATGAAATGGAAAATCCCCACCGAGAACCATTCCATGGTTGGGAGCGAGAACACCAATATTCATTTCCTTCAAGCCAGGTCGATAGAGATTCAATCTGGGGGCCCTTCCACCCACCGGGTCCTGCATCCGAGGCCGGAATCAGACCCAGCAGTTTCCGGCTGAGACATGGATCAGAGAGGATGCCATCTCAAAATCGGTGATAGGCATGTTATTGTGTTCTGGTGAAAAAACTATGACCACCATGAATGAAACCAGACAATATATGTTTGTGCAACGATCTATAATGGTTGGTATCTGCCTTGCACGGCAGCCACGAAAACTACCGTGGCATTGAAAATATCGCTTTCAATCGCCACCACTTTGTGTGACGGACTTTGGCTTCCTCTTGTTTGTAGCCCCCGGGGCAATAAGATCACTGTTTAACGTACATAAAGAGGGTCGCCGGTAGCCTCCTCCAAGGCTGCCCACCTTATGTTTTTTTTTAAAATCTAAATTTGATACTTTTAAAGAATTCTTTGTTGGGTTGTTTTCATTTTTGTGCATCTTTTTTTGTCCTAGACGATGCACATAAAACCTTTGCGAAGCTAACACAACCTGGACTTGATAAATGAAAACAAGAAACGCTTTTTATGTGCAACTGCAACAGTTTTCAGTAGTTTTTTTCGCTTGAAATATCTGATCTTTCATTTACACCCAAAACCTCATCTCCCCTGTTTCATACCTAAAAAAATATGTGCTTGTGTGAGCCATCAAATTTGTGTAGACAACTTTAAATTTGTAGAAAGAGATGTAATTGGTCATATAAGAATTGGTTGGTATTTTGGATCAAGGAGATGGTGGGTGTTAGTGATAGCATGACATTAAAAATGTCGTAGCAAAGAGCAGAAGCCTAATAGGAAGTAAAAAATGTGCTTAAATTAGCAAAACACAGATGTAGCACATTTCAATCTCCTCGTTAAATTCAAATCGATAACATCGCTTATTTTCAATTATGTTTTTTATAAAATTTTAATAAACATTTATACTTTTAAATTATTTGCATATCAATTTAATGTAGGTTATTTATAATTGTAATTTGCAAGTATATGAGAAAATTTGAGGCACGCTGTGGTGGATAATAAAGTAGGGTGAGTTAACCGATTTGATGGAGCAGGCGTGTTGAATGGTAAAGAAAAATAATTACACACGATGCTAAAATACAAATAGATATCTTACTCTTTCTTCTGCACTTATTTTCCCATCCATTGCTATTTTTTTTTCCTGATCAAAGCTTTGATCTTTGTTGCCAAAATCCACTTTTTCTTCACAACTCATGCTTTATGTACTTGCTCCACAAAATTTTAGCAACCGCATTTAATCTGGGTAATTTTCTAATGACGTCCTCTCTTGTAATTAGAGAGACAGTTCTTCTCGCAAAATAGTTAAAGACAGATATTACCAAGTTTAGTACCACTATAATTTGTAGTATGATTTAAGTGTGGTGGAATACACAAATTTTGGGGTGGCTTTTATTTTGCACACCAGTTCAATTCTTTTCAAGAAAATACATAAATTATACACTTTTTTCGTCTACTAATAGAATATTTGATGAGTACAAGTTTTAAAAAAAGTAATTACTCACTAGATATTCATATTGTGAAAGTGTTTTTACTTTCTAGTGAATAAAGCCACTGTAGAAAAAAATGTACCTTTTATTAAAATGTTTGTAAAATTAAAATGTAGAGTAGATTATGAGTCTGTATGACTGTATGGACATCCAATATAGAACATGGATAAATTTTGTGAATAACGGATATAAGTATAATTATGGTCCAACTAATAGAAAAAGTATTTTTTTTAATAAAATAAGATATATTGTTGAAATATGAAGTGATTGTATCATGTCCTGTAAAAGATCTGCATATTTTTGGTCGAAACAAACAAAATATTGCATAATTTTCTTTGACTTAGGAAGTACTAGGAGTTAGGGGTGAGCATTCGGGTTTCGGTTCAGTTTTTTCCCAAACCGAACCGAATCCGAAAAACCAAATTTTGGCTAAAATTGAAATCGAACCGAACCGAAAAACCGAAAACTAAACTTAAAAAACTGAACTAAACCGAAAAAACTGAAATTATACGAAAAACCGAAGGCTGATTGATTTATCAATTGATGGCTGATTTTATTTAATTAGCATAGCTAATATCTTAATACAGTACAAACATAATTTAGGTAACTAGTCGATTGTGCAGAACTAAAACAATACATGTAAGTATATTTATATTCTTATATGACCTATGTGTCTATCGGTTTAATTATAAGGATCAAATTTATATTAAATGTTAAGGATTCTAATATAAAAGACGATCCCGTGATAGATCGGTTTCGATTAAAGAATCAGAATCGGGTGTATTGATAACCTTCATCTCCTACCTCTAATTATAATGTTATAATATATATATTATATACGAAAAGAATAAATATATGTATGTATAAATGAATTGATTATATATGTGTTGTCGTACATGCATTAAGTTGACTATAATTATGGCAATTAATTATAAATTAACTGTAATATTTATAAGCATTGCATGTTAATTAATGTATATGGAGGTGTATGTGTGTAATGTGAGGAATCAATTTCTAAACTGATTTTACCGAATGGGTGTGTCTATTGCCTTATTAGAGCAGTATGGTTTCCAAATGAAAAGACACATCCGTTGGTCCCTCCACGAAGAGGCATGTATACGCCTATATAAAGGGAGGTTGATGCATGAAAGAAGACACACCAACAAATGCTTACAGTATACAAGTTGGCATTATATATATGAAGTAGTGATCTAGGGCAAGAGC